>NC_039288.1:10541942-11141942 GCF_003368295.1 Carassius auratus | reverse complement strand
ACTGGAACAACATAAGAGTGAGTAAATGGTGAAATGATGACAACATTGTAATTTTGGGGTGAACTAAACCTTTTCAACTACACCACTAGATGACAAAAAGTAATTATATTGGTTAACGGAGGGCACAAAGTAATATAAGCATGAATGTCCAATTACAGGTGACTAAATCCGACAAAGCAGCATATCATGTTACCAAAAAAGTCCAGTTCATATTATTTAAAAAAAATTATTTTATAGAGACCTTATGCAAAACCAGAACAGATTTTTATTAAGTCTTAATTACCTCTGTTTGAAAGCATCTGTCATCAGATCCACAATAGTTGTTTATTTGCTGATATAACCATGACTTACCGGTGCATCCATTTATACAAATTTTACATTTATAAAACAGTACTTTTAGAGATCAAGGTGTATCATCATTGATCATAGTTACAGTATGATTTCTCCATTCAGCTAGGCTCTTCTACAATTTCCCCATCACTTTGGTCAGAAATCTTGGTGTAACCTTTGATTGACATCTGACCTTCAATGGCCACATTGCAAAGACTGCTCGATCTTGCAGGTTTGCATTGCACAACATCAGAAGAATCCACGATTAGCGAAAACGAATCTTTGAAAAACATTAACAAAGAATGAAGCATATTTGAAGAGCCTGTTAAATTTGTGAGTTCATTTTTTTTTTTTTTTTTTTTTTCTTATTTTGTAATGGCATATTTTTGACAGTTTCTGAAAAAGTTATGTTCAGTTTTATAAAGTTATGTAAAAAAAATTTACGCAAATATAATTCCATACAAAATCACTTTCCAGAACATTCTCGTTCACCATTCCTGGCTGGTGGAATGATCTTCCAACCCCTATCCAAAATGCTGAATACCTAACAATTTTTAAGCGACAGCTGAAAACGTTATCTCTTTTCGAAACTACTTGGTTTCATCATAAAAAAAAAATGTTTTTATAAAATGTTTTATTTATTCTTTATTTTTTTAGCTTGTACTTATTTGAACAATGTCTAAAACCTTGTATTGCAAGCACTTTTTTGCCTCTTGAAGAAGATTCGCTTTATGTATCCCCAAATTGTAAGTCGCTTTGGATAAAAGCGACTGCAAAATGACTAAATGTGAATGTAAATATACTCTAGTTGTCTGCAGCACAGACTAAGTAGTCTATTTTTTCATTCTACAATACTGTAAATGATAAAAATATTTATTTACCAAAATATTTGTCATAAATCACTGAAAAACTGTTTCACACTGTTTCAGTTTACTTGTTTTTTTTAATGTAGTAAATATTTGGTATTAATTAAACTTTTCTGAAAATATGGTACTTCTTCTTTTGATTTAATTATTTTATTGTTTACCTGAATTTGCATTATTTCTTGAATTAATCGTAAATTATAATTGTTGCACCAATTTAACACTGTTTATATTTCTATATATTATAATAGATATAATATGATAATCTGTTAAATGATTGCTGATGTATCTCTACACATGAAAAAGGCCTACATAAATATTGTGCAAAATCTCTGTTAAATTATGATACTGTTGTCTTTATATATGTATTTATATGATATTGTCTTAAAATAATTTTTTGATTATAGATACAGATTTGTATTGTTTTAAATGTTATTAGCGCAATAACCTATAATACCACTTTTGTCAAGTAGCCCAGCCTCTGTAACAAAGTTAAAGATGGTCAGACACAAAGGACATTACAGTATTGGATCATAAATATAAACCAATGTTCCTCCTGAAGTACCATGTAAAACTGTTAAAAATATATTTAAAAAAAGAGTAACAAGAAATTGCATCTCATTTAATAGACACAGTCACATAAATCCCTGCTGTCCATAGACTGGCTCTGCTTAACCTTCTGACTTTGCCTTAATAAGGTGACCACTAAATGTGATGTAGGTGTCAAGGTCATCGCTGAACACAGCATTCTCTCTTTCGCCCTTATAGAGCCGAATCCACACCTGGTCATCCCTCTCCAGCTCAAGCATTAGGCTCTGGCTCTGCATGATGGAGCGATCGCTTGGCTGAGCGTACAAGATGGCCATCTCCTGTTCGTTCTTCATCACATGCAGGTATGTTTCCTTTTGGTTCCAAGTGTGCGCATTCAGGCTGAAGAAATAGATGCCGGGGACATAGCAAAAGAACTTGCCAGTGAACATGTTGAAGTGGCCATACAAGTTGACAAACTCTGAGTCAAAGATCATGGTCTGGTAGTAATCGTTACTGTGTAGGGCCTTCTTGCGGCCCACAGAGAAGGCAGCGTAGTAGGACTTACAGGGTTCTCCGGGAGCACCAACGCTGCCCTTGTTTCCCTTTATGCCATAGGGACCTCGGGGTCCGGTTTGCCCAGACTTGCCTGTTTTCCCATAAAGTCCTCGCTCACCAGTGTCTCCCTTCTCCCCTGTAAGGGAAGAAATGCAATAGCAAATGATGAAAAGTTCAATTTGGTTCAAAGTTTTTACTGTGATTATTAAAAAGGACGTTGAATTCTTAATGTCTGATTTATCATGACTTGCTTCCTGAAACTTCAAGTTTTGGTCAAGCTTTGGAATGTGTTTAATTAAACATCAAATTATTATAATAAAAAAAAGATGATTCTCAAATGGTCTTGTTTGTGTGAAGTGAAGATTGGAGTGTTGTATAGAATATGGCACTAATCTCACAGCCATTTTTCTTCTGTTGTTTGTGACAGTTTGTCCCATAAAGTCACTTTCTGTGGTGGTATGTCCTTTTTCCTGCCCCCAGAAGCAGCCTGACCTATATCATTCACAGACAGTGAGATATTTCGCTAAGACTAACATTGACCTAAACAACTGTATACAGTCAAAGTGAGTCAGCAGATTATGTAAGTCGTTCTGTAGATGTAAACTTTTGTACCACAGTTACCCTTAAATGGAGGAAATTGACCATGTGAGTTCCATTTTTTCAAAGCCTGGAAGAGTTTGAAGTAGATTTTGACATATTTTGTACCTTTAAGGATGGTGATGTTTATCTGTGGCACAATATTGTACTTCGGGTATGGACTGGCATACTGTGGGGCCTCCTCTGTAGGGTCACAACACCGCCTGCACTCAGTTCCACTAGATTCACAAGAGGATATATTAGACAGACAGACAGACAGGCAGACAGGCAGACAGGCAGGCAGACAGGCAGACAGGCAGGCAGACAGGCAGACAGGCAGACAGGCAGACAGGCAGGCAGACAGGCCAGGGAAAGTACCTGCCATCTCTGTAGTATTCTGGGGATCTCTGCTTTTCTCTGGGCTCATATGTGTCTTGGTCTGCATCCCGGTATTGTGCTACGTACGGCTCAGCCCATTTGGCAAACACCACCATCAGAAGTGCCACGCTCGACACCAGCATCTGAGATGAAAATGTGAAAACTGGCATAATAATAAAATGGTGATAACAATAAAAAATGTTTGTCAGTAATAAGAAAGGTCGGCATACTACAATGATTTCTAAAGAACACTGAAGACTCAAGTAATGTTGCTGAAAATTCAACTTTGCTGTCAAAGGAATAAATTACAATTAAAAAAAAAAAAAAAAAAAAAGCTTTTGATCAGTAGTGTATATATATAGATTTCAATAATAATAAAATTCATTATAATCAATTAATATGAAGGAAGTCAAAGGTCACATAAATAAATCTGTAGCCCTGTTGGATGGTAAGGGTCATAATGGGAACACTGTGTTATAACATGACAGTATCAGCAAATGACCAGGGGCCTGTACCATGAAGCTGGATTAGCTGGCTAGCCAGGTAAGTTTCAGTTTAGTTTGCACCAATCCTGGGTTTTAGGTACCATGTAAGTGGCTTGGCTTTTAGCTGCATTCATTGCCATAGTTAGCACTCCACTTGCACTCCACGGCTAACCTGCTCCAGGGCAGGTTATGTTCTGGGTTAGAGATCTCAAACTGAAGTTGGACCAATCAGATGTGAGAAAAGTGACACATGTCTGACACAAAGTCATTCCCCCAGTTTATCTTGCTCCAAATTAAATGTCACTAATGCTAAAAAATATATATATATATATATATATATATAGAAGTCTGGCTTTAATGATAATTACTCAGTCATTTTATGATTTATATAATTATAATTATTGTGGTTCATATTATTATTATTTATCTTTTACACACAAGCAATTTTAGTTAAACAGTTATTATAAATAGTTTATTTTAAATAAATATATATGTATACCGATCATGTGATATAAATAAGCTGTAGTATCAAAAGATTGCACTATTTAAAAAAAAAAAAAAATCTGACCTTACATGTTAACTTAGTTCATACATTTGAAAATATATAGTGGTAGAGACTAGAACAAGTTTCACTTGTGACTTCACTGATAGAGCAAGATTATTTATTTTATTTGTCCTGTTTAAATTTGTCATATTCTTCAGTCTCTTAACCTTTAGCAAAACCTTTAACCTTTAGTTTTGAATCTCGCTGGGTCTCTCACGAGAAGTAAATCAAACTTGCTTTTTGTTGCAAGGCTCGTGATTGGCTGTTCGCCAGTGATGTCACACATTCATGTGCACGTGCTCCACAAACTCAGGATCAAAGCCTGAGTTGACAAAGAAAGTTGATGAACAGCATCATGGTACCAACAGAGCCGGATTGGAGAGGTTTGGTTTTGTCAACTCAAAACTTATCCTGTAACTCTGAATTTGTTCGGTTACCATCATGGTACAGGCCCCAGCTTTGTTATTCAGCCTCTTGTGTTTGGCTTATGATAGCAACAAAAAACTGTTTTCAGGTCAAAGCTAGGTAGAAATCCATCCGTTATAACCAACAATCAGGTAATGAAAACTAATGAATGGTTCACACAACATTTTGTGTGAACTGATATTCTCTGTGTTATTAAAAAAAACATGAAAACATGGCCTGAAATGGCCTTTTTTCCTTCACGTAACACCACGGCTCAGCCCATTTGAAACTGGGTTTGCAAACCATAATGATCAATAATTATCAGTATAAGTATTACATTTAATGTAAATAAAAAAGTATTTTAAGGCCAGTTCTTCCTCCGTCCTTCCTTAGACTGTTGGTGTGGGTAGTTTTTCCGGTAACAAGATACGTAGCAGTATAGAGTGAATGCTTGATGTTGTTTTTCTCATACAGTTCTTTTTTTCATATGTAGCGCACTGATAAGTGATTTAAATTCATTTAAAGGTTTCATTCAGCTAGTTCTTTTAAATCTTTGAAGGGGCATTTTTATTTTTATTGTCATATTGAAATATTTAGTTAAATACTGCTGTTCAGTTAAATAAGGTAGGGTTTTTGCTGGTTTGATTTGTTACATTTGATGTATCTCTTCAACAATCACAATTACATACAGGCAAATTTGTCTTTATCAAATGTATGTGCTGGGGGGAAAAAAATGCAACAAAGTTGAAAAAGAGCCCACATATTTTGTGAGGTAGCTGCAGCTAAACGCTCGGCTATCCAAAATACTTCACAACCCATACAAGCACCAGTCGAGGCAGGCATGTGTTCCAAAAGCTTAATGTGGCGAGAGTCAAAACACATCTACTTATAACAGATTACAAATACTGTGACAGTTAGTCCATAAGGAATGTAATTATGATCATAAACAGCTATCCCTATACCATGGCCTGAGTAGTTGTCTTTTTTCCACCATCAAGATTTCATGTGTATAAACTGTAGACTCAATTTCTTAGTGTGGAATAGTTATGGTAAGATCAACAATAAACAAAATAAATAAAGATTATTTTATGGGATAGAAGCACCTTGATATGTGTACAAAACATACAATTTAACAGAGAAATACCAACTTTAGATTACAGGCTGTCATCATATTAGATTTGTAGTGTCCAACTGTGCAGTGTAGCAGCACTACAGGACATTTTTACATGCACAAAATAATTGCACAGTAGGTCATATAGTAGCATATAAAAATGCTTGTGGTTTCATGGTCTGTGATCTTTGATATTGTTTAATAATGTTTAGTGTTTGTTCGATGTAGATAGCATGGGTTTTTAATCATGAGGATGAGGAATGACGTGCTTCGTCTTACTATTTAATAAACTCACTCAGATGAAGCCTCTGTTCTGTGTGTATCTATGTAATGTAAGAAGAGGTCAGTTCACTCACTGCAGTCTGAAGTTCAAGGCAGTTTTAGGGCAGCGCTTTGAGGTTGTGCACTTCTAATCCTCCATAAGCTTATGATGTGTTCACCTGGGTATCATCTGACCATCTTTTTTTCTTTTCTGTTTTTTTATTGTGGCATATGCTGTTTGCAACCCAGTGTGAATGCTATTATGGACTAGACATTATATCAAAACATCCCCCCTAAGGTTAATTGGATTATTTTATCTTTTATCCTATTTCTTCACATTTCTTTTTCATAAACTGGTTCCTGTATCTTGGGCTTCAAATAATTGGTAGTCAATCCGTTCAAAAGGACTGCTTTATATTATTTCCCTTTTTATCCCTATTTTCATGCTCAGCCATGTTTACAGTCTGATATTGTGGCATGAGAATCCCTCTCCTTCATGCGGATGTTGGGGTCTTGAGGTCATGTTTGCGTGTTCAGCACATCACTGAGTACTTCTTCAGTTCAGCCCAAGTCTTCTTGGCTCAATAAACATCTACTCTGACCTTTTTAAACGCATTACATATGCAGAGAGTGTTTTTTCTCCGTTCTACAGGGAACACCATGCTCCAAATCATAAGCATCCAACTGCTACTTTTCAGTCCCTGAACCCTCTGTAGGGCTGAAACTATGAACAGCGAGCCAGGAGTCAAATGCATAAACATTTGACTGCTTTCTTTAGTCATATACCATAACCGGATTTGGCCGTTGAAGCCTTGCTGTACCATGAATGATGTATCTCAGTCACATGAAATCAAAGTTGGCCCTACTTACTTTATAAATGTACATTGCTGGTAGTATTTTGAATGTTTAATTGAAGCATTTTACTTGACTCCTCAAACTTTAATCAAAATTTAATAACTTGCATTTTACAGTTTGGAAGAAGAAAAAAAACATGGTGTTTAGAGCAAAAAGATTCAAGTTCCGTTTGGTGCCACTATAGTGGTCCAGAAATAACACCCTTCCCCCTTTTAAATAATCATGAGAATAAACTACTTGGTAAACATCATGAAAGGAAACAATGTATGTTTTTCCATCTTCCCACATCCTAAACCGCAAACAGCCACTGAAAGTTAAATGAGCCATTGTGTTATCATGACAGATCATAATAACTATTTACTAATCTGCACTATGCTTTTTGTCATCCCTACACAATTCCACAGGCATGCAGTGGCGTGTCTGATCTGTGAGGTGTGGCTTTGGGGGATTTTCTCAGTGGAAAACAACTGTGTGGTCTCGGGTCAATGACCCTGCTGAATCCAGCTTCAATAAAAGTCGGCCAGTTCTTTGTCCTTTTACTTTGTTGGTTCTGGATCATATTTAAGGTGAAGCCCACCAGGTGCACTGTAACACTTTTCTAAATTCTCCAGTCTGAAGTCAGCAGCTGAAGATAAACACTGGGGTAAATAAGAACTCTTTGGCTACAGAAATGAGGTACTGTCTACATTAGTGGGTTTGGGTGTGTGACCATGCGTACCCCAGTGACCTACTTTCGACCACATACTGAATACTCTGTGCTTCTGTCTCTAGTCATGCACAGCTGAAGCCCCCTTAGGCCAGGTTCAATCCATGTACCCTTTCCTCCTGTACATTGCTGCTGTTCTCACATTCATAGTCTTCCCAATTCTTTGCATCTGTTTTGTAATATAAATTCTTCAGAGGAAGTTGAATGAACCTGAGGGTATGAAAGTTAACTTGATATGGTGTATTAACAAAGTAAACATATCTTATTAAAGCTGCAGTAGGTAACTTTTGTAAATATATAGATTTTACATATTTGTTAAACCTGTCATTATGTCCTGACAGTAGAATATGAGACAGATAATCTGTGAAAAAATCAAGCTCCTCTGGCTCCTCCCAGTGGTCCTATTGCCATTTGCAGAAAATATCTCTGTTTATATTCAGACTATTTTAGATTGCTTCGGGGGTACCGCGGTGGAGTAACCCAGTACCTTTGTGATTCTTCATAGACATAAACAGAGAGAAGTAGTTCCGGCTACGATGTTCTTCCGCAAGACGCAAGCAGTTCTGTTTATTAACCGCTAGAGCGTCAAAAGTTAGCGACTGCAGCTTTAAAGCAACAATCTTCTTTGCCTTCTGAACTTACAATTAGTTCCTCAAGTTCATTCGTATTCTAGTGTAATCAGAAATGACTTGAAACACAGCTGGTCTCAGGAAATTTGAGTGTAAAAGAGTAAACTATTTTTTTTTTGAGAGAGAGAGAGAGAGAGAGAGAGAGAGACAGAGAGAAAGAGAGAGAGAGAGAGCGAGAGAGAGAAATATCAAGCTCATATTAAACTTGTGGAAATACTCCAGCAGTCTCTACGGTCCCATTGCGTTATTTCCCCCCCCTTTTTAAATGTAGACAACTACTGGGGGTGAACTTCAACAATGTTGTTGTTTTGCAAACAAAGTATTGAATAACATCACATACCTGTACCAACAAGTCATACCCCTTGTATTATATGGGAAGGGGATGTACAAAGACTAGATCCTACCTTTTGATTGTTCGGTCTTGGGCATTTTAGCTAGGTGATGTTTGAAAGAAGAAGATGATGAAGGAGTATTCTGGATTTGAATTTTAAAGTGACAAATCATGGTTTCAGTGTCTTATTGCCTTGACTTTATAAGCACAATCTTCGGCTGCTATCCAACACAATAAACATATACCTTCAAATACCAAGCTGAATGTAATTAACTGTATTTGGAATGGAACACTATTTTGCCACTTACTAAATACTTAATATACATTGTATGATGCATACTGTTTTAATAAAATAGTATTTGAAACCGTATGCATTATGCAACAACAAAATTTCTGAACAGTAGTATCATACATTATCACATTATACATACTGTATACTGCTGAAACTGTAAGATTATTATGTTAGTGTGCTTTCTGAACTCAAGCTTAGGAGTCCTTATGGGACGTTTCTACAAAGAAAAGTTTTCCCTAACAATTCACGCACAGAATCCTTCACTACATAGTAATTTCTAGAAAGCTTAACATTGTTTAGAAATGTCATTAATTTTCTTTTAAACTAGCAATAGGCACCAGTGGGTTTGGTGCTGACATCGAAGCTCAAACAGTATGTGCGGTCACTTTGAAGTCTGTGTGGCATAACACTGAGGCCAGATTCACCCTTGACCCATAAAAGGAACCTTGTCTGAACTTAAACATCCTTCATGGTTTAGTTGAACTGAGGAAAAAACATTCATCTTCAACTTACCTTTTGCAATCTGTTTTACTTCCACAACGTGACGTATTTGAAAGTGGGAAAAAAAATAGATATTGTGGGATTTTTATGTACTGGTCACTGACTGGAGTGAACCATTCCCTGATAAACCACTGCTCGCTGCCATTAGTATTTTAGGAGGGGCCGTATACTTTAAATTATGCAAGAAAAATCTGTTACACAACTTCTGTTATGAAGTTTGGAATATCTGGTGTGGTTAAAAGCAATCTGGTGAAGCACTGCTCTTAATCGTGTCATATTTCAACTCTGTCCCACTTGCAGGAGATGAGGCAATGTGAACTTGGCTTTGTGATGGCATGCCTCAAGAATTCCTGTCCTAGATTTGGTTCCTGCACCCTGTGGCAGTGCTACTCTTTCCATAAATAATAATAATAAAAAAAGTTTTCTTTTGTCTCCATGAAATCTACCCAGATCCTACATTGAATTCATTATTTTGCAATATTAAAACCACATAAACACCAGAGTGTTGTTTCATTTCATAACATTTAACCCTGCTGTGTCTTTTTGCCTTGCACCTGCTATTAAAATGTATTGTTGACTTTACAATCTTGACAATGCTGCCTAACCTCAAAATAAAACAACTATATGCCTAAACATTTCGGTGAGTGAGCAACCAACAACAGATAAAGTGAAATAATTTGATTGTCCAAAACACATAAATCTGGCTGTTATTGTCCAAGCATGTTGATTTGCACTATGATTCAGTTTCCTTGGCATCTTCAAAAGTATTTACATCACTGCACTTGCCATTATGTGTAACCATGTAATTTGTTTTTCAAAGATAAGCTGCTTCTATTTACAAAAAAGTAAAGTGTAGTTCAGTACTAGTGTACATTTCTAACTTAAAACATCCTGATGTGTCTCCTACCTTTATCTTGGCAGGTCCAAACATGAGGGTCCACAGAAGCTCTGCTGGGCTGCACTGAGGATGCTTGCGTTGACTGGGCCGTCTCTCTGAGAGTGTTATAGCCTGTCAGCGTTTGTAAGGCATCTCCCTCCTGCACTCCCAAACTCAGCATGCCATGAGGAGCCAGGGGAAAAAATGCAGGAAAGGAGGAGCATGGATGCATCTAAGAGGGTGTGGTAAAATGAAAACAACAAAAAAGGACAAAGTGAAAAGAAAAGAAACCTTCTACAAAATGGGCCAGAGTGGACCAAGTGGATAGAGGAAAGTGGACAAGACTGTGGAAAGAATAAAAAGAAGAGAGAAAAGAGCAGTGAAGTAAGGCATCATGTTCCACCTTGTCCCCAGACCTTTCAGACAAATGTTAAATTGCTGCTGACAGTTCCAGAGAACCAGATTAGCATTTTAATAACACAATCATTTCAGATAAGATTCTAGAATGCCTGTATCACCAGTTAAAGTTGAACTATAAGTGGTTATACTCTGTAGGTCAGTATTTACTACATACTGTATAAATAAGTTTTTTAAAAAAAGTGAATGTAGTGATTACATCATTATAGGATAATTTGGCTAAATTTTGGACTAAAGAAATGGCCTTTTTGTTGCTAAAGAGAGCCGTTGGCTTTATCATATGGAAAAGAGCATTGTTTCAAGGCATTCAGTTATACAGGAAAACACAAAATCCTCAGTCATAATCTGACCATCTCTGTAATTTGGCCAGATTGGCTGATTTGCTACTGTGAAGGGAAAACGTGTGGGTGTGTGTGTGTTTGCCTTATCTAATGTTAATTTTATTTGTTAAAACTATTTTTTTTTTTTTTAAGTTTTGCAGAAACATGTAGGTAACAATTTAAATCTGTCTAAACATATTTGTGTAATTTTAAGTATTTAAGCCCCAACATTTGGACCTTTAGAAAAGTTTTTCAACATTAAGGGACACATTTGTCAGCATTAGTATTTGTCTAACTTTTAACTAGTTGTGTATCATTTTTAATGTTGGTTCAGTGCTATTTATCAACTACCATTATACTGAGCAACTTTCAGTCAAGAAAAAAAAGGATGCTGTTCACACGTTGTTAATCAGATCCAGACTCTTGCTTTCCATGTTTATAATCTCTGCAAAGTGCTTTTTTTTTCAAGTCATCTGATTCATCATGACATGTTACTAAGAAAAGACCTGATGTTTATGTTCATGAACATACTAATGGGTACAATGGTAAACATGAATGAGGAAATAGCTGACTTCCAAATTGTATGGTCATAATTTGGAGGATTTTTCTTAGCACTGTGAATCTAGATATTGTCCTTCATGTATTTTCATATTTAAACATCACACCGAAAAATATCAAGCTTGCAAAAAAAGTAAAAAATAAAATAAAATAAAAAAGGCACAATACTGACCTGTGTTCCCCCTGCTCCGTTTGTTTTCTGCTATTCACATCAAAGACCACTAGATGTCCTCATAAACAAATAAATCGTATTGCAAACAAAAACATTTCTGACCATGATCATTTAATAATGATGTGTAGAGTTGCTGCTATATTAGATTAAGATTATTAAATGGTTTTTTACTTATTATTTTTCTGGTCACTACATAATAACCATACACCCATTTATACACATTATGTGTAAAACAGTGATAATAAAGAAAGAATATGGCTTTTATTACATTGGAAGTGTGATAAATTCATATATATATATATATATATATATATATATAGTAAACAGGAGAGGTCACATTAATTTAAAGTAGACTGTTAATCTAAAAATGATTTATACATATTTATTTATTTATTTATTTTTTTCCTGCACGGGTTTCTGAGTTACTCCGAGATGAGCATTGAAGAACACGTGCAAGACTGTTACGCAATCTGCAGGAAAACATTACAGCCATGTGACTGTGTCCTGATTGGATCCTGTGTGACCAAGCGAAAGAGCGTCCGCCAATCAGCGAGCGGGTGGGCGTGACCAGGACCATGTGAACACATGAGAGGGTACAAAATGTTACTGTTCCACTACCGCCCCACTGCCTTAATTATTAGGAAGTACTTGTCTCACAGCGGCTCCCTCGGTCAGTGGACAGTCAGCTGGGCAGCCATAAGAGCAAAACATATGGAGCACGTCTTACAGAGATGACGCATTGTCTTAAGATTTTAAGCCTAGTGTTTTTCCAAAGCATTTACGATCTGAAACTGTAGGTCTGTTGTTGGACCGAAGTATGCGAAAATAAATGTCAGTTTTCTATATTATTTGAATATATTATATTTCTTGTTATCATTTCTATTTATAGTCATGTTACTAGCATTTAGTTTTCTTATTATTTAACATCAGTAGTCGAATAGTATCTATAACTTTTGTAAAATGTTAAATGTACGTTGAAAAATTGGAATACACACTAATAAATGGAAACTACTGTCTATCCAGTTAATACTGTATGCCAAATGCATAAATGTGACAGAATAAATACTTGTTAGTTCATCTGGCTAATGCACATCACTGAATAAGATCTATCTAGGACGAACAAAAAGATGTCCATAATAAATTAATTGGTGTTCGAGACAGTTCATGAGACTGACCTAAAGAAACCCATCCAGCGTTTCTCCCACGTGACCGTGGCGAGCGAGGCGTTGCCAAGGGTAGGTGACGTCACGGCGCTACGTTCGCGTTCACCACAGGAGATACGAGGCCTGTGACTAGCTTTTGCGACGGTGGTCCGCTCTTAAAATCCACCTCCATCTTCTTTATTCTCGGGGAAAATGGTGACCAAACCGACAAGAGCATAATCTACAGACTCTAAGCTTTCGGCTGAGCACAATATTGTGACATTTCGGACTTTTATAGATCAGATAAGGAATGGTGAAAAGTGAACTCCGTCGGAAGAATCCGAATTCTCCTCAGGGATTCGGGGGGTTGGGGTCGCGTAAAGATAAATAGGATCGTAGCAGTTAAATAACGCGTAAAAATATTAGCGTAGACCCATATTTAAAGGCCGACAGAATCTGGTTTAATAGAAATTAGCTGAAATACAATCGAGTGACTCGTTCGAGAGAAACCAGTAAACACAGCGATGGAGCTACGAGTTGGAAACAGATACAGACTGGGTAGAAAAATTGGAAGTGGATCATTTGGAGACATTTATCTGGGTAAGTATAAACTTAAACACACGTATACACTCTTGTCATAAAGCTGTCAATAATATAACACGATTAACAAGCGGTTGTGTTTCATATATCTGTCAACAGTAACTGTCAGTGGCGTTTTGTCATAAGATTGACTCGTTATAGTCTGCTTATTAGGTCCGTTTCTCAGTCCTTTGGGCATTTATATATATTTAAAAAAATGTTTTATAACCATGACAACAATGTATTTCAGACCACAAGTGGTTTATTGATGTGGCAGAGTATATAAACTTTACATCACGTTTCGAATAAGCTCATATAAGTTAGTGGTTTAAAAACACTCCAGGATCTCATCAAGACCATCAAAGTATGTGCTTTTGATATTAGACACACATGTCAGTGACTTCGAATATAATACACCACTTGCTTTAAATTGAGGTGTAATTTCACTGAACCTGTGAATGTAAGTTTCCTAACAGGTCATCCCCCTTGTGTATAACTCTGTGTGAATCTTACCAGTCCATACAGGTTTAACTGAACCACCCAAAAGGCCAAGCCTGACAGGTTGAATCAGCCTTTGACGGACATCCAACCAAGCCTGGCTAATGCTTTTGCAGTCTATTATAAGTCAGATCATACTGTTAGAGCTCATGATTCATGCAGACTCATTTTCCAGATCACAGGTTCATGGTGCATTTTGGGGAAACAATTTTGATTGATGATGCTGTAGTGAAGCAACACAGTCAGAAACCAGAGGAACCCTTTATTTTCATGCTAGATGGCTTCATTGTTGAGAGCATCAGTTTCACACCAGGATGTTGTTGATCATTTGAGTATCTAAGGTGAACATTTAGAGATTGCATTGATGACTATCTAGAGAGCTATTGTGTTGTGTTGCAATACAGAGCACCAAAGTAGGTCATTGTTTTTCTTTTACCCTCTTAACAGGCATAGCAAGTTGATAACAGGCTTTTTAATTAGTTCGGAGTCTACCATTACTACTATTAGTACTCTTAACCACCTTAGCATTTCATTTTCGACTCAAGCCTGTGATTAAATATACTTGTGTAGAGTAAAAGGTGTCATTCATCTCTTATTCAATAGGCATTAAAGGACATTTTGTTGCTGCTCGCCTTAATTCTTCTCGCTGTGGTCTCCTCATTAACAGGGTTCCTCTCACATGGATTGAAACTTGACAACAAAATGTCAACAAAACTTGATCAAAGCTCCTCCAAACACCAGGCTCAAACACAATCAGCCTGGTTTTACTTTGATAGAGAAGCAATTTTTGCAAGGGGACTTTGTTCATCATGGTGTTAAAGTGTGGGGAGACCTTTATCCTGAAGCTTTCTGGCTGAGATGGGATTGTTTCAGTCTGTCTGTGTGTGAGAAAAAGGTTGGTGGGTGTGGTGAGATTGTAAACTCCATCTGCACAGTTGTTTCATAACTGCACCCACTCTTTGGTACATCAATTAGGCCAAGTTGATTAATGCGTAAATGTCAGGTGTGATCAGAGGCAGTGCAGTGCTACTGAAAGAACTACAGTACATTAATTTGTCTGAATTGCATTCAAATCATCTGCCATGTCATTGGCATTAGAGGCTCAGAAAATCAAACCCAACCTGATTGGACTAGTTATATTGTGTTACACCGCTTACTGGCCGTACAAATCATCCGACAGTCGGCTTAAATGCAGCACATCTCCCTTTTTCTCGGGATTCTGTAATGTTTGCATCACATGGCATTATGGTTCCTTTCCATCAGCTTGTATGTAACCTCAGAGTGTTTGGATTAATGATGTTTATGATAATGTTTGTAGGTTTGGACTGGAAGTGACACCTGTAACTTCCTTTCATTTTTCAAAGCCAAAAATGGAGATCTCATTTAGCTATCAGGCTGCAGTTTGCATTGAACACCTTATCAGCAGTTTAACATCCTTTTAATAAAGAGGGCCCCATAAAGAGTAAGCTGTTGGAATTATTATTATTTTATTTTTTTCTGGTGAGCTCTCGCATAACCATGTTGTTGACGTTGTTCACATTGTTCATTGGCTTAGATTCAAATCCCCATTTGAATGTCTTTCTTGTTTGATCTAAATGTAATCTTGTGTTACTGACTAGAGTCCGACTAATTAGTTTTTTTAAGGGCCCAATACCGATATAAAGGGAGTAAAAATAGAGCAATACCAATATATCGGCTGATATTTTTTATGTGTGGGCTTGGTGAGCAGAAGAGACTTCTTAAACATTACAAATCTTAACGTTACCATATTCAAAAACTTTTGACTGGTAGTCTCTTAAATCACCTTACTGGGTTATGATAATCAACAGTCCTGAGCTAGATTAAACTTTGATCTCTGCAAACCAAACTATCACTTTAATCATATATTTAATAATAATGTTTAATACCGTAAAGCTGCTTGATTTAAGGTATTGCATAAAATACTATAGACGTGAAGGCTTTACTGAGCTCGTGCAAACATCCATATCGGTGTAATAAGATGCATTTTAACTGCTGCTTTCACACTGCTGTGATTTTGTTGTTGTTTATTTCATTATTGAGAGGAAATCGCGCGTCATATATTTTCATTCGGTTTGGCTCGGGTGTGTTTCTCTAAAACTGCGCTGAGCGAGTGCTGTATCTCTTCTCTTGAATTGCATCAAGGAGGGCTGAATTACAGTCTTGCGCTACAGCGCCACACTGGTCAAACCGCATTATTGCAGGCTCTAAATTAGGTCAAATTAAATAAAACGAATACTCAAACAAATATTTTTTTCAAATTTTTTTTATTGTCGACATTGTCGATATTGTTGACTAATCGTTTCAGCACTAATACTGATATTTAAGCGACGTGCTCACATCGGCCGATAATATCGGCTAAATGATATATCGGTTGGGCTCTATTCCACACCACAGTTATGACAATAAAGTCACAGAGAAACAATATGGTTGGAATCACTTTCAGAACAATTTTTTCCAGCTGATGAATGATTAAAACATTGACAGCCAATCAAAATCAATCCTGCTATAAGAACCTAGAGAATTTAAAGCTGCAAACGAGTGTGCACTTAGAATAAACAAGACAATATAATCTTCTGATGTGAACAATATATTTATCATTCTGTGTTTGATTGGGCCAATAAGGTCTCTTGAATAATGACTGAATTTGCTAAAAGAAATTAATGCTTTTATTCAGCAGGGACGCATTAAATTGATCAAACTTTTGAACAGTAGTGTATGCACAAACTATAAAGGTAAATTAATTATGATCTACAGTCATGTCAGCTTGTTTCAGATTCAGGCTGTGTTCTGACCCCATTCACAGTTTTAATAGCTCCGTTCCTTCTCTGTTTCTCTCTCTGCCCCAGGCACAGACATTTCAGTTGCAGAGGAAGTGGCCATCAAACTGGAATGTGTGAAGACAAAGCACCCACAGCTCCACATCGAGAGCAAGATTTATAAGATGATGCAGGGTGGAGGTAAAAAGAAAGGGGTTTTGATTGATATGTAAATAAGGGGTTGAGGGGTTCAATAAATCAGTGTAATTAATAAAATGATCCATACTTGGCAACGAGCATCTATTGGTTTTCATGCTGTGTATTTAGGTGTTTTGTGTGTTGCTTCTGCAGTTGGTATTCCTACTATAAAGTGGTGTGGTGCAGAAGGAGATTATAATGTGATGGTGATGGAGTTGCTCGGCCCCAGTCTGGAGGATCTCTTCAATTTCTGCTCTCGGAAGTTCAGCCTGAAGACCGTCCTGCTGTTGGCTGATCAGATGGTATTATACTAAATTATGTTGACAACAAAAAAAGTAGTTTTCTGCAGAAATATAACTTATTTAAAAATGTTTTTTGTAAACCTTTTATTCGTTAGATTAGCCGCATCGAGTACATCCACTCCAAGAACTTCATTCACAGAGACGTGAAGCCTGATAACTTTCTGATGGGCTTGGGAAAGAAAGGCAACCTGGTCTACATAATTGACTTTGGCCTGGCCAAGAAATACCGTGATGCACGAACACACCAGCACATACCCTATCGCGAGAACAAGAACCTGACGGGCACTGCGCGTTACGCATCCATCAACACACATCTTGGCATTGGTAAAAACACAGATTCTTTCCAGTTAGCTTGTTAATTTGACTGTGGCATGTATATTTGTGTTTGTGACCCAGATTTCTTGCCATAGTAATCTAACTGCATGATAATGGTCAAACTGATCGTAATGATTATTTTGCTCAGTGTGTAATCATAGTTATTGTTTTTGCATTTAAGTAATATTAGGTGAACATCAACTCATTTGCATGGTTTAGTTTACTTCCTCTTGTTTCCTGATTTATTATATCTAGCCTATCTTATAAATTAACACTTTCTTTATGCTATAAATTTAAATCATTAGTATTTTTTCCTCAAAGATAGTGCATGCAGAAAGTATTACACTGAGCAGAAAATGTTCATTTAAACAAAAAGCATGAAAGCAGGTGGAGGCTTGTTACCAATGTAAGAATGCAAATGTCAAATGGACAAAAAAACCTTCAGGGTATATAACAAGGGGCCAAATCACAGATAATTTTTCTTAATTAAAAGAAGCATTACTCACGATCACAAAATATGATAATTATCCAGCCCTAGCTCTGGCAGCGCTTACTGATCATTTGACAACATTTTCAGATTGATTTTTCTTCCCCATTTCTCTGTCGGCTCTGTATGACATCACTGTGAGCTCATGCTCAAGTGGATGTATGTGTATTTTTAGCATTTCCCAGAAGAGATTGATTTGTGTGCATGTGTCTGCAGCAATATGAATGCTCATTCATGAATCATGCAGTAGTAGTCATTCTTTCATGCTCTGTGCATGCCTATAATTCTGTGTGCATATCTCTACAGAGCAGTCTCGGCGGGATGACCTGGAGTCTCTCGGTTATGTACTGATGTACTTCAACTTGGGCTCGCTCCCTTGGCAGGGACTGAAAGCCGCCACCAAAAGACAGAAGTATGAGCGTATCAGTGAAAAGAAGATGTCCACCCCCATTGAAGTTCTCTGCAAGGGCTACCCATGTATGTCCAAAGGCTTGTGTAATTTCTGACTATGTTAATCAGATTTTATCTTAGAAATTATGCCTAAAAACCTGGATTGTAATACGGCTGCTTGTTTTCTGTCCCACAGCTGAATTTGCTACGTACCTCAACTTCTGCCGATCACTGCGATTTGATGACAAGCCAGACTACTCGTACTTGAGGCAACTCTTCAGGAATCTGTTCCACAGACAGGGATTCTCCTATGACTACGTGTTTGATTGGAACATGCTCAAATTTGTAAGTACATGTCTGGATGGTCTTAAGAGTGTGATAAAATATAACAAGCAACGCAAGTTTCAATTGTTCAATATTGATGTTTCAGACTTGCATTGTTATTCATTGGTCATGTACGTTTTATTGTGCATGGGTTACAACATTTTGTTTGTAGATGGTGGTTGGATTTCTGAGTTTTTAAATAGTACACTACACAGGGTTCCCACGGGACCTTGAAATCCTGGGAAGTTTGTGAATCTGAAAAAAAAAATGTCAAGGATATAAACATACATTGATACAGGTCCTTGAAAGTGCTTGGATTTATTTTGTGCAAGAAGTTTCTGGAAGAAATTCCATATTACTCCCTCTGGTCCACTAATGTGTTATTTCACCAACATTATGTGGCCTATGCATACTAACTTGCTTGCATTTACGTGTTAAGTGTTTTTGGATCAAAAAAAAAATCTGAATAGTCCAAAATGTTGGGAATTCGGCTTTGGCTTTCTACAGTCGCCAGTGTGTTTTTGTATAAGAGCGCTGCGAGGGACTGTTTTCTTAATCCCGCTCCCACTGAGTTTCTGACCATTATTGCCTGCTGATCAGTCAAATCTGACTCCTGTGGCTCGTGTTGAATACAGGGTTGCTAAGTCCGCTTTTCTTTTTTTCTTTGGCTACTTTTAAAGCTGCAATATGGGATTTTTGTAATTGATCACAAGAGGGCGCATTTTAAACAATAACAAAGGCGAAGCTTGATGACGCTATGAAGCAGGTGACGATGGGAGATGTCGTTTTTAATGCGTTTTCACCATAGCAATGTATCTAAATTGGATAAACGAATCATGAACACGGATGAGGTAATTTATTCGTTTTTGTATTACCTGTATATCTGATCGTATTATTTTATGTAATACCCATCTCTCCCGGGTCCTCTCTGACGTTACTTGAACTCGCTCTGAGTGGGGCTCGAACCCGGGTCTTCGGCATGGGAGGCGGACGCACTAACAAGGAGACATATATTATCCCTTTACAACTTACAGCTATTTGTTAAATGATTTGTTGGGTTAATGTTGTGCAGTGTTACGTGTTTATGGTTAATGCCGTGTTGTTTAACGTGCTCAAACCAATCGTTCTAAAAGTAAATTTGAACGAACATTTGCAAGTAATGACTAAATATATTTTTAACAACACATATCCGATTGTATTTAATTGTACTGCCAAAATCTCGGTCACCACACGTGATAAAAATCCTTACCTTAGTACAAAGAGCAATATAACTTTGTTTATAAGTGCTATTATTGAAACTGAAACAGTCCATTTGCCACGTTATGTTATTTTCTCACAGGTAACGTTATTGATAAAAAAAAAATGCTACAGTGACAGAATGTACAGGCATGTGGTGTAATTCATATCTATTAAAATCATCTTTACTGTAACTATTACGTTACTTGTACATAGGGCTGCACGATTCTGGATAAATTGAGAATCACGATTTTTTGATTTCATATAGAGATCACGATTCTCCTACGATTCTTTATTATTATTACTATTAACATTATCATTATCACAAGTATATAAATTAATTATTTTATTTTGCAAGGATTCTTTAAATTGATCAAGTGTGACAAAGACATTTATAACAAAATATTTCTATTACACACAATTATTGTTCTTCTGAACTTTCTATCAAAGAAACCTGAAAAAAATCTACTCATCTGTTTTCAACATAATAATAATAATAATAATAATGTTTTTTTTTGAACGGCAAAACAGCATATTAGAATGATTTCTGAAGATCATGTGACACTGAAGACTAGAGTAATGATGCTGAAAATACAGCTGCACACCACAGAAATAAATTACATTTTAAAATACATTCAAGTGAAAGCAGTTATTTTAAATGGTAAATATTTCAAAACTTTACTGTTTTTGCTGTACTTTGGATCAGATAAATATAGTTTGGTGAGCAGAAGAGACTTTAAAAAAACATTACACATCTTATGGTTCAAAAACTTTTGGCTGGTAGTGTATATATAATATATTTAAAACCCCAGTTTTTTTAATATTAGAATGATGAAAAAGTTGTTTAGATCACTGATTCAACGACTCACTCATAAACCTACTACACTTGTTTCATTTCTGGATGAATCAGCGTTTTTGAACGATTCTCTTGAATGAAAAATTAATTCATTGACAAATAAATTAAGACACTTGTCGCCACCTATTGGTGAAACAATGCAATCGACACAAACATTATTTAAAGCGCAGTACTTTCAAAAGGGGATTTGTTCTATTTTGATCACTGCCATATAGACATCAATGTTTATATTTAAACTATAAACTTTATCCCAGTATTTCTGTGATAATATAAATGACTGTAAGACAGATATAATACTGTGTAGTTGAAAAGACTGTTTGTGAAGCTGTTTCTTAACCAAACATGGTAAGAGCTCTCTCTGTGTCAGCGGCAGTGCGCGCACGGATTTGAATGATCCGGTAAGACTTTGTCAAAGGTTTAACAGACTCGGGGAATCGTTGTCTTTTAGAAATGAGATCGAGAGGGTGTCTGAATCGAGATCGCGATCTTTTAACGATTAATCGTGCAGCTCTACTTGTACAATAACAAAATAAATAATTGATTTGCTTAACTTACCTGTCTATCAATACACTCGCGAAAGCAGAGTCTCTGTCAAGTCCAAGATTTTCGCACAGCTCTCTCCATCTTGTAAATGCCTGGCTGATATTTATCCTGGTTTTATTCCTCCGTTTGTCACACAGTCTGCGTGTATCCGAATATGGACGCTTATGTTTTACTGGCACTTCAATACTCGCCAAAGAGTAATCGTGATCCATAACAACGACAACCAAACCATACGCGAGGCCGCATAACATAACCACCACTTCCGCATTTGACTATATGATATGCCGGTGTGGTGGAACATCACATGGTCTACACCGGAAACAAAGTATAGAACGGACATTGCGTCACTGAGAGGCGACATTTCTTTTCCGGGACGGCCAGTTATTTAAAATCGGAATTTCTCTGAAATAAAAAATCTTTGGAGACTTTTGAGATATTGTAAATTCACAACTGGAGGAAATATATCACACTGTGCAAGTTATTTTCGGAAATTTTATTACACAATTCCTCCATATTGGAGCTTTAAACTAGGAATGGGTTGATTTGGGTTAAAGTTTGGAAATGTTGCTTAATTACATTTGACTAAAATGCTTGTATTGAAACATTTACCATTCTGCCTGTGATAAAACTGTGCTAGATGTTCAATTTTGTGAAGGAGGGCCACTGGTAGGAAGCTTTTTAGCTGTGTTTATGTTCAATATGCATAACCGTGACTGTAAAATATGTATTTTAGGTATGGAAATTACATTTTCAGTTTTGATATTTGGGATATGGCCTTTGCACTACTTTATCCACCAACCAACCATGCCCCGCCCTAACCCACTGTCCTCTTTTTGGAAAACTAAAATATGGTCAATATGGTTCATGTATGCACAAAACTACTAGGACGGTAGCTCTGTTTCACAGACACATCCAGAAATTGATGTTGAATTGCTTTGCTTGTTAAGATAATGTAATCCCATGAGGCAAGAAAAACTTCTGGTTACATGAGCCTAAACTCTTTTGGGATGTACCGAATATTCTTCAGTTTTATGCAAAACAGAAATACAACAAATGGAATATCAGATCTGTGTCATTATGGCCAAAAATTTATATTTTTGCATAGTTGTGTTTGACACACAAAAACTGTAACAATGTTTCTTACAAGATAACACGATGTAACCTCTCTCTCCTTGAATTAGAGGGTATTGAACCGGGAAGGTCCTTGAATTTGAAGTTAATCAAGGTGTGGGAACCCTGACCACATTATAAAACTAGGATTGGAACTGTTTGTTTACTATAAATTATGGAAAGTGAAGTTCAAATAACAAAATCATCAATATGTGCAAAACATTTTTTAAACATTAATCTTTATCTTGCTAGTATTCATGTTACTCACTTGATCATTTACATTGACTGCAATAAGGCTATGCAATATAGCTAATAATGTATCACGCTATGTTTCATATCATTCTGTATCAATAATTATTGAACTTTTTTTACAACATTTCTTTAAGAGCAGTAGAAAAAAAGGGTTCAATTTAACCACTGTATTTCATTTACCCATTTTATTAAAACAAGTCAAACACAAAATAAAAGTAAAGCAAATATCTCCTTTTTTATATTTCATATGCAGATTAAGTGTTAAGGAAACGTTTGGCCTGTCTCCTGAGGCCACTGTGTAAAAAAATTAACCTCATTAAATTGTCTATTCAATTAATTGAAATGACGGATGTCTATAAAAAAAAATTGTTGATCAAATATGGTTTAGTAAATTGCATAAACAAGTATGAACAAAAGAGCCAGATGGAGACCTAGTTGTGCGTCTCTAAAATGTACCGAATATGCATTCTGTGAATGGCTTGGTTTCCGTTTTAACCTAACCAATATCTTCTCCGCATTGAACTATATTTCTGCTGCGCATCTTGTGGGTTCAGCTGGATAGTCTAACAAAAACATGAAAATGCAACGACACTTAAATTATCAATGTACTGTCGTTAAATACTGATACCGTTTTATCGCCCAGCCCTAGACTGCAGTAATCCTGAATTTCATCTATTCTTAATTGCCATCTACACATGTTTTTTTTTCTTTTTGAATGTTTTTTTTTAGCTTACCTTTTATGATGACATGTCAGTATTCAGGGTCGTGTGATCCTTCATAAATCATTCTGTAAAAAGTGTCCCCCCTTCGATACATGGACTTTTCCAGTCATCCCTGTCATCCAGCTCAAAAGATCAAAATCTACTGAATCTGCTCTCTTTTGCTAGTCCAGGTTTGGGTATTGTCGTGCCCGGACAAACTGTAGCCTTCACTTAAACCCAGACTAGCAATAGACTACAGATTAACAAGATTTTTCACATTCTAATATGCTGTTTTCCTGCTGAAGTAATTTTTCTTATCAGTGTTGAAAACAACATTTTAAGATTACCTTTTTTTTCTTTTTTGGTAACTATGGTGTTTTTTTTTTTCAGTTTCTTTGAATAAATGCTTTTATTTGAAATAAATGCTGTATATTTAGAAGCATATTTACTGTCATTTTCGATCAATTTCATGCATCCTTGCGGAGTAAAATATTTTCTTTAAAACAAATCTTGCTGACCACAAAATTATGAATGTTTGTGTACTTAATTCAGTGCTGATATATATTCTTTTTGTATTTGTGAGGTATGTAGAGGTTTTTTGTTTTTATTTTTTTGTGGAATGGAATATTTACTAGAGCATTGGAATCCATTATGTCTTCTGTGCACTTCATGTAGCACTGTTTGTTTCTGTGTCTAATGTTGCATTTACCCTCTCTCAGGGTGCCAACCGTACCGCAGAGGAGGCAGAACGTGAGAGGAGAGAGCGAGACGAGCGGATGAGGCACAGCAGGAATCCTGCAGCTCGAGGGATCCCAGCAGCCTCAGGCAGACCCCGCCCCACACAGGACGGAGCTCCTCCCACCCCCCTCACACCCACCTCTCACACAGGTAAACAGTCTTTCGCTTGCCTCTCCCACTTCCCAAGTACTTGAAACACTGTAAGGAGTCATCTCATCTCACAGCGAACACATCCTCACCGAGACCGGTCACTGGCATGGAGCGCGAGCGTAAGGTCAGCATGCGGCTTCATCGTGGCGCCCCAGTGAACGTGTCGTCCTCAGACCTGACGGGGCGACAAGATACTTCCCGCATGTCCACATCACAGGTATAAGGCAGACCCTGCTCATCCAAGCCTTCAGCAGAGCAGTAATGAACCCTGTTATAAAAGTAGCCAGTCGTTATCTGAATGATCTGTTTTGATGTTTGTTTACTGATAAGAGATTTAACTTTGGCAGAACAAACAGTTAATTTCCTCTGGCTTTGAATGGTTACACTAGGAACTCTTATTTCTACACACACAAAATGTTCACAGAAATAAATATCTGATGAAATGTTAGTACATCTTTTATTGTTTGCAGTAATTGACCTTTTGATTCTCGTGATCTCTATTAGAGATTCTGACTGGTGACATTTGAGCTTGAAAAGCCTATTCTAGGAAGCTGTTGACCTAACGTTTGTGTTTCTGGGGAAAGTCATTTCAGCAGCTTGTATTCTCTCAATATGATGGACAGTAGGCACGGTATGACTATGGGTTGGTGTGAGTAGTGTGTTGTGGGGGTGGAAGGCTGTAATGTTCTCTCTCTTCACCCCAGAATAGCATTCCCTTCGAACACCACGGCAAGTAGTTGATCGTCATATCCTTGTGTGAAGGCAGGTGCACCAGGTGAGTTTGAGCAGCTTGTGTTAGATGTACACTGCTTTGTGTTTTCTACCAACTGGGTGAAACTTGTCAATGGTCATATACTAAAATAAAAATGTTGGGGGTTCCAGTCTTCAGTGTCATATTCTTCAGAAGTCTTTGCAATGTGCTGATTTGTTTCTTAAGAAAAAGTTATTTTAAATGTTGAAAAAAGTCAAAATTATGATGGATTTTTTTTTTTACCAAGTAAAAAATATTTTTTTTCATTTTTTCATTTAGTCTTCGTCCTGTGTCAAATACATTTTAATTGTCATATTAAGTCAACCTTGTCTTGTTTTTGTTTAGTCAAGTTTTAGTTGACTACAGTATATGTCAGAGACTTTTAGTCTAGTTTTAGTCAATGAAAACTTGGTCATATTTTCATGATGTATAATGTTTAAACTGCATAATGGTTAAAATGATAAAAAAAAAAAAAAATGAAAACACAGACAGGCAGAATGACACTTTCATTTAGGGAGAATCTCTCACATGGGAGATGGCTAATCTTCAAGCGCATGAGTATGCTTGCCAAATTGCAAAAATTAAGTAAAGCAACGGGCAGAAAATTAATCCTTTTAACAGAGAAGCTCTGATCTGGCAATTTGAACTCTTGATATCTGGCATCAACAAACATGAAAGCTTGCGTAGTAGAGACGTTACATTTCCTCTCTCTCTCTCTCTCTCGCGCTCTTTTTTTTGTTGACAATATTGCATGTTGATAGTAACAGTTGTCATTTATTTACCTTATTGTTGTCTCTGCATTGTCTTCTTTTAGTCAGAAGGAAGAATATTGGGTTTGTACGATCTATCGATATATTGTTTTCATAAACAATATAGTATGAGGCAGTGCGGTTTATATCAATATACAGTAGTTTGATACGAGCTCATCTGAAAAACAGCGGAGAACACCGATGCTCAAATGCAGCCGTTCTCAATTCCAGTCCTTGCGCCCCACTGCTTTGCACATTTTGTATGTTTCTCTTAGCACTTCAGACGTTTGTTCTATCCGAACGAGAGTGCCCTGCGAAGAGGACTTCACAGGATATTCCACCATAATTCCAGTTCGAAGCGAACGTATATGTTCCAATCAAAGTGCATTGAAGTGTGAATTTAAAATTATTTATTTACAGAGGTATATGATGTCACAAAAAGAGAGACGTGCAAAATATGCAGAACAGTGGGGCGCGAGGACTGGAATTGAGAACCGCTGCTCTAATGGATACATTTGCTGTCCGATACTTTTGACACGGTTTATGCATTTGAGATGTGGTGCATTTCACAGGTGTATCCTTCGTCTGTAAATGATGGAAAGTCATGGAAATATTTTTATTTTGCTGCCAGGAGTGCATTAGCCTTCTGCATGTAATCCTCCACTAAACTTCACAGTGTTTAGTGAATAAGCGCCACCACGTGCTTGTGAGCTAAACAGACAGCGCACAATAAAATAGGAGTGCAATAATTCTGACTAAAATGTACATTTCACTGTATTTGTAGGTGCACAATAAATGTGTAGAATACCATAAACACACGCATTTGATTACTTATATTAAATGTTTTATATAATTGTCCTCCTAATTTTTATTTAAAATATGACCCTTGCATTTTTGTGAGTTTCATCTTGCTGATATAAAAGGCATTGTTCATAAAGAACCTTTTAAAAATACTTTTTTGGTTTGTGACAATTGTTATTAAATGTCTCTGTATCTTGTTGCTGTTTACAGATTGTCTCCATGTCCCAGAAGCCTCCACTTTGCAATATGGAGCAGGATGGGCAACCTAACTACACATGGCTGATTGACAGCTCTCCACCATCAGCTAATAGATCAGGCGTCAGTCTCTTTCTTCTATTGACCAAACCAAAATGGTGTAGAACCAACCTGACCTCTTCGCTCACAGGCGCTCTCTCCTCTTCTTCTCTCTCATGTTCTCATATTTTCTCTCCCACACTCTTTAAATGTTCTCGTGGACATGAGAGCTACAGCCTGGTGCGTATTCACACCAGTTGGTTGACCAATCAGAGACTGGATCAGCCAGCCACACCATTGTCATCTCCTGCTTCCTTCCTTCACAGTTCCACTCATACACATTCTGTGCTGCACAACTTTCTCTGGTTCAGGCTCCTCGTGATTGAGGCTAATGTATCGTCTGTGTGGTTTAAATGGGTCTTTTTGTTCCTGTGTACCGATTTCTCTTTTGTATTTTAACCTGGGCAGCAGATAAGTCTGTCTGATGGCCTTATGGGTTCACTTTAAAAAAAAATATATTTACTCACTGTATTTATTTTTTAATAAACATTTTAATAGCCCTCTGTTGCTGGTGAGGTTCCTTTCCCACAGTGAAGCTGCTGGTATAGAGTGGATGGACCACAAGGGGCCAAAATCCCAGCATACGTACATCACTCACGGCAAAATGACTCCACAGCGTGTTTTTCACTCGTACACGTCCTCACAGTGGGACCCTGTGAACTTCACCTGTTTGTCTACTATATTGATCTCTTTAACTGTACAATACTGCCGCCCTTATTATTGTGTCTGTTTCTAAGCTGTGAAATAACTGTAAAATAATCGTGTAAATGTTTCCATGCCATTCTTTAGAAAGACTATGAAATGACAGCAGATGGTTTCAGTCTGAAAGCCATCACCAGTTATTTTTATCAAAACTTTCATAAAGCCACAACAATGAAGTGCCAGACTTTGGGGGTTTCATTCATTGAGCATGAACGTTGACTCTTGAGGATGTTGTTTTGATTCATGAATGGGGATCATGCTTAGAAATTCTATATGATGGGTCTCTTGAAAAGGTTGGTTTTACTTTTCTGCAAGTTTTTGTTCTGATGGTTCAGATGGTGTTTTGGAAGTGAAAAACCATTTGTTAGAGATATCGCTTGTGTCTGCAAAGGTTGAAATAATGAAAACGAATCAAAGTCTTGCTCTAATATTTAGTAATTTTTCCCATTTTATGAAATATTCCAGCACTGATGTGGCTTTTCTAATGCACCTTGAAAGCTGGCTTGTCATCTTGTTCCCCTGTCTTCTGTAAGGGGACATTGGCAACTTCCTGGGTGAAATCTTTCATCTGATTCTCCCCCATTTTGAAGCCCATGGCTATTTTGGGCTCCACATACTTTTGTGGAAGTCATGCCAATTTGTCAGTCCTGTAAGAATTTATTACCACCGTATTTGTGTATTTTAAACAGTGTAAATAAATTAAATACTTGTATTTGCTTGTGGTTGCATCTTTTTCTTTAAAATATTAAATTCGTAAATTATTATTTGGGCAAGTTGCTTTGTTCTGCTGTCATCTGCAAATGTGATTTAACGTGAATATTTAAATTCTGTGCATATGTGCATAGACAAATTTGGTTTTGGTAATCCACCAATAAGGTTATTTTATTTTTTTCTCAAAAAGCAAAGGGCTCTGTAGTTCATGCATATATCAGTTACTGCCATCAATACCTCGGGTAGTATAGAAACCCACTATTTCTGTGTCGCGGTCAATTTCTCATGATGGAATTCTCCAGGATGCATTGCGCTTCATCTTTCTTTCTGCTATGCTTAACCCACTATCCTACTGCCTTTTGTCTTTCTATTTTTCCTGCTCTTCTCATGCATGCATCTGTAATCTATTTTTGTCTTGTATGCATCTGATTGCATAGTTGCACCAAAACATCCAAAACATTTTGGACTGTCAGCATACAATATGCAATATCTTGCTCTGCTTATTTGAGTACTTTATCTACTCTTCCTTAACTATGCCACTGATAATTTGTTTATTCTTTATCTTAACATTTTACGTTCACTTTATTGTTAAAGCAAGTTTAGATCTGAACTTTAAAGTAGGGTAGATATTAAGGATGCTAGTTTAGGTACATTTACAGATGGACACCATCTGGACTGAAAATACTGCACAAATCCTGTTCTAATAGGATCTGAACTGTGTCTTGTAGGAGTAAACAGTCTGGTCATTTAGTTTTCACTGCCTAACTTTTATATTATTAGCTACCGTGATTTCAAACAATTGAGTTCACTAATTTAATGCATCATTTTGTATTGCACACCAGTTAAATAGCTGATTGAATTGTGTTGGATTTAAGTTAAAAATAGATAGTAGAACTCATTGTTCAGAGATATACATATATTTTATAAATATTGTGAAACCACTGCAATGCCATAAAAATGAGTCAAGGTTCAGTGGAGAGTGAAGATGTATTTATTTCTAAAATGTATTTCACAAATTCTGCATGGCTACAAGACTTAAGGCACAACCAAAAATAGCTTAAGTGTCTTAAGAACGTAGCAGAAGAGGGTCCCTACTCAAACTGCTGGTGAAAGAAAAAACAAGGTAACATTTAAAGGGTTTTATCCACACAAACATTTTCATAAATACTGCAGTACGATTTGGTTTTCAAAAAAAAAATATATTTTTTAAATCCGTTACCAACATATCACAAGTACAATCTGTGGTCCTCTCCTGACTGATGCAGTTGGTCAAGACATTTAGATGAATAAAATACAAATATGAAAAAACGTAAATATAAATACAGAATCTAAACAAGAAGGTTGAAATTAACAAAATAGCAAAAAAAAAATTAAAATGTAACCGCTTTGTCCTCCAATATTTGGAGTGGACTGTTCCACAAAAACAAGCATGTCTGAACTCTCTACATTCCTCAAGAATGTTTTCAATTTAAAAAGATTAGGATCTAGGATCCTCATTTGTATGTTATTCAGATTAATCTGGTTCCATTTGTCTGAAATGCAGGACTTTATTACAAGCCTGTGCTCTCCCAGTAACAGTTAAAAATGTTACAGTGGATGATAAAAGGTACTATGAACCAACAACCCACATTAGCAAACACTGAATGCCACAAAGAAGCAAGCTGGTAATATTCAGTATAATGCTGGTGACCTGCTCTGATGTGGAGCGTTTACTAGCCGAGTGTTATCTGGTGCCACTGTATAAATAGAATTTTTTTGTAATGCAAATTTGAGAACACATCTTGGCATATCTGCTAACATACAAAGTGGTGGTCTGCCTAAAAATGTCTGAATCTTAACTGAGCAGGTCTGAAAGCAGTCCTTTGCAACCACATTTAAAGTGCGATACGTGAAGCATACACTACAACATCAAACGCATGTCCAGTAGTCCTACAAGAGAAGCTCTGTCATGTCTATTGTTCTAGTATCTTACAGAGAGGATTCAGGTTCTACAACCACACCATTTGGTTCAGTCACATTTTTGGAAGAGTTCTCCAGCTCTATTGAGTCCACCCCTATGCTTTCAGGCTCTTCAACTATTTTACTATCAGACTTTTCCATTGCTTCCTGCTCAACGGCTTGCTTCTTCCCATTTTGACCTCCTCTGCGGTCTTGTTCATTCTTTGGTGCTTTGTTGAGCTCCTCCATCTCTGCGTCGATAATGGCCATCTCCATCTTGGCTGGAGGGTCAGGCTGTTCAGGCTTCCTTTTGATGAAGAGCATGTTACAGATTCCAAGCACAAGGGCCGAGAGGAACACCTCACACCCGGCCAGCAGGAAGACGTACATGTAGTTCTTTGTGACGTCCAGAAGTAGACCTGTGAAATGAAACGAGAACATATGAAATGTCCCACATGGATCAGCCAATTGGTGGTGATGGTCCTGACAGGTCACCAGGGCTAACATATCAATTATGTATGAGCTGCAACTGTTATTGTTGGGACAGCTATAACAGTCCATTTGTTCAGTGTTTGGGGAACTAAATCCAAATAAGAAAGAACCATATGGAATAAAAATAGAAGGCCCTTACAACACAAAACAAAGGTACTTGTAAGATACACAAAGGGCAACCTGCATTCCAATAATATATATTTTTTGTTTGTTTTTGACCATTTGCAAAGACAATGTGGTTTTCTTTGGTGGGTAATCTGCAAGTCTAGAGGACATACTTTGGTCATGTAAATGTTTTATTTGTTTCACTGTGTGTCTTATGACTTCTTTAACAGCAAAGAAACCACAGAACATAAAAACTGCAGTACTGACCTGCACCAGGTGGTCCCAACAACACAGCAAAGGCTTCAACCAACAGCACCAAGCCGATGGCACTGGAAAACTTCTTTGTCCCCACAATGGCCATCAACACTTCGAACTGCAAGGCTCCAACCATGCCATAGGAGATACCGAAGAAGATGCAGAACACCACGAGAGATGGATAGTCTTTGGACATGGAGCCGATAAGATCGGTGGTACCATTGAAGATCATAGCAAAACTTAAGAGGTAAACACATCTTGGCCGAACCCACTTGAGCCCAGCGATGACACCACATGTTGGTCTGGCGAACATATCAACGAACCCTAGTATGGTGAGCAGCAAGGAAGACTTGGTGTCCTCATTGCCCAGTTCCTTGGCATAGCTTACCACAAACACAGGAGGCACAAAAAGACCTAACACCATGATGGCCGCAGCCACCGTGTAAATCAAAAAGCCACAATCTTTAAAAACGGTAAAGTCAAGAAGCTTGGGCTTTGGTTTGGGTTTGGTTTCCTTCTCCTTTTCTTCCACCTCGCTTGTTTTTTTCGGTGCTGTCAAGGGTCTCATGAGGGCACCACATGCACAGCAATTCAGTAGAATGCCTCCAAGGATGAGAAAGCCTCCACGCCAACCATAGTTGTATTGAAGAACCTGACCAAGAGGAGACAAACAGCACAGAGCCACGGGACTTCCAGCTGCAGCTAACCCATTGGCCAAGGGCCTTTTCTCACTGAAATATCTGTTCAGCATGATGAGGGATGGCTGAAAGTTCAGAGCAAGACCCAAACCTGGAGTACATTATATTTGAAAATATAAGTACATTGAAGTTAAGTACAACAGAATTTCATAAGCAATTACAAAACATTACTCACCTGTTATGACTCCTGTGCAAATATAGATGTGGATGATGTTAGTTGCAAATGATGCTAAAATCATGCCCAGCGAGGCAAAAAGTCCCCCGACCATCATCACAGGGCGACACCCAAACCGGTTCACTAGGATGCTGCATATGGGCCCTGCAATAAGCAAACTACTATAAGCATGCAGAATCATAAATTCCAAGACATGACATTTTTTTGTCCTTCCAAAATGTCAAAGTGCTCCACAAACCAACTAGAAACTTCTTGTGGACCTGCATTTTGAAAACCAACTTATCTACAAAAATTCTCATCCATCCCCGCTGACAGTGGACATCTGTACCTGTGCCATAAAGCATTGCAAGAAGTATGGAGGAGATCCAAGCAGTGTCACTGTAGCCCACTCCAAACTCCCGGATAAGTTCTTTGAAAAAGACGCTAACCGCTTTGGGAAAGGCGTAGGAGAAGCCTGTAATAACGAAGCAGCCAAAGAGGACAGCCCAACCCCATCCTCCATCAGGTGCCTTGACCCCACAGTCACCAGTGTCTACAACCGCTCCTCCCATGATGCCTTTTTAGATCTCAGCTGCAAAAAAAGAAAAGAAACAGTCTCATATAATGGTGCTACTGCTTACGTTAACAGGAAAGTTAAAATGCTGATTGGTCACAACAATATAAAAATAAAAAATACTGTTGTTTAAGGATAATTAGTACTAAACAGACGAAATCATGCCTCAAGTAGCTTGTTTATTAAGTATATAAGTATAGTTTATAAGTATAGCAAGATTTATTCCGTTTGACTGGCACACAGTACAACCAAGTAACAACTTTTAAGAAACCGCAGATAGGCAGTTTTTATTTTAGATCACAGTTAATTATGTTTCCCAATCCTGATTCCTGGGAGACTGCCAGCTCTGTATTTTCCATGTCCCTTATTTTATACACCTAATTCAGCTCATGAGCACTCAACTGACGACCTGATGAGTTGAATCATGGCCAATAGATCTGGAAGGAATCCAAAATGTGTAATGTGGGGGTGCTCCAGGACCAGGATTAGCAAACACTTCTGTAACCTACTATGAAATGACTGAACTATTGCGCCCTTTCCAATGTCTCTCAACAGGAAGAGCTTCCAGACAGCTGTTGATGGCTACCCAACTTCCTGAAGACATTTGTCATCTTGATTGTGAGTTTGTTTTTCTCATTTCTACACATTTAGGAAAAAATAAATAAAAACACACCCGCACCACAACTTGATTTGAACAATGTGTAGATAATGTGACAACTAGCACACGCTGCTATAAAAAGCCATGAATGCTCAGCCTTCCTATTTTGACCTTTTTAAAGGGCAAGACCGCTCCATGACTCAAAAACTAAAGAGACTGGTCAATGAATGTCCATACATCCTCATTTAAGACAAGCTAATGGACACCTGGTTCACTGTAGACATTGTTTTAATCAATATGTGGACTCTGAAACTTATTCACCTGGATACAAAAAACAACTATATGGCATACAACAAAAAAACTTTTTTTTAAATGTAAAGCACTTAAACCACTTAACTATTAACACTAAAACAGCACAAGACAACTTAAGCCATCTTTATAGGTATTTTCATAAGAGTGTATTTATATGCCTTACAAAACATTTACATTTTAAGAACTTACTATTAGTTGCATGCAAGGAAAATAGGAAAAGGTCTTGTTCAACATGTTACACAGTAACTGTAGAAGAGCTACATTAGGTTAAGAGAAAGTCATGCAACCAATGCATGTTCAACCTACCTTGCCTAAGGTCTGTTAAAACTGATTATCTCTTACTGTTCGAAACCCCCCACATATAACCTTACCTCATATAGGGGCAAGCAAGGGGTGGGAGCTGAGGGGCACACCTCTACCTACCAGCCGAAGACCCTGATATTTCGCCATGTGATTTTTATACAAAATATGGATTTGGGATTCAAACGATGTGTGTTATGCAGGGTTATGATTCATTTTAGAAAGGCCACTGAATTGTTTCTCTGAAACAGGTCACAGCTAGGATTGGCTGGTTGTTAATTATGGATGCTTATATTGTCATGTCCATACTAATTAGTGAAAACGTCAGTCGCACTGCAATGACAAGAAGATTATGGGTTTATTTATTTATTTTGGATTTTCAAACATCTACTCAATGTTTATCCTATATAAAAATCGGTATGTTTTTTATGATTATAGTTCAGAATGGTATTGGATATAGTGATAAGGTTAAATCTGAGAAGGGAATTAAGGGAATTAAGACAGGATTATATACACATTACACATACCTTCATTATATATACCCCCCTCCCCACATAATACTCTACACAGGTCAGTTATTAATAAACACAGATGATTCACTCATTATTATATATTATATACTTGAGGTGGTAACCACAGAAACAGGCTGATTGCGCATGTTGGTTCATTTCAGGATGCTGCGCACTACGCTGACAACATCACAGATTTGAATACGTCACATAGGTGAACTGTTCAAAATAATCGACTCCCCTTTAAGTAACTGTAAAATTAGTACACTTCATGATTACATTAATTATTATGTAATTCTATGTCCTATAATTTGCATCAAAATCATCTAATGCACCGGCGCTTTGTGGTCTACGTGCTAAACGTGACTTTTATACTCTCTCTCCTCCACCAATAGCGCTGGCACTGCCACAAATATGCCATCCTCAAGTGTAATGCTCTCATATAAACAACTGTAGCACTATAATAGCCACAACAACTCGACGATCACACTGTATCAGTCTAGTATCAAATATGACAACTGTATCGGTACATGAATTATTCACGACATAAAGCCTGCACTTAATTAGAAATGTTTCTATTCTGTAACACGGTTTGTATTTTCAACGTTAAATTGACAAAAGAATATTCCTGTCACTTTCCATAATTCAATCTACGCAGCAGCTCACCGGCATTCAGCATCCCTATCCCTACGACGCATGCACGCGTAGCATGCAAAATAATCACCCAATCATGTTGACATATTTAAAGGAATCAGTCCTACCTTAACGATGCTCTACTATTAAGGTTTTGATACCCTGATGATACCCTCCTGGGACAAGGACAAGAACAAGGACAATCACGTCTGCACGGCACACATCTTTTGAAGAGGCATTGAATGAGATCCGCTCAGCTGACTGTGGGTGGTGCTGTGCTGATCTGGCTGTAGCCTGTTCTATGGTCACCGGTGACAAACTTGAACAACACCGACGCGCAGCCAATGAAGCGGCTGTGTCTCTTATGAGGGCACTACGTGCGTTTACACACAGCTCTCTTCTCTCTTGTTCCTATTCAAACCATGTGCTCAGGGGATTCATAAGAACATATATGAAACATATATTTTGTTTCTCATTAGCTTAGCTGGGTGCTGAAAATAATAATAATAATAATATTTTCGCATTTCCCCCCACATCATAGTGACTAAGGTAAAACTGAAGAGTTGCTAAACAGGGCGTTGACACTTCCTTGTAATTCAGTAATTTATCAACAACTCTAAACACGTCTTTAGATAGCCTACAGTGATTGTGGTTGGCTATAGCCAGCTGTTGGTTGTAAAGAGCTCTGAGTAGTGAATGAGTGTAAAACATAAAGGCAGAATGGCAGATATTACAAAAACTGAATAGAAGAACATTTTGTTTCCTCAGTAAGTTTTAACATCCATCTTAATAAGACTAAGAAATTATTTACACGCTGCATTCTTATAAATAAGTGATAGAAAATGAATCATTTATACACCAAGTACAAATACAAGGTAGAGCGTGACAGCAGGCAGGTAGAACCCTGCAGGTAGAACCCACGTGAATCGGGTGTCTTATTTCAGGTGTTCCCGCATTGTTTTCCTCACTTTTGTACAGTTTTGTAAGCCGCAGGGGGAAAAAAATATCACAGGTTTAGACTTTGTGAAAACTTAGTTTCAGCTTGTCTTACACTTCTGGCAGGGAGGTACATATACTTAAACCTGAAAGATGTGCCAGAGTCTGTTGGGTAACACGTCCTTTGTAGAACTTTGCCGGAAACTTTTAGTACTAGTAGCTATAACGTTACGTAACTTACGTAACCAAAAATACAATGCAAAATAACAAATAATTTTCTATTTCTTATTTATGAATCCATATTTACTTCATACTTATTTTCAAACACAGGTCTCGGAAACGTTTTATAACTTTAAGATGCTATAGTGATGCGGGAAATGATAGTAATGCAATAACTAGAGATAAATCAGAAGTTAACTCACAATTTCCGGCTTTCGAAGTAAGCAAATGCCGCTCAGTTGTAACATAAAAAAGAACTCATTCTTCAGGCAAGCCATAGAAACTGATGTTGCTGCAGACGCCCACAGTTACCATAGCAATATGGATAGTTGATGTGACCGAGCTAGAACCAAAGTCAACTCCTGCTATGCCTTAGCTAATTAGCTTAGCTAACCTAAACGTTAAATGCAAACTATTTTAGACCTATTCAGCAACTTCCTTCTGGAGCAGCTGATGTGGACTTTGACTTTTACACAGTTCCGGTCATCTGAACTTGACAAAGACGTAAAGTAAAACAATATTCGCTGTGCAAAGCTAACAATTTACTAGGCTCTACTAATAATACTAGGCTCTTCGTTAATTCTTGGGCTGATATACACGTGAAAGTGAGAAACAATTTTATTTAATGAAATAGTTGTAATTCTGTTGAAATTATTTGAAATAGCTTGTATTTATGAAGTTATAATTCTTTTTTTTTATATGAGCTATCGCTAAAATCTTTGCCCAGCCTCTATGACAGTTCAGTAATAAAAGGACACTTTTATTACACTTTTGGGGTTTTTTTATCGGATCACGAAGGATATAACTTAAAATACACGCCATTATCAGATGCCTTTTTAACCAATTTATGGCTTTATATGATGTGTAGGGTTTCATTTAGCATGTTTAATTATAAACTTGTTCTGATGAGCACTTTGTAATCACTTCTTGTGTCTACAGATTGTCTTAACAGGTAACAAATGTTTCAGTGTCCTGTTGTGATCTGCTTTGTAAACATGCAGGAAGCTGTGGAGCTAGAGCCCAATTGTCTTGTAAAGAATGGAAAGAACTTCAGGCTTTACAGAATCGACAATGAGACCGCTCTAAATGAAGCCACATCAGAGCTGTCCACCCAGAGGGAGCATTTCCTATGCTTGCGAGATTACTTCAAGTATAATCTACATGTGTTGGAGGAGGGGGACAAAGACTTCAGCATGCCCTGGAGGAGCAGATAGAAGGAGGACATAGAAGTGCCATATCAGAGGAGGGGAGTCGAGCGTAGAGTCAAATTTGAAAAAATCCAGTTATGGCTTTGTTTCTCAGGATCATCTGTGTTTGGTCATCCACACTGATTTAAACTAGCTTTTTGTGGAATTTTGATGACATTTGTTCTGGCTTTTTAGCATGATGGAAAATGAGATGCAGAAACTCAGGGAGGAGAATGAAACATTGAAACGGGATCTCCAGCGGTGAATTCGAGAGTCCTAGGGTGAGCTAGCATTGCAGAAACAGGTATGGTGCAACCCGCAAGATTTATAGGACACAAATGTTGTGTTCAAAAACACAGGAGGTCGTATGTTTAAATAAGTTGGACTATATTTAACTAGATATGTTACAATGCCTGCGGCACAGGACATTTCAAAACACTGCAAGATGTACTGTAATGGCTAAAGACGTCTGTCTGCACATAGGTGGCTGTAACACACTTCACTTCACAGCCACAGAATAAAAAAAATACATTGACTTGATTAAATGACTAGACATCTATTATAGCCCATTCCTAAATTTAAGTTACAAAATCTAAGGCTGTAATATCTTATTTGTCTTGGATATGTTCAGTTATGATGCTGTTTCTAGTCTAAAAATGAGTCCACAAAGTGGATGTCCTGGGATTAATGCCAGGACATTGTGTGTTATTTAAAGTAAAACCACTGACCTAAAGGGATTCCAGCTGGCAGGAGTTCTTAGTCATTGAGCTATGTCAAATAATCGCTAAAACAATCCTCACCTCACTCAGTCTGTAAAGTAAAATGATAAGGCTGTGAAGGATCACCGATAATGTAGGTGAACGAAAGCTATTTAAGGTGTAGGTCATTTCAAAAATAGATTATTGCTCAGTCTTCGGTGTTGTTGTCGCTTGACTTTTGACATTTGAGTGTTGTTTAAGCACAGGCATACAAGTGTTATGTAAATCTCTTTTTGTCTGCATTAGTTTAAATCATATCAATTAAATACGGTGAATCTTATAAATTGCAAACATGAAATGATGGCAGATTTTGACAGTGACATGAGAAAGCGGGATGGAATAAACAGTGTGATTCTTCTCTCACATGAACTCAAAGTAAGACCAATACCACATCAAACCTATTCTAAACTTTAAATTGGAAGTCTGGCCCATTTAGACCAGTGGTTGTCAGCTTTGCCTCCTGGTTACGAACCATTGCTTTAGACACTACATGACCGAAAGTACTGTATGTTGATAAATTGAAGTGTCGACATGAATGAAGTATTGGAATGCTGACCAGGACCTAGGCCCCATTACCTAAATGTCAGTGCCTGAACTCATCAGAAAGCACATTCCCACAGCCAAGTTCCAACCTAGTTTGGAAAGCCTTTCTAGAGCAGTAGAAGCTGTTAGAGAGCACATATAGATGTAATGTTCTGGTATACGTTTGGCAGTATTATAACTCTGGTATGAGTGATCTTCTGCATGGATAATTTTTTCGTTTATTAATAATTTTAAATCGTCCAGAAAAAAGGTATTGAGCTAAGAGCTGGAGGTCCACGCCAAAGCTTACAGTCAGGCCACTGAAGCCCTGCAGGCCTCTGAAGAACTACAGCAGGCTCAAAAAAAGATCCAGTGCAGAGATTGGTGACTTAACATCACTGCAATGGAAGACTCCAGATAAACTGGTAAATTGTGTGCTAAAAAGCATTTATTTTTGAATTTTGGAAGAAGATCATGATTACTGTTCTACAGGATAAAAGAGTTTGAAGACAAACTTAAACAAATGGAGAACAATTATAAAACAAAGAGCAAGAAGCCTACAGCAGGAATTAAGTAATACCCCTGTTAAATCCAGTTTGTTACACATAAAGATACAGTACATGAAAATGGCATGAATATTTTTAGATCCTAATGACGAATGAAAAACAGTTGAGGTCATGAACCTCTCTTTTTAATATGCATAGCTCAGATTACTCGTAGGTCAGCATGTCTTGCTGGTCTTGCTTTGGATGTTTTGAAAATTGATATATGCAGACATGCAGAGCTGGGGAGAAAGAGGATGCGTTGGTTCTCATGAGAGAGGCTTATGCCAGGGAACTCCAAGAGATTTCAGAATTGCAAGCCCAACTGGACATGATGATTCTGGAACAGGAGAGGCGAGAAAAGAGCTATATGGATGACCTTCATCACTGAGGCCTGCAGATACAAGAGTAAGAACACAATATCGAAATTAATATTCACAGAAAAGTTCTATGGTTAATTTTTACTTTCCAAGAAATACTTCTGCTGTTTGGAGAACATATTCTTAGCTAACAGATTTACATTTTTCATGAAATTTGAAATGGTCCGTTTGTGTATATGGAAGGGAGATGCATTATGAGACTCCTGCTGATGACTAAATTAGTGTTCCTCATTGAGAGGAAATGTGTCGGTGTCTCTGACCATGCCTTTCTGAGTGCTCCTAAGTTTTCTGTGCTTATAATTTAACAATCATAATTTGTATATATGAGATGCACAGATTAAGACAGACGACATGGCTGCTGTAAGACTTATCTCTACTCAGTCGAGAGCCTTAACTTGTGTTTGTTACCACAACTGTATCCAGATCCGCTTTAGATTTGATTCTCTTATTTGATACTGAAAACAACTGGATCTGGCTGGGATACTTACATCACACAGATCTTCAAAGAAAATGTTGCCATGGATACAGAGCTGCATTCTGCAGGGGAGAGAGAGAAGCCAAAGTGAGAGCAGGGCTGGAAAGGTGTAAAGAGGATATAGGAAGGTGAGGGGGGTCACAGGAAAATAATAATTGCATACCTTTTACACAACATTTAAATTGTTTAACTGCATTGTACTGTGGAAGCACCAGTATACAAATTCTGGTGGATACATTCATTTATTTATTTATTTCTTTGTTTGACCAATAAATGTCCATATTAGCCAATGAATGTCTGATATCAAATCCTGTACTACTCTGTTCAAAATAAATGAATGAATACTTAAACACATTGTAATTATAATGTACACTATAAAATGTATATCAATATAAAAATCTAAGATTACTTTTAACAGTGTTAATTAATCAGTGTTTTTAAAGATAAACTTTATTTATGAAAGTGCTGTAGATTGAATCGCTATTTGCTATTTATTCCATCCTAATTATACAATACTGGTTTATTTGTACATGCAAATTAGATTGTTTTACATTTACATTTATGCATTTAGCAGACGCTTTTATCCAAAGCGACTTACAGTGCATTCAGGCTAACAGTTTTACCTAACATGTGTTCCCTGGGAATTGAACCAACAAGCTTGCACTGCTAATGCAATGCTCTTCCACTTGAGCCACAGGAACACAGTTTATAAATAAAAAAAAAAAATCATTAATTTCAACAAATGTATTGTTGTCAGTTTAGGTGCTGCATCCATTGCATTCAGCATGTTTATTCACTGACACATCCCCAATTAGGATCCTCTGGGCTCAAAGAACGTTCTTAGTTTCCCACCCATAATTGTGACTTTGTAATGGCTTTCGTGTGTGTTCAGCTCATAAAGATGATCTTTCCAACATCATTTGACCACAGAATATGTCCTGTAGCTAATAAATTAAATAATTAATAATAAAATAATTTCATGAAGAAAGAAAATTAAAATGTAACCTTTAGTTTATATTTAGCAAACATTTATTTTATGAACTATATTTGTGGCCTGTATTTTCTAATCAGTTAGTGTTTCCCACAAGCTTCTGCACTTGATCTTATTCATAAGGTTGTCCTGTAGAAGGACGTAATGATTTATATTTTGGTATGTGCCCTAAGATTACTGCTGAGCTGAGAGAGAAGAAGCGAGAGTTACAGGACACAGAGCGAGATCAGGCATTACGTGGAACCAAACCGGCACTAACAGGAATTCAGGTTAGACCACACACAGCTTTCTCTGTTACACCATTCAGACTGAAATGTAATACTGTGAAGGAACCTGTTACCATTTAGAATGTACTTTAGTAAAACAGACACAAGTGGTATGATGACAGCTAATGATCTGGTGGGTGTCTCGTCCAGCAGTTCTCTGGCCATGCCAAACTCATGAATAGTAGGAGATGCCAAACTGTCTGAATAGTAGGAGTCACACAGCAAATGAAGTGAATCATCTGACCCTAACTTGCTCTTTATGGATTGTCAGTCTAGTTGCTTACAAAATGAATCTTTAATTAGGCCTACTATTTATATAAAACAGCAGACATGGTCAACATCCACATCATTTATTTCATCGAAGACCTGCTCTTCCATTCATTAATTAGAATTATAGATGAACTCCACTTGGTGCAATGCTATTACAGCTATTCTGAAGATATATGTCACATTACGCTGTTTATATTGGCCTTGCCAGCTGTTTGGTATGTAATTTAGAATGAAACATTTACGAGACTTTAAACAGCACATCAGCAGAAGATGCTTGGCCGCTCATAGAATGAACATTATGTCCAAGGAAAGGTTCCATCCACTGATCTATAATAGAGAATATATATAGATCAGTGGTTCCATTCCATAACACCAGGTATCCATATATTATGCACAATATAAATTAGCTTATATATCAGCACTTTAAATTGCCAGCCGGCATTTTTTTTCCGGCAACAAGAGTCTGACCATAAAGTAATACCTATCTTAATAGCAAACATATTATTATGTTTGTGGTGTGTGATCTGTCCTGTAATAGCTTGTTGACTAATTCAGATCTTTAAAAGTGTGTCAGAATGCCACAATCTCTTGCCTCCATCTAGTGGTTGCTAATTGGCTTATACAATAATTTATTGTTAGATTTCTTTCTTACATAACAAAAAACTGTGTGAACTTCATCTGCAGGTATCTGCAGTAGTTTCCCATCAGAAGAAATCAAGAGACTCTAGCAGCAAAACAGTGCTCTAAGAGCAGTGGTGGCTCAAATGAGGAAAAAGATGGAGAACCTGAGCCAGCAGATGTCTATAGCTAAGAGTCAGACCATAAATCCAGAGCCCAGCACTGCAGGTACAAGAGAGTCTTAAAAGAAACTTAAATGTATATTTTATTACTTTTTTCTGAGATATTTTCAACACTTTCAGAAATTTCTGCATTTATCCCCCTACTTGTTTTTAAAAAGAATATTCTGGGTAATATAACTGTCTTCTTCTTTGTAAAAGCCATAGGTGATTCAAAATTAAAACTTGTTGTGTAATACTGTGGATTGGTGATATTGATTTAAAAAACGTAGGTTTTTGTGCCTCACTCTGATTTTGGTAGGAGCACAGTGTTCTAAAGAAGAGTGTCTGCAGGTGGGCTGCGAGTGGAGAAAGTAGCCTTTATCGCTGCTCTAAAGAAACAGGAAGTGAGGCTGGCTCATTGGGAGTCTTCTGTGGAACAGCTTAGCCAGCAGGTAATGATTTTAGTCCCTGTCCCAGGCATCTAATAATTAAAAGGTATAATATTATGTAATTCTTGTTTAGATGGAAAATATTAACAGCTAAAAAAATTTAAATAGCTAACACACACACACACACCAGTTAGCGCAGAGCAAGTTTACATGATGTGCAATCCCTGATGCTTTTTTTCTAATAAGTATGCTCTTCTGGCATTTCATGATGAGTTAGAGGGAAAGTTGAATACATACCAGTGTCACTCAAAATACATGGAGAATGGGAGTTTACGACTGGAGCTGGAAAATCACAAGAGGGCAGCAGCAGCTGAAGAAGCAAGGCTTAAGCAAAGAGCTGGAGTTGAATGAAGTGAGATGAGAGGATAAAGAGTAACAAAAAAGCAGTTTGCTCCACAACCTGGAGAGTGTGGCACTTGGCAACCAGGCAAGTTTTAAATATAAAGAATTTTACTAAATGCAAATAAAGGCATGATCTTTCTGCCTTAAAGAGACATAGATTAATATAATTTCATGTCTTTATTTAACTACAGTATATATGTGGCTAGGTTTCAGCACTGAAGGTTGACCTCGCAAGCAGGAGAGAGCCCCTTGTACATAATCAGGAATACAAACAAATCAGGTATCTAATAATACTTATGAGCAAATCTAGTAATGTGTATTATATGTCATTACTGTGCCACTTACATATTACTGACATCAATTGTCTCTTATCAGAAGTATGTTTTAGAATGCATATCCGGAGGAAACTTGTCCCTAGACAGCAGCTGTGGTTGCTGCAGAGCTCAGCCAGATGAGGCGCTCTGGGTCATGTTGCTACGCTTCAGTAAAAGCTCAAACAGGCTTCACTATTGATCACCAGCCTCAGTCAGGACAAATGGCAACTCATTGAAATGGGCAACAGGCTCCGGGCACAGTTGATAGAAGCAGGACTAGAGGGTTAGTCTTGCTTTTTAAGCATTACAATTGGTTTCAGTTGTATTTTCATCAAGAAGGAACTGGAAATGTTCAATTTCCAAATGTTTTAAATTATATAAGGAATGTTCTCTGGCTCAAGAGGGATATAAGGAAATCTATTCTTTTACTTGGTGAAAAGGGCACATGGGGTTAACAACCATAATTCACCACTCATTTTTATGCCATTGCCCCATCACAATAGACTGATCCATGTTTTTACCAAGGGATTAAAGAAGCCTTGCTTTGATTCTCAACAGAGAGCCCTAAGCTTATTTGTCCTGGAAATTCTCCATGCTTTGTGTGTTTTGTCTTGTTTCAAATTGGTTATACAACTCATTGAGAAGTCATTCACTGGCAAATCATTGCTGAATATCAACACTTCCAAATATTTCCTCAGTTTGTTATATCCTGTTCAATTACAGACAAATGGAATTTAAGTTATGGAAATATGAACATAAGGGATGCAAACAATCACCTTTATGTGAAATTGACCTGTTTTTCTCTCCAAAATGTGCCATCTAAAGCTTTTAAATAAGGTGTAAATAAATCAAAATTATTCAAGTATGTTTTACCAGAATTTCAATGTGTTTATTGTTGTTTCTTTGTAATTGTTTGTTGACTTTACTAGCAAAATGTAGTTTTTCTTAGTGCCACAGCACTCAAAAGTCATTCTCAAACCAACTGACCTAGTGCACAGTCTGGGGGGGAAAAAGACCCCTCTCAATCTGAGCATGGGGCGCAATCAGAGAGCCGCTTATTTACCCTGGAACATTTATAGTACAAGCTATCCACTCAGGTGACTCCTGCATGAGAGAGACTTTGTTCAGACAAAGCATGCTCTCTGTATTGATACTGAGAATACATTTCATCATACTAATCCGTTTGGCCCCTGTATATGTACTGATGTGATATTTCAGACATCGCGTTTATGCAATGCTATTCTTTGTCAAGGCCACTGGAGCATGGCAAAGGTCAGCGATCACTCCCTTGTCAGGTTCATTATGGTCCCGCTAGCATGAAATTTCAATACATTAATTTTGATTCTCATTCTTAGAGCTACAAGATGCACAAAGAGATCAGAATAATAAAGATGACAATTCTAGTCTGTCCCCAGTTCTCTGAGAGTGAGAGTTCAGACAAACACAGAACCGTAAACCCATGGGAGCCTCCAATCAGAATTTTCACTTTATTTATGATTAAACAAATGCAGCCTTGGTGCATAAGATCTTACTGATCCCACATTTTGAACATTGGTTATAAACAGTGTGAGTCTTTTGTTTCATTGTTTAAGTTCCATCCTCAAGTGTGTGGGCAGTAAAGAAAACTCTCCTCTGCAGAACCAATCTGAAGCTCCAGTACGACTAGCCGGGTCATCCCACTGTCTGTTGTCATCTGAAGGCACTGATGATTCCCTACAGAACGTGTGGTAGATGCTGGATCGAGGTTCAAGTTCCTCTGTGTTTTCTTCAAGTTACAGTTAAGACAAAGGTGAGCAGAAAAGTCATAAATGAGTCCCTTCAGTCTTTAGAGCATTTATATTTAATCACAGAAGTGTTGTAATGCGTCTCCTATACAGCCAGACTTAAGACATTTAACTGCAAGAATATACTAAATCAGTAAGCTTAAAAGATGATCAAGCAACTTCCTTCGTAGTTCTCTCAATACTAAACTTCATATCATTTATAGACAGAAATGCAAAATATGAAATTTCGTAACTTGATTTGTCAAGACAAAGGATCAGATTTGATCAGAATTGCTTTGTATATTGGGGGAATCACGACAGAGATGCAAGATTGGACTCAAGGCCAAATTAAATGTATCTATCTTCATAATGCTGATTGGACCATAGAGCCATTTAATTTTTTTAGGCCAAATTTTATTCTTGTATCTTCAATAGACATTATATTATACTGGCATGAAATAAAGATCCATTCTGACAGGTTGATTTTGAATGAGAATAGTCTATGTAGGCAAATTTTGTAATATTTGTAGTTCTCTTTGGACTTTGTATTTCTTACAATAACTTTCATGATGGTACATCTGTTTCATCAGACAGGTGATGAAGCCATTTAGAGGAGTGGCAAAATGTCTTCAATAAATTAAAAACTAAGTCCACTTGACTAAAAATTGCATCATTTGAAAACATTGGCATTGAAACAGGTCCTTGAAATGTCAACTCTGCGATAATGCAACCGAAGGTTCAGTGTCAGTGTTTATTCATAGTACATCATTTAGTCCAAATATCAAATTATGTTTACTTAGAGAGCATTTCAGCATCAGTCACATGCACAGGTAAAGAGTTTTGATTAAAGATTAAAGATGCTAATATCTGATTGCAAGTGCCGTTGACCTCTATTTGGGTCAATGACAAATAGGACATTTAATTTTAAACACACACATTTAAAACACAAATTCTTAGGAATGTGATCTTTGTATTGGTCTTTTCTTGATTGATTTACACGCTCCATTAATCATTAAATGTACTAAAAATGTTTTCAAACCTGCCTTGCCTTTTCCTAAAAGGGTACACCACTTTTTATTACTTTAAGCACCACCAAAAACAGAACATTTATTATTTTCAATTAAAAGTAATTTATTATACAAAGGTGTATTTAAGTCATATACAGTGTTTTACATTTATATATAGTCATTTAGCAGGCACTTTTATCCAAAGCGACTTACGAGTGAGGACAATGGAAGCGATCAAAAACAACAAAAGAGCAATGATATATAAGTGCTATAACAAGTCTCAGTTAGCATAAACAGTATATGTAGCAAGGGTTTATAAATAATATAATATATAAAAAGAAAACAGATAGAATAGAAAAAGAAAAGAGCAAGCTAGTGTTAGAGGTTTTTTATAATTGTATAATAATTTAAAAGAAAAATAGAATACAAAAACATTAGAAAGGTAGTTAGAATTTTTTATTTAGTTTATATATATAGATAATTTTCGGATGGCACAATCAAGCGACGTCCACTTGCAGAACTCAAGCTCCTAAAATAACTTAATCGATCCAGACAAAGTGATCTAATTTCTCATTTACATTCTTATAGGTGCTTTTTTCAAGATCACAATAAAGATGCCTTTAGGGACTGTGTGATACTGTACTGACATGAAGCCACCACATTACATGGGATTTACAATTTTAAAACGAGGATATATACCCTCATCATTTTGTGCTCTCAGGAAGAGTGGCTACAGCAAACGGAGGACACACAGATATTAATCAGCTTCTTGCTCCACTGGTCAGTGTGGAGGGTATGAAAGCATCACTCTGGGAAAAGAAGAAACAAAGTCATAATACATTTGCACCTGCTAAAAAAAAGACACATCCTGCTGGAAATAAGAGACATTTTTTTAATTACAACAACAAAAATTTTAAAGAACTGTCTAATTTGAAGTGACACATTTTTATTTGTTCCCTTTGCATCATGCAAGATTTTTTATATATATATATCTGTACCTTTTGTAAATGTTCTAATAAATTATTGCATAATTTGACCAATAGACATGTGAGCCTTTTATAATAATAAGCAGCACCTATGATAATAGCTGCTCTGGTTTACAGATAATGTAGTTTCAATTTCTCAGTAAACATTTAAAAAGGCACACGAACATTTGGTTCGATTTTCCCTTTACAGAATTCATACAGAATATGCGTGAAATTTATATTTTTATAATGGGATTGATAAAATTACATTTCACATTCTGTGTTGAGTCTCTTGTAAATTGAACTGCAGTAACCCAGCGCTGTCCAGCCCCTCCCTCATGATGACATCACAGCCTCAGCAGGTGTAGGATTCCACTCCTCCCACAACATTGTCCTGACATCACCCTATCTCCTAGCAACACCCTTGCATTCATCGTGATTGGGTGGTTCTACACACCTCCGCTCACTGATTGGTGAATTCCTTTCCACTGGAAACCGTCAAAATTTCATCCCCTGTGTCTCTCACGTGTTTCCAGAGCTCCACAGCGCCGCCTATAGACACCTGCTACAACACAATCTGTGTGCTGCATTCATGTGCTGCTACTACATCTAACCAACAGTTACATCAATACAATATGTATTAAACGAACATAATTTTAAACAGTGTACTCAGTATTTTTCCACCCCGGATTTATAGAGTGCATATATGTCTGCTCAATTTTAGATTGGATCCTATAGCATAAAAAAGCCAAATGGCGTATTAATGTGCCACTTTTGTGTTATCCAGCAAAAAAAGCACACTGATTTTCTCTGCTTATTTAAATTTGTATTTAGGAAATTGTATAAATATTTAAAAAGACTAGAATTAAAGCTAAATATATCCAGTAATTGTAATACATGATGCCTTCCCTTATGTTTAAACAAGTATTCATACAGTAAACAGGTAATGAACAATTATGACAGATAAAATATCGATGCTGAGATTTAATAGAAATCCAGTGTTGCGTGCTAAATTGACCCAATTTCACATTGTTTGCAAACCGCAGACACACGACCCGGGTCAACTTGAACTTGAACTTGCTCACCCATACCCGTAAAAGCAGAAATGTTAGCTGTTGTACATGTGATCATACCGGTATGAACTCTAGTAACCCGGTCTTAATAGAAGTTTTTTTCTTTCTCTCTCTGCGGCGGTAGAAAATCAGCCCATCACTGGCTGCGTCTACAGCCCAGCCTCCTCTCTCATTGGACTGCACTTCACAGCCAAACTGTCAGCCCATGTGGCGTGGCCATCGAGGATGTCAGACATTTAAATGAAATAGACACAGGGACTCAGAAGAGCGAGAGTAATTTCTAGGGCTTGGCCAAAGGGGGGGGGATCACGAAACCCTTCAGTCTGCACCGGGAGCCGACAAAGAATTAACGTTAGAGGAATAAAGAAGTCGACTCTATCCCAAAGGATCTGCGTGTAACACCGCGTTAAACTGCACCCACATCCAGGTAAGCGTACATCTTATTAATCGTGCCAGATCTGGATCTGTAGTTTAAAAAGATGTAGACTGGCGTAGTAAAGGTGAAATTTCAGGCATAACAAACAACAACGAGAATTTTTTTTGTAACAAGCAGGGAAGAGAAATAATAACACAAACGAAACGAATTGTTCTTGTGAGTCGTGTCTTTTCAGTGAATCACGAAACAGCCTCAGCTTCGACTTTGCATACAGTATTTTATTTTAACCCAAGATAAGTAAATTAATTTAGTTTGTAATGCGGTGCACGGGATAAAGATGTTGGGTAATTACGTCATGACGTAAGATAATTGCAGAATCACTTTTGTGGACCTGTTCAAAAGAACCGATTCGCAAAATGAGTCCCAAATTTTCCCATCACTAATTTCAACCATAGACTGTAGATTTCAACCATAGACTGTAAAAAAAATATTCAACCGAAGAATTCCTCCTCACTTCTGAATAAAGGTAACCAGCACTCTTGACCTAATGTGAGTAAACGTTTAGTTGGCGGAATGGCGGCTGCAATGGCAGCATGGGATGACAGCATCTCACGCTATTTCTGTGTGATTACACTACGAGGCATTTTTGCCTAAGAGAAATAGCATTATGCTTTGAATCTTTCTGTTTATACACAGAAAAGGTAGCGAATGGATATTAAACCTAACAATAATGTAATACGCTGAGATGTGGAAAAGTATCATGGCGAATTGTGGAGTCACTGTGGAATTTGTCACTCTGTGAAACCTCCTTGAGCAAATTGGAGATGCTTTTAGGGCAGTTTTTGTTAGCCTATCCATATGAATATCATGTAGTCTAGTTTCTATTACAGTGTACATCATCATTGACTTGTCAGGGTTTCAGCCTAGTCATTTATTATTTATATATATATATATATATATATATATATATATATATATATATATATGTATATATATGTATATATGTATATATATATATGTATATATATATATATGTGTGTATATAATTTTCTATTTTTTTATTTATTCTTTTCTTTCGTTAACTGTATACATTAAAGTATATATTCAGTTTACTGTATTGTGTTCATATAAGGGCTCCCACAAATTAACTATCTTCTCTCTTATTTAATAAAACTCAGAATGCAGAAATAATATTAATTAATCTATCAAATCATTTTTGCAATTCATTGTACTTATTTATGGTCTAAGCAGCAAGAGTGTGGCTGATGTTTTAAGGACTTTACGACTGTAATACTGTCGTCAGCTAGTGACAGCACTGCACCATGGGAGCTTGTTAATCGGAGCGGTCCGCTACATCACTAGCACAACTGCTGCTTCGGATCTGGGTCAGGTAGATTACAGTCCATTTGGAAATCCGTTTATTTTCTCAATCTGCTTCAGCCAAGCATGATGTTGTTGTTGTATTTGTAGTTAAATGTCAAGCAATCAGAATAGTAATTTGCTCCTAGTACTACTGTAATCCCAACCAGGATGGTGTAGCCTGGTTCACTACAATCTATATAGCTGTTGTGGTGCTAGTAGTTCTGTCTACTGTATAGCTGCTTCATTATGTTGTGTTCAGATCATTGATTGCTTTTTGACATGTCTATATTGTACTGTTGCATTTAATGGTACTTTAGGTGACTTGCACACATGCACGTTCACAGACAAGCTGATGCATATGAGCACCGGCCCAGCAAAGACTCCTTCCGGTTGTCACTATGGCAAAGAGGGCCTAATTCCTCCGCTCAGACTTAGCTGTCCACTTTTGCTAAGTGTTCCTTTTCCTCTCAATGGCTTTTCACACTGTCAGGTTATTTCAAAGGACTTTGACATCACTTCCTACTGATCATAAAATACTGAGTAAAAATGTGTTTTCTTTACCAAGAATGTGGCATGAAAACCATAATTTTCTGTTTCAAACGGTCACATAGCATCTTTAGATCATTAAACATTTAAATCCAGGTTTTAAAAATTATTTAAAATCAAATAAATAAAAAAATCCCAAAATGCAATAAATCCATGATACTTTTTTTTCCCCTAAAAATGCAATAATTCCATTGAATCACTATGAATGTTATTTTTCATTTTGAAACTGATGAAAATACACAACATAGTAAGTTGATCCACATATGACAGCCTCTGAACTTGCTCAATACTAATCTTATATACAGGCATTGGACTAAAAATACATTAATCAGTCATCGCTTCCAAAATAAATTCAGCGGGTCATCTTTTTAATGCTATAAATTAATTACAGCAATAATATTTACATTTATGCATTTGGCAGACGCTTTTATCCAAAGCGACTTGCAGTGCATTCAGGCTACTCATTTTAATTTTTTTTTTATCAGTATGTGTGTTCCCTGGGAATTGAACCAATGACCTTTTGCGCTGCTAACGCAATGCTCTACCACTGAGCCAAAGGAACAGTAAAATTAAAATTTCCTCATGAACATCACATTAGACCACAGAAATTCCAAAATGACATTTCCCTAACATTAAACTTCCAAAAGTGCATTCATCTTTGCCATGTTACATTCATTTGGTAGATTAGCGTTATGTGCTGTTTTAACAATATTGGCATTAATAAAAACACTAACACTGACAAGCTATACAATATCTTATTCATAATCGAATGCGATTCATCTAATTAACGCGATATAGCGTAGCTTGTCACTGATCTACGGCTCTGTGTATTCAAAGCGTCGCCATTAATGTGTTGCGAGTGGTTGAGCGGATATATCGCTTTCTGCCGAAAAGGGAGATTGGCATTTGTCGTGGTTTGGAAAAAGGGCGAGAAAACATGACCTAATAACTCTGGGAATATCACATTTTGGGTAAAATTTAAAAATTACTTCTCAATAACGATCAGATAGAATACAGACAGAAACTCTTTATAAATCTTCATTTACATATGTAAGTAAACCATACAATATACATTATATTTATGTAATAGCTTTGATTGAGAAACAAAAATTAAAATGAAAGGGGTCATGTGATGTTGCTAAAAAATAACATTATTTTGTGTAATGAAATGTTTATGTGGTTCAAAAAACACATTATTTTCCACATACTGCATAATTTTCCACCTTTTCTGCCTTTCTGAAACACATCAATTTTAACAAAGCTCATCGTTCTGAAAAGCAAGGTGTATGCTGATTGGCCAGCTATCCAGTGCATTGTGATTGGCCGAATACCTCAAGGGTGACAGAAATGTAACGCCTCCTACCATACTGTGATGTGTGTCCTGGCCCGACGTGATAAAAATGATAAACCCAATTATAGACGTGGGGGTGTGTTTAAACTATGCATCTTTACTTTTATAAAGAATATCTCTTTGGGTATGAGACTTTAGTCTTTGCAACTTTAGGTATCTTATCTATTCACAAACAGCTTGTTACACTCCAAAGAGAAAGGAATACTTGAAATTGCATCATATGACCCCTTTAAATGTATTATTCTTTGAAAATCCTGCTTCTGTTGTGAGTGTGCAAGGAACAGTGAAAGCCTGTTTTTTGTTTTACGTACTACTTTCTACCATATTTTTCACATAAATTACAAAAAAATGCATTACGACTTCTGAACTGAATCTCTGCATAGTAATATTTTTAGACTTTTTCATCTGTATATTATTCTTTACAAATTAACTTAAAGGTACAATTTGTAAGATTTTTGCAGTAAAATATCCAAAAACCACTAGGCTAGTATTATAGATTTTGTCCAGCTGATTACTAACAATTTATCTGTTTTCAACTACTTGTAAATCATGAGAAAATTCCCATTCTAAACAGTGACACGGGGCAGTGCAGTCACCTGTCAATGACGTTATTCCTTTGTTACCGCCTTTACTGATGTAGAAACCACATGACAACAGTGTCGTGGACAAATGCGGAAGTAGTCTCTAGCATCCAGCAAACCACTAGCTTGCTTCAAGCAGTTCCTTATTTACTTTTTCTTGCACGTTATGCAAGGGATTGGTGGATTGTGTTACTTATTTATGGAACATAATTACCATTTACCGTCTGCCACTGGTTCTGTCGACAAGGACAGCTCCCCTAAACGTAAGCATATGGGCTAACCAAACAAACCTAGAAGAGTTTGGGACAAGAGGAGACAAAGAGTGAGGATTAATATTGGTGTTGCATTCTCTAGATGGATAGAGCTTCGTGACAAACTTAAACTAGAAAGAGACGCTTGTGTTTTACTCGACAGGTGAGTTGTTTGGATTCGTGTCTTTACAGAAAACGTATGCTATAACGATCAACAAGATTAGTATTGTGGGGCATACACGCCAAATGCGGGGCATCCCATCTCTAGACCCACTCGAGGAACGTCTGATCCATAGTCTGATTGCATCTTTGCATTGACTTTGTACGTAAACTACTCACGCAAATCGTTGAACTCACATTTGAAAATTATGACATCAAACACAACATTTACAAAACTTTACCTCATCCGTTAAATCCATGATTTATCTTTCCGTCTGATTGATGGCCAACAGCGGTTGGGTAGGAGACCACAAATCCCATCATTCCACGCTCCTCCTTAGCGTCATCAAACCACGTGAGTGTTATTGTTTTGGTAGTGCGCCCTCTCGTGGGAGGTCCTACAAACTGTACCATTAAGTTAATTTTCTTACTTAGAAATATTATTTATTTTTAGTTATTTTCTTTACTTACTTGAGGTTGATTTTAAGTTACTCTGCTTGCTTTGTAGAGATTTAAAGATATCAAATGGCTTTGCTACATTGCATGCTGTACAGTCAGATGAATTGATTTTCTCTTTTGGCATATTTAATGAAGTTCCTGTGGTCCACCAAATTAAAATGAACCCTCCTTTGTGTTTCAAGGAAAGTGGAACAGAGGGATACTTTGTATTTGTCAGTGCTTCTTGGTTGAATTGAATGAACAGGAATCCCATCCATTCTGTCGCTTTGAGTGCTCTGACCCTGAAATGGCGAACAAAAGTGTCCGGCTTTCCAGGCCACTCCCCCCCGAGCACACTCTCCCGCCTATCCCCAATTTTGCACCAACTCAGTGACCCCAACTCACTGATCGCTGATTTAAAATGAATGACACACTCACATTCACAAAGTTCTTGATAATGCCAGTGAAGATCAAGCTGACAGAATCCTTCTGTTTTTACAAGGTTGTCTGTTCACTGACTCCTTCTTCCTTTTATTGTTCTCCCCCTTAGAATCAAAGAAAAAAAAAAACGAACCAGACATGGAGGATATTGTTATAGCCGGAATTTCAGGTCGTCTTCCTGAGTCAAACAATTTGGAAGAATTCTGGCAGAACCTTTTCAATGGAGTGGACATGGTCACAGAAGATGACAGGCGGTGGAAACCAGGTATGTTTGAATAATTAGAATAATTTTTATATAATTTAAAATAACTTTTAAGTAACATTCAGACTTAAATAACATGTTTTTTTAAATAACATGTTTTTTTATCATAATGCTTTCCTTAAGACCACCCTGGTATTTTTAGTGTCTTCCATCTGCTGGTCTCCTTGCCTACCTGGCTGCTGTTCTGTGCTTTTCCTTGTCCGTCTGGCTTTGGGTCTTATGAAGGGCCCGTCTCTCTTCTCTCTGTTGGCACCAAGCTAATACTCTCATTCATGTGCTAAAGCACAAGCAGGCTTAGGGCGACGAGTAGAGTGCACCTTTGATTCCTTTTTTCCTTCCTTTTTTAAAATTCTAGGTCTGTATGGCCTTCCCCGAAGAAATGGAAAACTAAAAGAAATCGACAGATTTGATGCAGCCTTCTTTGGTGTGCATCCCAAACAGGCCCACACCATGGACCCACAGCTGAGGCTTATGCTAGAGATATCGTACGAGGCCATCGTAGATGGAGGTAAGTCTCAGCTGCCATTTTAGATAATAGGTATTTAGTATTTTGTGGTAGTTAATGACCTTGAACATTTTTGGATAAATGTTATTTTAAGGCATGCACTGGTATATGAAATGTAGTTTATGTCTTGTGGTATTACGTGCTATACTCTAAAACTATGTAAAACTTTTTTTATTTTATTTTATTCAGTAAGGATGCACTGAAGTGAGAGTAAAGACATTTATAATGTTAAAAATTTCTCTTAAATGCTGTTTTTTAAAAATAATATTAATATTAAAATAATATTTATTTTGGTAGTGCACATTACTCTTTTTAAGGTACACAATTTATCCGTTCAAGTCAATACACCCCAAAAAAAAAAATAGTTTGCCTTCATAATCTTTAATCCAAATCGGAGAATGCTCCTCCCCTCTAAAACGACGGGCTTTCTCTGATATCCGAAATATATTTTCTCTGACATCCAAAATCACGCCCCTCCAACTGTCAATGTTAATTTCTGAATGAAACGCCTACTTTACTACATCCAATCAGTTCGCATTCTGTTTCTCTCGGAAGTTCGTTAAAATACAGAAGTAAAATCGATCGCAAACTACTGGTTCACATGGATTTAAACTTTTGAAATATAAAAAATAAAATGTGCATCACAGTGACTGTAAAAATATTAAGCAGCACAAATGTTTTCAACGCTGATAAGAATTGTCTCTTGAGAATTGTCTCGCAATTATATTATGTTAAACAAATTTTCCTTTTTTACTTCATTTTTTTTAAAACCTAATTTGTATTTGTATTTTTTTTTTTGACTGCGAAAATAAAACCTGTTGATTTTTATATCTTTTTTTTTCTTTAGGCATAAACCCGGTGTCTATGCGTGGCAGCAAGACTGGCGTCTACATTGGAGTAAGTGGCTCAGAGGCAGGAGAGGCCTTCAGTAAAGACCCAGAAGAGCTGCTGGGATACAGCATGACAGGATGCCAGCGGGCCATGTTTGCCAACCGCTTGTCTTACTTCTTTGATTTCAATGGTGTGCAAACATTACAAGTTTAACTACTGACTCGATGCTCGTGCATGTTGTAGGACAGAATTGAGCATTCAGAAACTTTGTTTTGAAAGACTGTGTCCTCATTCTTTCTGTATGATGTGATGTGTCGTCTTAAGTGATTTGAATAAGTGACTCATTACACAGACACGTCTTTTACTGGTGTAACTTGACAATCATGTTAGACTGATGCAACCAGTTGAGATTGGATATTTAACTCACTATATGCAAGAATCGTTAATGTGATCAGCCATTAACTGTTGTGTTTGATGTACAATGAATATTAAGGTCCGAGTACAGCCATTGACACAGCATGCTCATCTAGTCTGCTGGCTCTGGAGAATGCCTTCAATGCTATTCGCCATGGCCAATGCGATGCAGCACTCGTGGGCGGAGTCAACCTGCTGCTCAAGCCCAACACCTCAGTGCAGTTCATGAAACTGGGCATGCTCAGTCCCGAAGGAACGTGCAAGTCATTTGATGCATCAGGTGAGATAATGTATATCACTGTAACGTCTACAGCTTTCCTCAGAAAGATATTTAAGGAATCTGGTTCCATAAGCATCAATCATTGGATAACAAATATAAGAATATGGCCTTCTAAGTGTTCATACTGAATAAATAGTATTTTAAGCAGCATGCTTTATGTATGCAACAATAAAGCTTTTAAGCAATAGTATGCTAATTGCATGGTCAATTTAGCAAGTGCTGTACACTGATAATATTTCATTTTAATTGTAGTTGAAGTTAATAATTTTTTTGTATTTGTCCATTTTTTTGTTTATATATATATATATATATATATATATATATATATATATATATATATTAATATATTAATTGTTTTTTTTTTTTTTTAGTTTTAGCTATTTTATTTCATTAAGTTAAAACTGAATTAAAATAAGGAATCTTAAATTTTTTAGTTTTTTTTTAGTTTTAGGTAACTATAATAACCCTGAGTTAAACAAATTGCATTTTTGACATAATACCCAATGGTTTTCTAAATACTGTACAAAAGTAGTATGCCATAAAATGGGGAAATGTTTTTTGTTTTTTTTTACCCTCTAGGAAATGGCTATTGTCGCTCAGAGGCTGCCGTCGCAGTACTCCTGACCAAGAAGTCAATGGCCAAGAGAATCTACGCCACAGTTCTCAACACAGGCAATAACACAGATGGCTACAAAGAGCAAGGTGAACCCATCCCTTCCACCCAAAAAACTTCTATCTGCCTCAGATCCTACAGCATTAGTTAGATCATCTCAGTTAATTCCTGCTTGCTTGCTCTGGAAGCCTGGCATTACTGTGAATGCTGGCACTATACGTGTCGTAGATGCTGGCCTTTCCCCCAGTGCCTCCTGCCACACTTTACACGCCAGTGTTTTAAAACATGACACTTGGTTGATCATGAGGGCTGAAAGAATTTGAAATCTCTGGCATACGTTGGATATCAGACCCCTCTAATTCCTGTTGTGCATCTCTTGCTGCTACATAGAGTACAGCAGAATCCATGCTGTAGCTAACATGTGCATTCCAGAAAGGCATATTTCAGAACTGCTATGTGTAAATTTGCTCATATTCTGGAATGTGGTATGCCTCTTCTTTTTCAGGGGTGACATTCCCATCAGGTGAGATGCAGCAGCGCCTGGTCCGTTCCCTTTACCAGGAGGCCAACATATCACCTGAGCAGGTGGAGTACGTCGAGGCCCACGGCACCGGTACTAAGGTCAGTCACTCTGAAATTACATACAAAACACCCATGCTTACATGAAAAAAGTAGTAAATGTAAAATTTTAAATATAACTTAAATCTACATTATATCCTTGTGTGTGTGAATGCATTCATTAGCAAAAGTTTGTCCACCTATGTGTATATTTTAAATAATTCTGCTTTTACAGGTTGGGGATCCTCAGGAAGTGAATGGCATAGTGAGTGTATTCTGTCAGTCACAGAGGGATCCTCTTCTGATTGGCTCGACCAAATCCAACATGGGACACCCAGAGCCTGCCTCTGGATTGGCGGCTCTTGCCAAGGTAGATTAACTGATTTTCTTTAAAAATGCTAAATCCCACATCCAAAATGTGAAGTAAATCAAGTAACTCATGTTGCATGGGACCAGGTGGTTTTGTCTCTGGAACATGGCGTCTGGGCTCCCAACATCCATTTCCACGATCCAAACCCTGACATTCCTGCTCTGACAGACGGCCGGGTGCAAGTGGTGTCGGAGCCCATACCTGTCCGTGGTGGCATCGTGGGCATCAACTCATTTGGTTTCGGAGGCTCAAATGTCCATGTTATCCTACGTCCACATGATAAAAAAACACTGGCTCCGTCTGCACAACCTCCAGTCCCCAGACTCCTGCAGGCATCTGGTCGCACCGAGGAGGCGGTCACGTCCCTCCTCAACAACGGCCAGCAGCATAAGGATAACCCAAGCTACCTGTCTCTTCTGAATGATGTGTCTGGAGTTCCAACGGCAAGCATGCCGTACAGGGGCTATGCACTGATCGGAGCACAGGGAGAGCTTACAGAGGTTCAGCAAGCCCAGCCCACACCCAGACCGCTCTGGTACATTTGTTCAGGTGAGGGGGCGTTTATATTTCATGGTGAACAAATCTTATTTCCCTCAACCTTTTATGCTAAAAGAGCTTGATATGTACCATTAAATAAAAGTGAAGTGAGTGAAGCGACATTCAGCCAAGTATGGTGACCCATACTCAGAATTCGTGCTCTGCATTTAACCCATCCAAAGTGCACACACACAGAGCAGTGAACACACACCCGGAGCAGTGGGCGGCCATTTATGCTGCGGCGCCCGGGGAGCAGTTGGGGGTTCGTCTAAGTCATGGTATTGAAGGTGGAGAGAGCACTGTACATGCACTCACCCCACCTACAATTCCTGCCGGCCCGAGACTCGAACTCACAACATACGATAACTTCTATAAACAGAAAGAGCTTTATTGGAACCAAGCTGAAAAACAATTTTTTTTATAATGTCATCAGGAAAGCTGGTACTATTAGAAACTATTAGACCTAAATGCAAAAAGAACAATAAAAGTAAAATGAGGGAAGGTTTGTAAGCGGATCAAAGCATTTTATTGCTCATTTTACATGCAAAAGGAGCATTTATTAAAGGCACTGCAGCAAAAATAAATTTTCAGTAGCCATTACTCCAGTCTTCAGTGTCACATGATTCTTTAGAAATCATTCTAATATGCTAATTTGGTGCACTGATAACATTTCTTCTTATTAATGATGATGCTTAATATTTTTTACATTTTTGTATTGTTATTGTATACACATTCTTTTTTTATTAAATAAATAATACAGGAAAATAACTGATATATATACCTCTTTTAAGGTTGTGATTCCGAGCGAGTCGGTCACCATAATGGAAAGTCTCTACACATGATCACATTGGATCACACTGGATTTTTATTTCTGTGTCCTGTCTTTGTTTGTATGTGTCTCCCGACAGGTATGGGCACACAGTGGGCTGGAATGGGCCGTACCCTGATGCAGCTGCCAGAATTCCGGGAGTCTATACTGCGGTCCGATGTGGCTCTAAAGCAAACTGGGTTGTGTGTGTCTCGTTTGCTCATGGATGCTGATGAGAGCACTTTTGAAGACACTGTGCATGCATTTGTTGGTCTTGCAGCCATCCAGGTCAGTCTCCCTCAGCTCTAGAGATAGCATGTACAGTGCCAGTGAGACTGGAGCAGGATTGACATCAGCAGAGTTTCTCAATGACAAAAAAATGACCCCTGCGAACTTTGGAAGTGATGTACAGTAGGGCTGCCAAATGTTGCAATACAGTGGCACAATCAGTCATGATTTCAACAGTTGCTCTGTCTGTCTCATAAAGAAATCCAGAAATGACAGTTCTGTCCATATGTACCTAACCTGCATGTTCAAACCTGTGTGACTTACTCTCTACTCAAACAAACCGCTTTTTCCTGTGGAACTGGCACACTTGCATATTCAAACTTGTCACATCACAATCAGTTATGAGACAAAATAACATGATTTTCAATAGTAGATAGGTCTGATATGAATGATATTTCCATGGCTGGCTCTCTTTCACCTTCCTGAATGCACTCCTCTCAATTTTCCAGGTTGCCCAGATTGACATGTTGAAGAAGATGGGTCTTCAGCCTGATGGGATTGTGGGCCACTCTGTGGGAGAGCTAGCATGTGGTTATGCCGACGGCTCCCTGAGCCACAGTGAGACCATTCTAGCTGCTTACTGGAGAGGACGCTGTATTAAAGAGGCCAACCTGCCCCCGGGGGGCATGGCTGCAGTGGGTTAGTGTAGCAGCAGATGCCTTCACAGGGTTTACTTCATTAATTAGATGCGAAGTGCAAAGCGCCCCACCATCTTTTGTTCAGCAATGTATGCTATAATTTGTTTTAGCAAGCTTGCCACTGGTTCCTTTTACCAACCCTCCCATTATCTTCCCCCTCAGGCTTAACGTGGGAAGAATGCAAAGCTCAGTGTCCACAGGGTGTCGTTCCTGCTTGTCACAATGCTGAGGACACAGTAACCATCTCAGGCCCTCAGGTATATACACACTAAGAATAAGATCACCTTAATTTCAATATAAAAAAAATTATAATAACAATATGTGTGTGTGTACAGTGTGTGTGTGTGTGATGGGGGTGTGTGTATGTGTGTGTGTGTGTGTGTATGTATATGTGTGTGTGTGTTTTTAATTTATTTAATTAAAAATACAGTAAAAAGAGTAATATTGTGAAATAATATTATTAATTAAAATATATTGTAAAATGTAATTTTTTTTTTCTTCTGATGATGGCAAAGTAACATTTTTAGCATCTTTACTCCAGCCTTGTCACATGATCCTTCAGAAATCAATCGAATATGCTGATTTACTTGCTGACAAATATTTTGTGGAAATTACTTATTTGTTTTAAACTAGTTGCATTTTTTTTTTTTTTTTTATTCAGCTACATTTATACAATTATTGAAACATATATAAAATGAAAGCATGCATACTAGTACCTAACAGTGAGTGTTTGGTTATGCAGGACTCTGTCAGCAAGTTTGTTGCCCAGCTGAAAGAGAGCGGTGTGTTTGCCAAAGAAGTGCGCAGTGCTGGTGTGGCTTTCCACTCCTATTACATGGCCTCTATTGCTCCAGCCCTTCTGTCTGCACTGCAGAAGGTGAGTTGGTGTGGCATTGGAGTGTCATAGTGCCCTCTGGTGGACATCGGCACTTAGAAATCTCAGACACTGACTTCCTGTACATGTTCTTGTAGGTAATAAAGAACCCAAGGCCTCGTTCAGTACGTTGGATCAGCACGTCCATCCCTCAGGGAGACTGGGAGAGCCCACTCGCACTCTACTCATCTGCAGAATACCATGTCAATAACTTGGTCAGCCCTGTGCTCTTTCAGGAGGGACTCAGCCTAGTGCCAGATAATGCTGTGGTAGTAGAAATTGCCCCACATGCTTTGCTGCAGGTAACAGGGAATCATTATTATCATTTTTTTAAAATATTATTCTTAATCTGAACTCTTAAATTATTTTATATCACATAAATCATCTTATCAAAATCTAAATCCCTAATGTACATGTCTCAAAGATTCACACATAGATCCATTTCTATTATTAATGTACCCTTGTTTCATCTTCAGGCCATCCTGAAACGGAGCCTGAAACCAACCTGCTGCATCCTTCCCCTAATGAAAAGAGGGCATGCCAACAATCTGGAGTTCTTCCTCTCTCATGTGGGCAAGATCTACATGAATGGGTTGGTTTTTATACTCCTCACTTACTAGCTGTTTTGACCTGAAACTGTCAGCATTTTGCAATGATTGATGCACACTCTCTTGCATTTGCAGAATTAACGTGGACAGTAATAAATTGTATCCAGCTGTCGAATACCCTGTTCCAACGGGGACCCCTCTCATCTCCCCTCACATTCAGTGGGATCATTCCCAGGTTTGGGACGTGCCCAAGGTGGAGGACTTCCCTGCTGGCTCAGGGGGATCCACCTCAGCCGTTGTGTACAATATCGGTGGGTAGTTGTGAAGTTGAAATTTGTGTTTTTCTCATCTTTGCTGTCATCTCTTGCTAATTTTTTTTAATGTTTTGTGCAGACATGAATCCAGAGTCTCCTGATTATTACATGATTGGTCATTGCATTGATGGTCGGGTGCTCTACCCAGCCACAGGATACCTGGTTCTGGCCTGGAGGACTCTGATGAGATCTCTTGGTGCAGTCATGGAGCACACACCTGTTACATTTGAAGACGTCACCATCCATAGAGCCACAATCCTACCCAAGACAGGTAAAAGATTTGTTTTCTCTGTACTGTAAGACTGGAATTCTTTCAGTATTTTCTTGCAGTCGTCACATTATATCTCACAGTGATGACTCTTGTAATTGCAAAATTCTAGTTGATGCGGCTTAGTGCTAACCGAATGTTTTGTGCACGGCATCACAGGGTCTGTCCAGCTGGAGGTGCGACACATGCCCGCCACTAACCGTTTTGAGGTGTCGGAGAATGGAAATCTGGCCGTCAGTGGTGCGTTTCCAGTCAATATGTAACATCATTGTCAACAGCTTGCACTGAGACATTTTTGAGTAAAACAGGACGTTTGTGAATTGACAAATATCATATTTAAGACTCATGATCACACTCTGATATCCTTGGTGGTCTCAGGTAAGGTGAGTGTCTTGGAGGATGCTGGACTTGATGCTTTCCATGCTGAGCTGAATAAACCAATGGCTGTAGACAAGGAAGATTCGAAACTGCTTTTGAAAGCCGGGGACATCTACAAAGAGCTGCGTCTGCGTGGTTATGACTACGGCAAGACTTTCCAGGGGATCCTGGAGTCTAACAATGCTGGTAATTCCCATCGAATGCATCTTAAAATTAAATTGTGGAGATAATGTTGTCCAAAACAGATTGTTGTGGTCAAAAAAGGGATTTCTCCCATCCTGAGCTCTTTGTTTTGTGGTTCTACTAGGTGACTGTGGAAAGCTTCACTGGACAGGTAACTGGGTGACGTTTCTAGACACCATGCTGCAAATGATTGTAGTGGGGCTGCCTGGTCGCAGCTTGAGACTGCCCACTCGCATTCGCTCTGTGTATGTGGACCCCAAACTTCATGAGGAGAGGGTAAACGAGTATGCAGATGGCCAGAAAGGTATTAGACACCAACTAACTCAAGTCTGATGTAACCTGACCTGATTTAAAAAATGTATCTGACCAAAATGTCTTCTCGTCAGCTGTGGACGTTCATGTCAACCGTTGCTTTGACAACATAACAGCTGGAGGAGTTCAGATCTGTGGGCTTCACGCCACCGTAGCACCCCGTCGCCAACAGCAGCAGACTCCGCCCACTTTGGAGGAGTTTGTCTTTGTTCCCTATGTGGACTCAGATTGCCTGAGAACCAATGAAAAACTTGGAGATCAACTGAGACATTGCAAAGGCATGGTCTGATTTCTACTTTGAGAATTGCAGCATAAAGGGTTTTATTTTTATTTATTTTTTATAAAGACGTCTCGTATACACACCAAGGCTGCATTTATTTGATAAGTAAAAAGTTAAAGTATTACAATTTAAAAGAACAGTTTTCGGGTTTAATATATTATAGAATGTAATTTATTATTGTGATGCAAAGCTGGATTTTCTGCAGCCATTACTCCAGTCTTCATTGTTACATGATCCTTCAGAAATCATTCTAATATGCATGTTTAGTGTGCTAAAAAAGTTTATTATTATGGGTGAAAACCGTGATACTATTATTATTAAACCGTGATACTATTATTATTATTATTATTATTTATTTTTTTTTGATAAATATAAAGTTCAGATGAACAGCATTTATTATTCATATATAAGTGGATTAATTTAATATTTTATATTAATAGTAGTATTATAATTAGATGGACCTAAAATCTTCAGGTTGGCCCCTGTTTTTTTTTTTTTTTTCTTTTCTTTTATTCTCTATTTCTGTTGCACTGTACTTACTTTCCTATGTTTTATGTCCAGGTCTAGTACAGCGTCTGCAAAGGAAGCTGGCCAATCAGGGAGTGAAGATCTCCATCCCTGGGTTAGAAGGTGCGACCGAGGGCGAGCTGATTGGAGCGGAGGCAGAGAAAGGCCTGTTGCGGTTACTCTCTGTGCTGTGCGGACTGGAACTGAACGGAAACCTGCGCTCTGAGCTGGAACAGACGGTGGAGAAGGAGAGAGACTGTCTGCTGCAGGACCCTCTGCTCAATGGCCTGCTGGACTCCCAGGCGCTACGTCACTGCTTGGACACGGCCCTTGAGAACAGCACTCCTGGAAAACTCAAAATTGTGGAGGTAAGGTTAATTGATTATTTAGGATGAAAATAGGTAGAATTGGATGACATGGTTGAAATTCTCAACATGTATTCTTCTCCTTCAGGCTCTAGCCGCAGATGGTCGTTTGTTTTCTCGAAATGTTGGTCTCCTCAATATCCAGCCGATGTTACGTCTCGACTACACTGTTTCAGATGTGTCTATTGATCGGCTCTCTGTACATCAGAGCTCCCTGGAGGAGCAGGGCATCTCATCTGCTCAGTGGGACCCTCTTCAGGGCCCAGCAACAGGTGGTCTTGACGGGGCTGACCTGGTTGTTTGTAACTGTGCAACAGGGCACACGGCCAACCCTGCACTTCTAATAGAGAACCTGACGTCAGCTGCGAGAGAAGGCGGTTTTGTTTTGATCCACACCTTACTGAGAGGAGACACTCTTGGAGAGATGGTAGCCTTCCTCACATCTCAAAACAACCAGCAGGGTTTGTTGACACAGGTGTGTTTAAAACTCCAAAGTGCTAAATCTGTCAGATCCACAACATAAATGAAAGTGACATTTGAATTACAATGTTGTATTTAAATAACAGCATTAAATAAGTTGCCATTGTTTTGTCTGTTCTTCCATTTTGTTTTGTCTGGCCCATTGTTGGGTGTTGGGTTCTAAACTGAATTGTTTTTTGATTTCAGACTGAATGGGAGGAGCTCTTCCAAAAGGCCTCTTTAAATGTGGTCATGCTAAGAAAGTCCTACTACGGCTCTGCTCTCTTCCTCTGCCAACGGCACCGACAGTCCCCTCAGGATCAGCCAATTCTTATTGTTGTGGACCCTACTGACTACAAATGGGTGGAGACTTTAAAGGTGAGGGTAAAAGTCAACATGAAATGAATCTTTGTCATAGAACTTATTGTGAATTATTCATCCATGTATATGATCCCCTTTTCTTTTAAATTTTTAGCCCATAATGTTTATTCATGCAAAAATGTTGCATCTTGGTGAAAAGGACAGCCTTCTCTCTGATGACATATAAAAAACTTCTCCAATCATTTAGTATGCTTAAACCCTGCCCATCCACCATTGACTGCAAGCTTGCATTCATTTTGAGTAAAACACCCACATCTCAAAATTCAATAATAATACACTTGGATGTATATCACAATACAGAAAAAAACATCTGTCACTAATTCGGTTTCATCACGACTTGAATCATACAAACTCCTCATTAATGGTGTTGCCAAGGCCACAAATAACACTTGGCAATCCTGTAGCAACATGATAAAACCAAACAGCAGACTCATTAAATGAATCCTAATGCATAACCCTTTCTGTCTTCTTTTTTCTTGTTAGAGCACTTTAGCTGAGTCATCTGATATCCCAGTCTGGCTCATTGCCACTAAGGGTCATAATGGAGTTGTGGGAATGGTGAACTGTCTCAGACAAGAGCCTGGAGGCAACCGCATACGGTCCGTCCACTTCCTGTGTAATAGTGTTCCACATATATGTTACTGTACTGTTATGTCATTATATTTTTGATGTTACAATTATGCAATTATTAGATATTGACTTTTTTTTTTTTTGTATAGATGTAAATGTAGTATTCATGTACATGGTCTTTTTTCTCCTCCCCAATAGGTGTGCATTTGTTTCTAATCTAAGTAAGTGCGCTGAAGTCCCCTCCCTTGTTCCTACCCAAAAAGAGATGAAGGCATTACTAAAGAAGGATCTGGTCATGAACGTGTTCCGTGATGGACAGTGGGGCGTTTTTAGACACCAGTTGTTAACACAAGGTAAAATAGAAAGTCTAGACTTTTAGTGACATCTCATTGATGTGATGTAAAAAGATTAATAAAGGATAAAGTATTGATTATTTCATAATAATAATTGCAACAATGCTGAGCTTTACGCAAATGTACAGCAACTCTTGGGATTGCAGACAGTGAAGCTCACATTGGAATAGTAGTAGCATATTAGCAACTGTACAGTAACTTTGCGACTTTGATTTAATGGTTGTCAGCGTGAATACATCTTCAGATTGTAACTTTGATAAGAGTCTTTTGAGCATGTTGTGATCATCTTCTGTTCTGTGCATTCATGTTTAGATCTTAGCGAGGAGTTGACAGAGCAGGCTTACGTGAATGTCCTGACTCGCGGCGATCTCTCATCGCTGCGATGGATTGCTTCCCCGCTGCGTCATTTTGTCCCTGCCAATCCCAACGTGCAGCTCTGCCGTGTTTACTACTCCTCCCTCAACTTCAGAGACATCATGCTGGCCACTGGCAAACTGCCTCCAGATGCCATCCCTGGTTTGTACCCCAGCCTGTTCTTGACTATAAGTGAAATCTTGCACGCTAGCTTATCCTATAAAAAAGACTTTGGAAAGAGACTCTTGTCGTTTTGTGAATGCAGGAGACATAGCGCTGCAGCAGTGCATGCTGGGAATGGAGTTTTCAGGGCGAGACCCCAGTGGGCGACGTGTAATGGGTTTGCTTCCAGCTAAAGGTCTGGCCACCTGCGTGGATGCAGACAAGCGCTTCCTTTGGGATGTTCCATCTAGCTGGTGAGAAGCTCAGCACCTCTGAATCTGAAGACGTCTTCCTCCAAAACTCTCAGTGCTAAGTGTAGCTGTGTTTATGTGCAGGACACTGGAGCAGGCCGCCTCCGTTCCTGTGGTGTATGCCACTGCCTATTATTCCCTAGTGGTACGAGGGCGCCTGAGGCCTGGTGAAAGTGTGCTGATCCATTCAGGTTCTGGAGGGGTTGGACAGGCCGCTATTGCTATTGCACTTAGTATGCGCTGCCGAATCTTCACAACTGTGGGTAAGTGACTTACCTATTTTTATTTTGTTTTTACAATGCAGGTATTATACGTATTTGTTGTTTTGGTAAGAATAAGAATTAATTGTGCATCACTATTTAAAACAATATTCAAAGCATAAAGCATTTACAGGTAAACATTTTCATAATTCTTAAATTACATTTTTGTAGACTAAATTAGATGCTATTTTAGTGAGAATGAAATTGGCTAAAATGAAATGATGACGATGCATAGAGTTAACTAAATTAAAATAATACATTTGTCAAAAGAAAAAGCTATGAATAAAGCAACTGAACACTGCTAATGTGTATCTTGTTTTGATACAGGTTCTGGAGAGAAGAAGGCATACCTGCAAGAAAGATTTCCTCAGCTTACGGCAGAATCTTTTGCTAATTCTAGAGACGCCTCGTTTGAAAAGCATGTAATGCTCCAAACTCAAGGCAAAGGTGAATAGAGTATATAGCAGTGACTCTGAATAGACCGCAGCATTGCATTTAATATTGCTGTGGATTGAAGTATTGAACCACCATATGTATGTGTGTTTTTTCAGGAGTTGATTTGGTTTTAAACTCCCTTGCTGAAGAGAAGCTGCAGGCCAGCTTGCGTTGTTTGGCCAGACATGGTCGTTTCCTGGAGATCGGCAAATATGACCTTTCCAACAACACACCACTAGGTGTGTCCCAGATGTACAGCAATTCCCGAATCAATCAACAATCATCTTAGATCCGTTATTCTCTTACTTTTATACTTTCACGTGTTAAATGTAATTGTCCAATTGTTCTTGATTCAGGTATGGCTCTGTTCCTGAAGAACGTGGCCTTCCACGGCATCCTGCTGGATGCTTTGTTTGAGGAGGGGAACCGGGAATGGGAGGAGGTATCTGAGCTTCTGAAGAAGGGAATCGCTAGTGGAGTCGTTCAGCCATTACGTACAACTGTCTTTGAGAGGAACCAGGTGGAGGACGCCTTCCGCTACATGGCTCAGGGCAAACACATCGGCAAAGTCCTGCTGCAGGTAAGAATGGTAGCTGATTTTAATAAACCTGTCTAAAAATGTTCTTATCACCAATTACTTATACTTTACAAATTGCTTGTCTCTCCTTTTCACCTCTCAGGTACGTTCAGAGGAGAAAAGCACCACTGTTCCTGCAACCTCTCCTCTTTCTATTCCTGCTGTCTGCCGTACCTTCTTCCCTGTTTCTCTCTCGTACATCATCACTGGAGGCCTGGGTGGTTTCGGGTTGGAGTTGGCCCAATGGCTCACTGAGAGAGGTGCTCGTAAACTGGTGCTGACGTCACGTTCTGGCATCCGCAACGGTAAATATGTGCTAGGCTTTGATCAGTTTTCAAGTCAGTGTTTATAACTAAAACAACATTTATTAAAATAAAACTGAAGTTATATTAAAATTTTATTTATTTAATATTTATATCTGATTTTCTAGGCAATAATGTAAAATAAAGTGTAAAATAAAGCTAAAATAGAAATATTTAATAATAAATAACACATACGTTTTATTACAAAAGCACATAAATTACTAAAACAAAAGCTATTAAAAATGCATTTTCATTTATTGAAATAAAACTGAAATAAAATAAAAAAATGAGATAGAAAAACTTATATAAAATAAAAATGTAAAACATTGCCTCTGCATGTAGCTTTGAGGTAAAGTTGGAGTACTAAAATTATTAAAAACTGAAATATATAAAGATTAATACTGAAGTAAAAAAAAATTAAAGCTAAATAGAAAAGTTAAAAAAACTATTACGTTACAAATATTACATTAACATTAAATATAAAATTTGATTAAAAATTAAAATAAATTATTTGAAATAAATTAAGTGAAAATTAGAACTGTTCCTATGGCAATTAATTAAATTAAAATAAGAGGTACTAAAATGACTAAAAGTCGAAAATAAATAAAAGAGAAATTAGAAATATATATATAATATATACGCCCATGACACATACACTCATGTTCTAATCCAAAAATATTAATAAATACTAAAATAATATATAAATACTAAAATAACACTGATGTTGGTCAGGGCAACACACTAAAACGTTTTTTGTCTCGACAGGTTATCAAGCCAAGCGTATTCGAGAGTGGCAGGCCATGGGCATTCAGGTTCTTGTGTCCACTAGTGATGTCAGCTCCATGGCAGGGGCGGAGCATCTCATCACTGAGGCCTGCCGCTTGGGTCCAGTTGGTGGCATCTTCCACCTTGCCATGGTAACGTTCAGTTGTTGCTTTCAGTTCATTTTCCTTTGTAGTCAAAGTAAGAACAAATACATAACTGATATTTCTTTCTATCATCTAGGTCCTTAAAGACGGCATGCTGGAGAATCTGACCCCACAGCACTTCATTGATGTCAATAGACCCAAATACAGTGGAACCATTCATCTCGACAGGTAGGGAATGGTTTGATTGAATATCTTCTTTCCTCAGTCGTTCGCTTGTGGCATATGACAGATTTTGATAAATGACTCCTTTTCCACAGTGTGACTAGGCAGAAGTGCCCAGAACTTCAGCACTTTGTAGTGTTCTCATCAGTCAGCTGTGGCCGTGGTAATGCTGGCCAGAGCAACTATGGCTTTGCTAACTCCACCATGGAGCGAGTGTGTGAGCAGCGGCGCCACAACAACCTGCCAGGCCTGGCCATCCAATGGGGTGCCATTGGAGATGTGGGTGTTGTCTTGGAGACCATGGGTGGCAATGATGCTGTGATTGGTGGCACATTGCCCCAACGCATGTCTTCCTGTTTGGAAGTACTGGATAGGTTCCTGTGCCAGCAGAGGCCTGTAATGTCCAGCTTTGTGTTGGCGGAGAAATTGGTGGTTGCTAAAGGAGAAGGAAGCGGACAGAGGGACCTGGTGGAGGCTGTGGCTCATATTCTAGGTAAAAGCTCAGACCTGAAATATTCAAACATCTGATAAGTTACTCTTTTTTTTAAAATGCTTTTTAAAGTTAGTGTCACCTCTTCTGTTCAGGTGTGCGTGACGTGAACAGTCTGAATGCCGATGCCTCATTGGCTGATCTGGGTCTCGATTCGCTGATGGGTGTTGAGGTTAGGCAGACACTGGAGAGGGACTATGACATTGTCATGGCAATGAGGGAAATCCGACAGCTTACTATTAATAAGCTACGGGAGCTTTCCAGCCAATCAGGAGGGAAAGAGGGTGAGCATGTGATTCATGTCAATGCCAATATCAATACACTTATGTTTTTTGTTTTTTTCCATATTCACAGTATCTTGAATAAGCTATTAGGCATTTGCTAAAAGAAAACTCTAAAAAGAAATCCAGGGGGTCTAATTCCATGTTTTGTAAGAAACACTGCATTATTTGGAGAATAATGCATCGATTATATTAAATCTCTCTCATTCGGTTTCTCTCAGAGTCCCGAGCTGCTCCTGCAAAGCGATCTGGTGTTCAAGCTCTGCTGGAGTCAGATCTGAGCCGGATGCTGGTGAACCCAGACGACCCCACGGTGGCCCCACTGAACGAGGTCCAGAGTGCCGAAAGGCCCTTATTCCTCGTTCACCCCATCGAGGGCTCTATTGCTGCCTTCCGCACTCTCACCAGCAAGCTCAGTGTGCCATGCTATGGCCTGCAGTGCACCAAAGGTACAAACACAAGATCAAGGATCACTTTTATTATCTTTCTAAATAATCATATCTACTATAAACATTACTATATGTGATGTTTCTGAAGTTTTCATATGGTTTTAATTCCTTTATCAGTAATATATGTTTGAAATGTTAATTATTTATTTTTTGTTTGCTAAAAATCAGTCTGGTTAAAAAAATTTTCTGTTTGATGTGTTTTGTCCATCTGCAGCCGCTCCTCTAGACAGTATCCAGAGTCTTGCCGCTTATTACGTGGAGTGCATGAGGCAGGTGCAGCCAGAGGGGCCGTATCGCATCGCTGGTTACTCGTTCGGTGCATGTGTGGCTTTTGAGATGGGCTCACAGCTGCAGGCAGCCAAATGCCCAGTGGAATACCTCTTCCTGTTTGACGGCTCACACTCTTACGTGGCGGCTTATACACAGGTGCCATAAAAGAGCTCAGAAAGCACCAAACCGAAATATTTTGGTGCGCCTGGTCACATGGTCATCATTTTTGTTTTTTCTTTGACAGAGTTACAGAGCCAAACTGACCCCTGGAAAAGAGTCTGAGGCTGAGACTGAAGCTCTGTGTGCTTTTATCCAACAGTTCACTGGCATTGAGTACAACAAGGTACATAAACAACTGTAACTTTGTGGTTCAGTCTTCAAAAGATTTTTGACCCTTTAACTTTTTAATTTATTTGAAATGGTCTTTTCTAAATGGACTGTATCTTAACTACAGTTCAGTCACATTAATTCAGTGCTAAAGCTAATGCGGTCTCTGTATCCTTAATCTTCACCCAGCTGCTGGAGACATTGTTACCTCTGTCGGACCTGGAGGCTCGTGTGAACAAGGCTGTTAATCTGATCACACCCAGCCATAAGAATGTCAGCCGAGATATGCTTCATTTTGCTGCTTCTACATTTTACCACAAACTGAAGGCCGCCGACCGCTATGTTCCAACTTCCAAGTATCACGGCAATGTCACCCTGCTGAGAGCCAAGGCCAGCAGCGAGTACGGTGATGGTTTAGGATCTGACTACAAACTGCACGAGGTAAAGATATGGTCCACAAATATAATACTCCTTCAGAGATCATTCTTATACGCTGATTTGGTGCATAGGTCTTCTTATTTTTGTGGATACAACATTAATTTGATTTTAAACATATTATTTTTAGTAAGGTTACTGAATATTTGTTTACTTTTTACATGGTACTAGTTCTTCAAGATTCCATGAAAACTTTTTTTTGACTAACCTACTTTATAAATATGTGAAAATGGTTAAATCTGTGGTGTTTTTTTTTTTTTTTTTTTTTGTTTAATTTAGAACAGGAATTTTACTGAGAAATTTACTGGGTAAATTTAATGAAAAAAAAATATATATATATTTAATTTTATACATTTTGAAAATACAATCATAATAAAAGAATATTAGCCACCAGTAACGGATTTAGACCCAGTGAGGAAAAAAAAGCTGCATTGCAAGTCATTTCGTACTGTGATCACCTTTGAAACCTAGCTCTCATCCTGGTCTTTGTACAGGAAGCATTTTTAGGGAAATTGCATAAGAAAGTACTTCTGAATCTGAGGTTTCTCCCCTATGCCTTACCTTTCTGAAATGCATACATTTTTACAAAGCTCATCGGTCTGAAAAGCTAGGTGTGCTCTGATTGGCCAGCTATCCAGTTCTTTGTGATTGGCCGAAAAAACCCATTGTAAACTAGGCTTTTGTTGCATCCAGTGGGGACATAATTACGGATTAGAATGACATAAACAGTTTTTTCGCGTAAACATAACAATGTCTGGATTTGTGATCAGAGAAACCACAAACAACAAACTCTACTCCACACTGCTCAAAACTTGTGCTTGAATAATCAGTGGTAAATCTTTTAAATATGTAAATGTACTTTCAGACTGTGAGTCAGATGCGCCAGGTTTGTAGTCTTCTCTCCCAGGATCAGGAAACAGTCCTTCATAAAATGTGCTGCACACTGAATATTTGTGTTGAACTGATCTGGAACAGTGTTGTAAATACAACTTAAATTCTAATTTCTAGTTGTGTTCTCTTTTGGAAGACCAAACAAAGTATTTTGGCTTTGGCAACAAAACGCACCACATCTTTACAACATGGTGCCGACGGCAGCAGTGAAAATCTAAGTTTCGTCTTTCTTTGTGTGAAGATTTGGGCGGTGTTATGCAAATCTTCCCACATCATGTTGTAAACGTTGGGGGCATGTTTAAATGTGGCATTTTAGGAGGGCGTGGACGAGTCTAAATTTTATTAAAAATATCTCTTTGGGTTTGACTCTTTACTCTTTGCAGCTTTAGGGATCTTATTTCTTCACAAACAGTTTGTAACACTCCAAAGAGAAAGGAAAACTTGAAATCACATCATATGACCCCTTTAAGCTTGCTGTTGTGCGTTTTGCGATAATACCTCCCTACAGTGTTAATAATTGGATTGTGTTGTGTCTGCAGGTGTGTGATGGGAAGGTGTCAGTTCATGTGATCGAGGGAGACCATCGGACCTTCCTAGAGGGAGAAGGTGTGGAGTCCATCTCAGGCATCATCCACAGCTCACTGGCTGAACCCAGAGTCAGCACCAGAGAGGGCTGAACCTTTCTGGCAAACTTCTTTTCCACCCTTTCTCTGTTGTTTCACCCGACAAACCAAAACTGTGTCACGGCGTATTAAAGCATGCACGTTTTTGAGATCTCTTCATACCCCTCACCCACTTGACAGCCTTTTCCTTCTCCTCTTTCTCATTCCCTTGACATCTTAGTTCCTAACCCACCCTTTACTTCTCACTTAAAGTTTATATTCCACACTGGGGACAAAAGCGCATGTCTGTTTACTTGCTTTGTTTAAGATTCAATTCAGTGTTCATTGACTTCTGTAGATCATCACACGTGACTGTGAAAACTAAAATATCACTAATTTCTAGCATGGGTGCGTAGTTAAGTGCCAGGATGTAGTGATCACTGCATAACCTGCATAAGTCTGCTAAAGGTTCTGTCAAAACTGCATTCATGTTCATATGTATTTCTTTATCTAACCTAATGATGCGGACTGCAAGTCAAGGCCTGGCTGTACTCAAATCCACATATTAGACATCTGGAATCTGAATAGTTACGCACATCACTGAGATCGGTGTTTACCAGTCGTGAGTGGTTACTGATGCTTTAGCACTACTAGTTAAAATCGCCTATGTTTACTGTAGCATTGTTTTCCTTTTCTGAATGATATTGGCTGGCTCTCTTGTTGTTGCTGAACATCTTAAATTATGCTGCAATAATTGTATATTTAAAAGGGAAGATATGTATAAAAAAAACATTCCTGGATGAGAGTAACAATTAAGAGATCTGGTTAATTGATTTCTTATTAATGTTTACGGTAATAATAGATAATAATGGAATATTTGTTACTTAAAAATACGTATTGTCCCACTATTGCACAAGCTAAAAACAAAATGCATATGTGTCACTGATGTGAAATGCTTGGCAGTCCAGAGTGAATCATCTCGGCTCGTACTGAAATGATGCTTCTCTGCTTAATTGTAGACTAATAACTGGAGTATTAATATTGTATTGACGTTTCTAATCCTCTTTTTGAGGACTTGTTCCAGGTGTCTCTCGGATATATATGTTCTCCCAAAATGATCTGTGATTAATTGACTGCTTTAATACTTAAGATGTTAGCTGTAGTACATTTTTGTGGCCAGGTCCACATTAGACACTAAGCAGTTCATAGTGCAAATCGCATCATATTTTAGTCTAAATCTTGTCATAATCAAGTGTTATTTGGTGTAGGTGTGAAATTGGGATGAATGACTTTCTTTCGGTCACAGCACAGGAAGGTCTCCTGTTAGAAAACAAATCACTACACATTTCTGAGACTAAGCGTTCAAGTCAGTGACGAATTGTGATTTCTTTCTATGTTTAGAGCTAAGATGGAAGAGCAATAGTGCTTGTTTTTCTATTATTGAAATATTTTTCTTTGCTGTAATTTTTCCAGTATTTATTGTACTAGTCCAAATAAAGTTACTGTATTACTAACATAACACATCCATAGTCTACTGGTTTGTTTTTTTCCCCAACCACATTGGATATTCCGGTCCTACAGATTTAATGATTATGCAACCATGTCAAACTAAAAGGAATGATAATCCAGTTTAAACCAATGTTATCAAATGATTTTATTCTAAACAAAAGTGTAATGTGTAACAAAGTATACTCCTTATCTAATAAACAAGTGGCCACATCAATTGTAAAAACCATACCCTTGATTTCTAAGCAGCTGCCATGTGTTTAATATTTATTTTTCTTGCTTGAGAAGCTTAAAAAAAAGATTTAGAATCAAAAATAATATTTACACATTTACAAAAAAAGAAAAAGGGCTTAACATTCAAGCAGCGTATAAAGGCACAGTGTGATCTGAGTAGGCATGCATGGAAAATCAGAGCACATGACCACCTGATCTTTGACCAAAGAAGATAAATTCTTCATGCAGTTATTTCACAACTGTCGAATTTAGTTATGCATGCAGTAAAGTATACAGAGAAATCCAGCAGAAGTGCTGAATGTCATCTGGTAATGCCTCTTTGAAGACGCAACGCCACAATAACAATTCATGCTTTGGGATTGTCATCACGATGTTCGTAAGACTGGAATGTTTGGTTGTTCCATGTAAGGCTTGACACAGTGTCTTCCACCTGAGCTTTTTAAAGTTCATCTTCATCTTTTGAATCACTGCTATCGCCCAATCCCAGATCTTCAGTGTCGTCATCATCAGGAAACTCTTCTTCTGCCAAACGTCGCTGTAACTCTTCAAGACCCAAGAAGCGCTTCAGAAGTGCAGCAAGTGCTTCCACATCACTGAATGTAAGAAAAAAAAACTGGTATTAATGTAGTACTTTGCTGTTTTTATCTCTTGTAAAGCTTCTTTGAGTACCCTGAAAAGTACTATTTTACTATTTTAAAAAAATTAGGTGGTTTTTAATGTAAATATTTACTTGTTATATTACTATTTATTGTTACAATATAAAAGCACTTATCTATTTTAATATATTTTTAAAAAGCTGCTAATTCAGCAGCCATTACTCCAGTCTTCAGTGTCACATGATCCATCAGAAATCATTCTAATACTTTGATATGGTGGTCAAATATTAAAATCAGTGACACTGAAGGATCTCAGGAATTAATTATATATATATATATATTTTTAAATCTAAAACCAGAATATATATAGCTTTAATTACCTCCTGGAGCCCAGCGTGGCACTCTGTGTAAGAGGGTGAGAGAAGCCTGTCGCTAGACGCATCACCAACAGGTAACCCTTCCCCAAATACCTCACCCTCTCCTCCTGAACACTCACGTCCCGCAGGTGCCGCAGATCTAACACCACTGAGCCCCGAGGAAACAACATTCAACTTGAGCAGTCATGTAGTGCCAAACAAATATCAACAGTTAACACAAAACTCACCTTTCTCATGTCCTCTTTTCCACATAGTCAGTATCACGGTATAGAGACTAAACGTCTTTAATTCGATCTCACTCTTAGATTTGTCAAATACTGCCTCCTAAAGACAAACGAAACAGACTGTTTGTTAGTCAGGACAGCTGAATACATCACTGAAAGACTGATGTAGCGGGTGTAAAACATCTCCCACCTCCCATTCCTCCATATTCTGTAGGGCTACAAAAAAACAGCCAGCCACGTAGAACATCTTCCATAACACGCTGTCTACAATGAAAGGAAAAACATCTTATATACTTATACACTTTCAGGATTATTAGACATTCAGGAATCATTTCTCACCAGCACTGTAATAGGCTGCTGCTAGTCCAACTGAAGCAATTCCTGCAAAAAAAAAAGAGGAGGCATGAAGACATATAAAGATACTTTACACATGTTAGACTACACACTTCTAGCCACCAAATCCCCTTTTAAAAATGATCTCATACCAACAAGGAGAGACCATGATCTGATCCCAGGAGACCTCTTCAGATGGAGAAGATCAGATGTGTGTTTCTCCACGACCATATACCCCATCTGTGAAAATACATGTCAAATACAGATAAAAGATCTAGTTGGAGATATCCTCACTGCACTCATCATAACATCCCACAACACTTGCAGCAAATTTATACAACTGAAGGCTCATCTGTGACACTGCACAAATATGTTTTATGAACAACATACTATATAGTATCATAAATAAAAAAACGATCAGCTTTATATACGTTTGAAATAGCACAAGAACAACACCTTCATCAATGTGATCATTGATATCCTGCCATTAACTGACAGCATGTGAAAGCATCTGACATCTTATTTACCTTAATACGTCGCGTTCCTCTTTCAGACAAATACAACTTATTATTTTCAAAAATATATTAAATCTAAATGCTGGACATTTGCAATAAAAAACTGGGGCGAAACAGATTAAGGAAATAAAATGTGTAGGTCTTGCAACACGCGTAGCACCGCCTTCAAATGACGTCGATTTCCGCTCCGCGGTTTCCGTTCTGATTGGATAAAACACGCCCTCTACAGGACGCCTGCTTCCTGCACGAGTGTGACCTCATTCTTAAAGTTCAAAAAGAGAGCTCGAGTCGTGGCTCGTGATTCGTAAATCATCTTAAATATATGTATGAAGGGAATAACAAGACTGCACTAACAGTTAACCCATGGTTGGAAATGTCTATAAAATTCAAACTGTTTTAGTAACTGATTTAATGCGCTTATTAAAATGTCATATATGGCATAACTATCCCAAAACATACTGAAATTATTATTTACAGGAAGTCGAGCATTGTACGGTTCAAGAGGAATTGACATCAGAGTTGTTGATACACGCATGCGTGGCAAGGAGTCGTTCTCGCGAATCGGATCTTTCAAACAACTCGGTTCTATGAACTGATTCAAAGAAACAATTCAGAGGTTCTTTTACGTGCATGTGTGTGTGGCATAGGATAGATGGCATGACTGTAGGCAAATTTTTCTAGTGTTAACTGGAAAGGGATCCTTATTGTAAATGTATTATGTCCCCGTTCATTTTGTTGAAGCCATGATTCGACTCGTAATAAAGTAATTTATATAAACATCATTTGCGCTTTAAACAACACTAAAACCGTATTTGGTTGTTAATCGGGGTCACGGCGAGTCGAACATCCAACAATGTCGTTCATCATGAATCAGATATGGTCAAAAAGGACGGTAAAGGGAAATCTTTACGAATCGGACATGATTGGTTCAATGAGTCGGTGACTCGGCTCAATGGCTCAACCGATTAATTTAAAAAGATCCGACTCAAAAGGACGGTTCATTGACGAATCTGACACCGCTAAAGGACAATGGAGTCGGATGCACAGGAGTCAAGACAAGCTGCGATACTTCTACCTCGAATGTGTGCAGTTAGGATTAGCCGGAGTTGTGAAACGGATGACACGATTGTTGTATGACCGCAGTTCGCTGTTTTCTGATGACCAGCTCGCGCTTTCAGGTGTCAATAGGAGAAGTTCCTGCTGTAAAGACCTACTGCTGTTTCGTCTCCTGGGCTTCCCCCTGAACAATAAGGTCTTCATGTGATTTATTTTATGTGAGTTTTGTAGCCTATTTGTGTTTTGTTGTAGTTAGGGTTAGGTTATTTAGTACTCAGACGGTCGGTTATGTTATAGGACAGGTGGTTAAGTAAATGTCACGTGTTATCTAAGGAGTCCTCGGCGCTTTTGATAATATTTATTTATTAACGTTACCCTATTACATGTTGAGAAAATGAAAATGAATTTAATCCAACCGCTTAACCAGTGTTTATGTACAAAATCATGAGAGATCCTCAAAACAGTAATTAGGTGAAACTGAATAGAGCACATCATGGGAACCTAAAATTACCACATTTCCCTTAAATTGGTGCTTAGGGGAATGTTTGAGGTTAATAACTGACTGTTTCTAACTGTATTTGAACTCTAATCCCCCCTCTTTAGGATAAATATGTGTCATACAACATCCAGAATGCTCTATAAACACAGAAAGCTGCAGAGAGACTGTTTTATTATCTTTTACAGGGAGTAATTTATGGCACTGACCATATCAGGAGCTCCTTATACAATGTCTGAAGTCAGTATAGGACGGAAAAAAGAAAAGTGTGAGAATTGCACTAAACAGGTAATAAAACCTTTTAATACTTGTGTATTGTTTTTTGTTTTTCGTCTGAATCTGAGCTGTTCTCATGCTTTATGTCACCCATGTATTGTTTAGTCATGAATCACTGTTTATTTTCTCAATTCCACTTCTTAGTGCAACAAGAAACAGAGTGATGAAGGAATAAACTCACTGCAGGAGAAAGGTGTTGCCACTGGAGAGGTATGTCTCATTTATTTATTTATATATATATATATATATATATATATACAGTGTTGGGAAAGTTCACTTTCTACATTAACTAGTTCAAAGTTAAATTCAAAATTTTAAAATGAAGTTCAGTTCAGTTCATAGCTCAAACTACAAAATTTTGAACTAAGTTCCAAAAATGAACTAGTTCATAGTTCTTTTTTTCCATATGTTGCTGCGAGCTATTATTTTTCAAAATTATTGCCACAGCCCATATAGAATCACAGACAGCAATTATTTTATCAGTTTTAACAATGAAGCTATGCGTCAGATTTCATCTTCATATCCAATTTTGAATCCTTATCCAACCAGGGTTTACATTAGCATTGAGGGGACAGCATTTTCCCATTGTTGCTTTAATGTTTTGTCACCCATTCTCACCGACCTTGTCATAAACATCATAAAATTCTTTTAAATGATCATACGCCTTCTTGCTTCATGCTGCTGTCGCCTCAATGTTTTTTTTTATTTTGATGACGCGTCACGCATGCGGCGGACAGTGGTGCAACACTGGTGGTGTTGCCTGATTGGGTGTTTTTTCCGCTACATATTAAAACCTGTTTATGGTGTGTTTTAGCCGGGTTTTCGCCTGGAAGGCTCTATAGAAATCTGGCACCCTATTGAACAAAGTTAACCTGAGAGAGCGTGCCATTCACAGACACCAGAATGAACGAGTTGACAGTAACGTTCATCAGGCATTAATACAGCACGTTCAGTTCACGTTCCCCCAAAATATGAACGAGTTCATGAACTATCATTCAATGAACGCGTATATATATATATTATATATATATATATATATAATACAGGTGCTTATCAATAAATTTGAATGTCGTGGAAAAGTTAATTTATTTCAGTAATTCAACTCAAATTGTGAAACTCATGTATTAAATTAATTCAATGCACACAGACTGAAGTATTTTAAGTCTTTGGTTCTTTTAATTGTAATTATTTTGGCTCACATTTAACAAAAACCTACCTATTCACAATCTCAACAAATTAGAATATGGTGACATGCAAATCAGCTAATCAACTCAATGCACCTGCAAAGGTTTCCTGAGCCTTTAAAATGTTATCTCAGTTTGGTTCACTGGGCTACACAATCATGGGGAAGACCGATGATCTGACAGTTGTCCAGAAGACAATCATTGACACCCTTCACAAGGAGGGTAAGCCACAAACATTCATTACAAAAAAAGAAGCTGGCTATACACAGAGTGCTGTATCCAAGCATGTTAACAGAAAGATGAGTGGAAGGAAAAAGTGTGGAAGAAAAAGATGCACAACCCACTGCACTCTTATGAGGACTGTCAAGCAAAATCGATTCAAGGGTTTGAGTGAACTTCACAAGGAATGGACTGATGCTGGGGTCAAGGCATCAAGAGCCACCACACACAGACGTGTCAAGGAAAGTGAAAGTCGTGACATTTACCAAGTATGGTAACCCATACTCGGAATTGGTGCTCTGCATTTAACCCATCCAAGTGCACACACACAGCAGTGAGAAGTGAACACACACCTGGAGCAGTGGGCAGCAATAGATCCAGCACCCGGGGAGCAACTGGCGGTTCAGTGCCTTGCTCAAGGGCACTTTAGCCATGGGTATTGAGGGTGGAATCAATAGCAAACTCACCAGACCTGAACCCCAGAGAGAATCTATGGAGTATTGTCAAGAGGAAAATGAGAAACAAGAGACCAAACAATGCAGATGAGCTGAAGGCCACTGTCAAACAAACCTGGGCTTCCATACCACTTCACCAGTACCACAAACTGATCACCTCAATGCCACGCCGAATTGAGGCAGTAATTAAAGCAAAAGGAGCCCCTACCAAGTATTGAGTACTTGTACAGTAAATGAACATACAAACATAAATGAAGGCCAAAAATTCACAAAAAAATTTTTTTTTAATTGGTTTTATGAAGTATTTTAATTTGTGGGTGTTTGTTAAATGTGAGCCCAAATCATCACAATTAAAAGTACCAAAGACTTAAACTACTTCAGTCTGTGTGCATTTAATTTAATACATGAGTTTCACAATTTGAATTGAATTACTGAAATAAACTTTTCTTCAACATTCTAATTTATTGAGATGCACTTGTATGTGTGAAACACACTCATTGAGCTGCACTCATCTGATAAGCTGTGGTTTGCATCTGTTGTTTTGTTTGTGTTTGTTTTGGACGTGTGGATGTTAATAATCTGATTCATGGTTTTTCCTCAGGTGAAAGAGTCTACCTCAGTTCAGCAGATTTTGTTGAGTGCGTGTCTGGCATGTGACGGCTGCGTATCGGAGAATGAAAGCCAGAGAATTTCTCAGCAAAATCTGGATGAGATCAACCACGTGCTTGCCCTCAATAAGGTATTCTATGCCTGGAAAGTGCCAGATTCTGAAAAGATGATCTGTGTGGATGTATCTCATGCTATTTTAATTTATGTCTTTGTCAGAAATGTGACACTTCAAGGCACAAAGTTCTCGTGATGTCCGTCTGTCCCCAGTCGCTGCCATTTTTTGCTATTAAATTTCAGCTGGATGTTCCAGCGGCTGCAAAGAAACTCTGTGGCTTCCTAAAGAGTGTGGGTACGTTTGGACGCCATGAAGTCACTGTCACATTTGCCAATCTCCTTAATCAAAATGTTCACATACTGTAGTAAACATTTGCCACGTGCAATCTGACTAAGCTAATAATAGTCTTAAATATTTGTACACATACGTGTGATTTTAGTATCTTTTACTGTATATATTACTATAGTTTTTATTATTTCGGATTAGCTTTCATTTAAAAAATTTACTGTTGTTTTATTTTTTATGTTTGCATTTGTCTTTTTAATTAAATTTTAGTTCAGTTCTAGTTTATTTACAGCTAGAAATTTGTGTTTTTAAGCTTATTCCAATTAGTTGCCCAGGACACATTTCAAATTACTTGGGTATTTTTCCATCTGTTACATTTTTATGTTGGATTTCAGTCTTAAATGTTTTTAAGGACGATAACCCTGGTACATGGTATGTGAGTTCTTTAATACTGTTTTAAAAGCCTCTTTCATCTGTCTCCTTAGGGGTTCATTATGTCTTTGACACTACAGTCGCTGCTAGTTTTAGCATCTTAGAAAGCCAGAGAGAATTTGTTCAGCGTTTCCGTCGTAAACTTCACGATTCAAATGCCATGCCAATGTTCACATCCTCATGTCCAGGTAAGACCATCGTGATAACCACTTAAGCTCAACCAACACACATTGTAAGGACTCATTTCACCAGAAAGAGCTTGTTAATATAAAGCCATCAAAATGGCAATGTGCAACTAGGTCTACACAGAATCTCTATAGATTTTCACCACATTGCATGTTCGTTAATAAAATCAATATTAGCTCATTTAATTATGCTGTCAGTATTGAATGCAAGAAGCCTGAGATTTCAGTCTGATCTTCATATCATTGGAAAACTCCTGAAAATTATAGGTGAAGTGGTTGCCAGCTGACATCTTTCCTGCAACACAATTAAAGGGGTCATATGATGCGATTTCAATTGTTCCTTTCTCTTTGGAGTGTAACAAGCTCTTGGTGCATGAAGAAGATCTGTAAAGTTGCAAGTCAAATCCAAAGAGATATTCTTTATAAAAGTTAAGACTCTGCCACACCCTCCTAAAACGGCTTGTTTAAACACTCTCCCACATGTCTATGTCACTATGTGGAAATATTTGCCTAATGCCTTTCAAATATTATAAGTGTTGAAGCAGCCATGTCCAGGAGATGCTGTGTATATCTAGGCGAAAGCAAAAGCATTTTATTTGGCCTTCAGAAAGTAGATGCATTTAGGAATCTTTAAGATTACGTGCGTGCGTGTGTGTGTGTGTGTGTGTGACAGAGAGAGAGAGAGAGAGAGATGTTAGCTGTCTTAACCATCCGTGGCTTGTGTACTGCAAACACATACAAGCTTCATCATTTTGCCTGTCAACCATTCTGTTCCCCTTTCAGGCTTGAACTGATGGTACAACTTGCGGTCTTTACCGTATTTTTCGGACTATACGTCGCACCTAATTATAAGTCGCATCATTCCAAAAATATACGTCATGACGAGGAAAAAACACATATAAGTCGCTCTGGGCTATAAGTCGCGTTTATTTAGAACCAAGAGAAAACATTAACATCTACAGCGCGAGAGGGCGCTCTATGTTTTCAGGGGTAAACTACAGGAGCACTGAGCAGCATAGAGCGCCCTCTGGCGGCTGTAGATGGTAATGTTTTCTATTGGTTCATTTCTCTTGGTTCATGTCAAATTAATTTTGATAAATAACTCGCACCTGACTATAAGTCGCAGGACCAGCCAAACTATGAAAAAAAGTGTGACTTATAGTCCGGAAAATACGGTACATTTATTTTGAAAGATGAAGCTTATGATTATGGAAAGGGGCATTTCGTTTCTGATGACTGCTTGCGGTGTTCGGCCAATCAAACTGCACTGGGTCAGCTGGCCAATCAGAGCAGACTGTGCTTTTCAGAAGGAGGGACTTTAAAGAAAATTATGCATTTGAGAGAGGCAGGGCATAGAGGACCTACAAATAAAGTACAGTATTCGAAAAATAATGTGTTTTTTGAACATTAAAGCATGTCAATATATTCTGTTACACCAAATAATGTTCTTTTAAAAAGCATCATGTAACCCCCTTACGCACCTTTGTGTGAACCTCAAGACTTTGTGTTCCTCAAACATTTTGTCTCTAAATGTAGATAAGAGCCAAATGTGGTGCAGTAAGTGTGGGTTGTGTGTGAATGGGTGGGACTGTGTTAGATAGCCACAGCACTCTGCAGCTGTGAGATAAATGAGAGAACGCTGCCTCACACACCCTTCCTGCACTTTTCACAACTTTCCCTTCTCGCACTCTGAATTATTTCATTTTCTGAAAATTATTATCACTAAGCTGATGTGTTTATCCAGTCAGTGTGACTTGCAGGATATTTAGTTCAATTGCAGTTTGTGTGTGTGTGTGTGTGTGTGTGTGTATACACAACTGTGGTACCATATACGAGTTCAAGATACAGTAATTTTGTCATGATTTATTTAGTGCATAATAATTGAATTATGGTCCGAGCTTCAATTTTGGTCAAATATAAATAAATGTCACATTATGTTTCAGCCTCTCATAGCAATGAATGGTAGTCACTTTCATTTTCCTCTTGTGTATGCGTTTTGCACAGGATGGATTCGCTATGCAGAGCGTGTTCTTGGTAGCCTGGTCACACCACACATCTGCACCGCAAGATCCCCTCAACAGGTCATGGGCTCCATGGTCAAAGACTATTTTGCCAGACAACAGGTGAGAGGTTTCTACGGCTCACTGGAGAACCTGTTTGGCTAGTTTTGCTTTGCTCTAAAATGTATATTTTTGTGTAATATTTTAAATCTCTTCCAAGTATTAGTAGAAAAATTGTGATTATTAATAAAATGAATCAAATAATTTCCCAAAAGTCATAGAAATGTATTTGTGAAAAATGTGGACATTTGTATTTACTGCATCACGCACTACCATGTAAAAACTGTCCATTTCTTATTAGTGGTGACTGTATGAGGCACCGAATCTGTGTTTTCTCTGTAGAAGCTGACCCCAGATCAGATATTCCATGTGGTGGTGGCTCCCTGCTTTGATAAGAAGCTTGAAGCTGTGAGAGAGGAATACTACAACAGCATCCTGGAGACCAGAGATGTGGACTGTGTGCTGACGTCAGGTATGACTGCGAGGAGATGCTGGGCTCATTCTCCTGTTACCTTTTCAGATCCATTATTAACAAGTACCTGCTTTAGACCAAATTATACAGATTTATTTTTCCTAATATAATATTTCCCTGATCTATCTTTCCTTCTTGGAAATGATCAGCCAGGTTTATTGTATGTTGCACAGGTTGGAGGATGGAGGATGTTTTTGTGATCTTGGGACTCCAGAAATGTCACTAAATTACCTTTTTTTATATATATATAATAGGAGAGATTCTCCACTTAATGGAACAAAGCCAAGTTACTGTAGAAGAAGTGGGCCCTGCTCCTTTGGATCATGTGTAAGTAAAATCACATAGTTCTTTACATGTATCTTATTGAAGCAAAGGCAGTCAGAGTCTTGCTGAAGTGTTGAAACTTAGAGGCACACAAGAGAGTAATGAGGCTGTATAATAATCCTGAAATGTGTGTGTTTGTTATAGATTTGGTGAGATCAGTGACCTTGGTGTGACCAGGCATGAAGGTCGTGGATCTGAAGGCTTCCTGGAGCACATTTTCAAACATGCAGCCAAAGAGCTGTTTGGCATTGACGTCCAAGAGATTGTGTATAAGACACTCAGGTGAGAGATAAACCAGCCAGTGTTGATGACTGTAAATGGATCATCTTTATTATTCAGAATCTGAAGACATTACTAACTGATAATCCTTATTATTATCCCTCATCTATTCCTACCAGGAATCGAGACTTTCAGGAGGTGGTGCTAGAGCGTGATGGAGAGACTCTCTTGCAGTTTGCTGCAGTTTATGGCTTCCGGAACATTCAGACTTTAGTTCACAGAATGAGGAAAGGCAAAGTGCCCTACCACCTAGTAGAGGTGCTTTCCTGCCCCGGAGGTATGCGATGCATATAAAAACAAACATATTTCAAATATTAAATAAAATTTATTTTGGTTTTTAGCTGACTTAATAGGTGCTGTCATTTATTTAAGCTTGAACATAATATAGGGTTTGGATGAAAAAAAAAAAAAAAAGTCCAGAAAAGTTACTGAAATATTGGGGATCAGTGTTTCTTATGTTTTTGAAAGAAGTCTCCTATGTCCTCATTAAATATTGGATATAAATATAGTTGTGATATTAAATTATTAGCATTATTAATTATGTGCATTGATAAATGTTTCATCTTTGACTGTTTAAGTACAGTTTCCTTCCTTATCTCTCCTTTTCCCCTTGCAGGCTGTTTAAGTGGACGAGGACAAGCTGAGGGAGAGGGAGGTCGTCCTGACCGACCTTTGGTCCAGCAAATGGAAGAACACTATAGCAGCTTACCTGTCCGACTGCCTGAAACCAACCCAGAGGTCCAGCGCCTCTACGAGGACTGGCTGGACGGCCACGACTCCCCACATGCTGAGCAATGCCTCCACACTCAGTACAAGAGCCACACGCAGCCGCCCTCTCATATACTCAATTCTGATATGCAGTGGTGACTGGAAGGCATTCCCAAATATCTGGAACCAAACTTGGCATTTAAAGCACCAATCAATACTGACTGTTTGATGCCATCTCGGGCTCACAATTACTGCAATGTGCCTGCAGTAAAAAAAAAAAAAGAAAAGAAAAAAAAGTTGAATAGAGGACCAAACAGGCTTCCTGTTCTATGCATTGAATCGGACTCTGCTTTACTAATGAGAAGATTTGCATTCATTAACTAGTTTTCTGGAACATTCATGATGTCATGCATGGTTTTTCAACCAGCCGTGTTATTAAAAGGAAAATAATAATAATCTTATTGGACTATCCTGGTGAAATAAAGGATAAATAAAATAAAAATGACAAAAAACACAAGGCAAAAAGCCCTGAGTATTTATTGCTATTAATTTCAGAACCCTGTTAATATGCACTGATGGAAATATTGATGGCATATTGTATATGACTATAACTTCTAAACAACTGTAGAAAGTGCAAAACTATTACATATTGGTGCAATGAATTGATTAAAGTATACCAACCATCAATTAAAGCGTAATTACTTTTCTTTATTTATAAAAAAAAAAAAAACATTTTGACCAGTTTGATTAAGCCTTCACCTACAAAAAAAAGTACTACAGCACGGAAAGCACATCTTATTTGTCCACATATTACATCTGGGTCCGGTTATAACTTATTGTGTGTTTATAAATGTTTTATATTGGCATGAACACGAACTTTTCTGTATTAAGTGGTCCGGTTGTTAGTTTTCTAGTGAGACACTAGATGGCAGAATACATCTCTACATAGGGATGGATGGCAGTCTGAGCCGCAGATCCCTCACACTGTGCCCAGTATGTATCAACTGCTGTGATAAACTCTTTACAAGCGGTGACAACTGGCTGCTCTGTCACCATATGTTTCTATGTCATAAAAATTCATCATACTAGCCACAATATGTGCTGCTGCTCCACACTTCAGTCATTGCGATAAAAGATGCTGTCTGAGTGGTAAGCTGATTTTTTTTTCTTCACTTTCTTCAATTGAAGAGTTTGCACTGTGTAACATTAAGGATAGCTTATTTCTCATATGAAGCAATCTTGCCTCATTGCACAAACATGCATGCTCTTCCTTGCTTGACTAGTTTCGAGCCATTATAGCCACAGTATAGTGAATTCAAGCATGTGAAGTCAAACACAGAGTAAGGTAGTAATGACTGAATTATTGAGTCTCTTGGTATAAATACAATAATTTAAAAAAAGCACATAATCACACAATGCTACAGAGTTTTTCTTAGTCTTTTAGTATTTGAACATTTAGTTTGACACTCCAGAGTAAATACCATTTGTGATTAAACAGTAACAAAACTTAGGGTGTGATTCTCATAACTTTGCTCTGGTATGTCGACAGGCAGATGATCTCTGCAAAAAAATCTTTATATTTTTTTATTATTATTGAATGAAAGAAAGTAAAAGGTTTCCACAGTAACGAGTTTTGATTATAATGATACAACTTTTAATGTTGGTATAGATATTTCTCATCAAAGCTAGTACATTCAAAAATCAGATCATGATGATTTTGCTTATTTGATATGAAAGACTCTACACTCTACACATAACAGAGGTGTACTAGAAATGTATATGGGAAAATGTTACCATTTTATTTGACCTTGTAATGCAGAAGCATGCCATTGAATTCCAACTATGTCCTGATACGATCATTAATTCATCACAGAACTATTTTAAATAAACTTTTTTATATATATTAGATATATTGTGGATATTATACAGAAACTGTTTAAGACATTTCAGAAAATATCACTACAACAACAAAATAATTGTTGTTTATAATAATGTGTCCATATTTCATGTACAAACTGTGGAAAAATTCAGGCTTAATAACAATACAATAATGTTACAAGGTTTAACTGGTTTTAAAAGATAAAACTAATTTACAATTATAAAAATACAGTTAAATAGTTAAAAAAATTCTACTTATCTACTTTTTGCTACTTTTACTGTCCCTTTTTTATTTATTTATTCAATACTTTAAAAAAAACATATGCCAAGGAAAAGAGCAGGGGTTCAAGGATGGCCAAACAATATATAGCACTTAAAATTCAGAAGAGAGAGAAATAATAATACAAATAAAATAGAAAAAAAAAAAAACTATTACATTAAAAATATATAAATAACTGGAAAAAAATTTACAGATAATATAACAATAAAAATAACAATCTTTCCTACAAAACATTAAAATTATACAAAATTATAGAGTGAGCATACATTCAAAGTTTTGTTTGCATTTTTTTTTTTTACAGGAGGTACACCAGGATTTAATATAGATATAATTAGGTTGAAAAGAAAGAAAACATTTTCATATTGCTTCCCAAAAGTCAAATATCCAAACAAAACATCAGTGTCATTATTTATGAAGTGTTCTTGTATGAACAAAATGCCAAAATGATACAAGAACGTTTCTGGTTGAGTCCCATAGCCCCTTTTACCGTGCCAGAGAACTCGCGCCATGACGTCCTTCTGATTGACAGGTGAAAGTTCCAATCAGTGAGAGTAAAAGACGGAGGCGGGTCCGTGAAGCGCTGACTGTCAGTGTCTACACTTCAAAGAAAACTGCGATTTGACTTGCAGTGTTGCAACAACACAGTGAAGACGCGGAGTGGGCGTTTTCACTTCACATAGATACTTTTCGTTTTTGCCTCCAACTTTAAGTCTAGCCGGACTGCTAATTTTGTGTATTTGTAAGTTTCAAAGTTTCAAAATGACCAGCAACCTCAGGCCAAAGCTTTGCGTCTTAGAAAAAGGGGACAACGGCTACGGTTTTCATCTCCACGGCGAAAAGAACAAGCTAGGTCAGTTCATTCGGCACGTGGAGCCCGACTCTCCGGCCGCCGCTGCAGGTCTGCTGGCCGGGGACAAACTGGTGTTCGTGAACGGGGAGAATGTGGAGGACGAGAAGCATCAACAGGTGGTGTCCCGAATACGAGGCATAACGGGCCAACTAGAGCTCATCGTGATGGATGTAGAGACCGCAGAACTGCTGCAGAAGCACAACTTGAAGTGCCAGAAAGAGTATGTGACTGATGGCATACCGATACCGAGCAGTGTTGGATCGGACCATGAAGACGAAGTGAAGAACGGGACCCCAAGCGAGTCCACCCCTGTCCCGGAAACAAACGGGGACATACGCATGGATAGACTGAGCGTGAGCTCCAAGGTGAGTTTAGCTAAACGAGCAACTTTTATGAGCAAATTTCCATCACTTAAAAGATTATTTTGGATCTTGATGATGCTGATAACAAGATGCGAGATAAGTTGAGTCTTCTGCACATGCGTCACACTTCTGATATTTTTCATAACATGACATAGTAAATATTTGTACGTTATATGTAGGTTAATGTCAAATAAGGATGTTAAAATATATATAAGGATGTTAAACGTTAAAAATAATACATCGCGTAAAAATCTAGTTTTAATAATACACGTTTTATTCATGTTGGTTGCATACATTTTTGAAAGAATGTTTTTTAGGCCTAAAACTTTCCCACATGTATTCAGATTTATAGTGGTGTAACCATTAAACTAAAATACTTTAACTGGACATTAAATAGGCTTGAGTTAACAGAAATTAATCAGTTTCAGAAATTCATCATTTCGACTCTTTTTCTTTTCTTTTTTAATCTCGGGTTGGAAAGTTATAGCCTACCCTGCCACCTTTGACTTTTTTATTTTTGAATTTAATGCCCACAAAAGCTATCAAAATGAGTTTTAATTCAATAATTAAAAACATGTTCAACATAGTAGATGTGTATTCAAGTCAATCTTTACACATTTTTGTACAACTTAATCGATTGAGACAAAAATCTTTGAATATTATACTAGTGACCAATATTATATTCCCATCAGAGCATTTTCACATTTTCTTATGGAAAGTTTCATTGCACATAGTTTGATGACCAGGCTGTGGATATGTGCCCAAAACAACACAATGTTTTGTGGAGAACGACACTTGTCATAATTTTTTTGAGCCATAATTGCTTGAGATGAGTACAAAAGCCAGCAGACTAAGCTGACCACCGATAAAATTTCAATCCCTTGCCTTGAAAGTGACATTCAGGCAAAGTATGGTGACCCATACTCAGAATTTGTGCTCTGCATTTAACCCATCCAAAGTGCACACACACAGAGCAGTGAACACACAAACACACTGTGAACACACACCAGTGGGCAGCCATTTATGCTGTGGCGCCCGGGGAGCAGTTGGGGGTTCGATGCCTTGCTCAAGAGCACCTAAGTCATGGTATTGTCAGCCCGAGATTCGAACCCACAACCCTAGGGTTAGTTTAGGAGTCAAACTCTCTAACCACTAGGCCACGACTTCCCCAAAGTCCCTCAGCAGTGAAGGGGGTTATTGTGGAATAGAAGCAAGATTAGAGAGAATTTTGCCCACAGAGTAGGATTGAGATCTTTTCATCCTATGTAACAGATTAGGATGTGCCATCAGACTTGGAGAAGTTGCAGAAGATCAAACCTAATATAGCAAGCAACTCTATTACTTGAGTGAATGCTTAAATAATATGGATTATTTTGAGATTATCATAGACGTTTGGGAGTGACAGAGATCCCTAGCAACCACCTAGAACTCCCTAGTGACTGAGTTTTTGAACTGGTAAGCCCCACTTACATTGTCTTTAGAAAATCTAGTTAAAAGTTACCATAGAAGGCAATTAAGTTTTCCAAAGTGCCAGCACAGCAAAAGCAAACGTCAAGTGTGCAGTTTTGATGCTAGTTATTCATTTATTGTACATAAAGACATACAGGCCAGTGTTTGTCAGTCCCTTTTCTGATTATGTGGCACGAGCCTGAGATAACGTTAATCATCATAACCCTGGCGGACCAGAGAAAGCCTCTGCTCAATAACAGTTATTTAGAGTCTCCGGAACAATATGGATTGTAATCACATTTCTCTCCAGCAATTATCAATTGTTTTTAAATCCCTCAGTCAACCATGAATGGCCCTTCTGTTGTGTCGTTTTCCTCTCACCCTCCTGTGTCCCATCCTTCCTCTCTGTGATCATTCAGAAGTAAAATGCTGCTGGAGGGAACATCCTTGGATCAGCTGTCACTTAAACCCAGACTAAGCTTTGTTCTCGATGGCAGTTACTGAGATGAGATTACACTCAGACAGCTTGCTCGCATTGTGTTTAGCAATAAATGATGGAAAAGAGACAGAAAGGATGTTTATGAAAATTAGATCAATGTCTGAGACTGATTCCTTCAAATAATTCTTCAGAAATACAGATTTGTTGGGACTAGGGCTGGGTATCGATTCAGCTGTCCCCATTCGATTCGATTTCAATTCACAAGCTCTCGATTCGATTCTTGATTTCAACTTTTTGAAAATGTATTAATTACATCCATGAACATGATTCGGAAAACGACATCTCCCATGATCACTCCACTCTACTTCATAGAGCCATCAATCTTGTTTGCGATGGATCAGCGTTGTGCAGACCGATTGGCATATGACATCAAAGTATCACAACAGTGTGATTAGAGAGCAAACAACTCTTAAAGCTTTTGAATTGCTCTCATGGTACTTTGATGTTTTACACCGATCGCATGTGTTAGTTTATGCCGATGCATCTTGAACAAGCCTATTGTTTTGAAAATGCGATTTCTAGCAGAAAAAAAGTAACATATTGTGCCTTTAACGTAAACAGTGGAGAAAGAAATTGCTTGTGCGTCAATACGTGCATTCGGTTTTAAAGGGGACGCTGAGTATTAAGACTTGTAAATAATGTCTCTTACTGAAAATGTAATAGAATACCCATGAAAGATTTACGTTATTTAAAAAATACACATCGTTTTATACGTATTTTGGGGGCGCCATTATTTAAATGATGTCAACTGGTTGCACTCGGTGAGCTACTACAACCAAAAGCCACACAATGTGGCATCGTATCAGTATCCTGAGTTGTGTTTCGGGTAAAATTAAAAACACATAGCACCAGTATCTCACAGAGTGCAACCATTTGATGTCATTGAAATAATTGCGCCCTCCATAGTCCAAAATATGTATAAAAAGATTTTTTTAAATAACTTAAGTCTTTCATGGGTTTTCTACTACATACTGTTTTTCACACAGACATGACAAGTCTTAATACCCGGGGATTCCCTTTAAAGGGGAAGCAGAATATAAATGTCTGCTGCTCCATAAGTGCCCCCCGCTGTGAGAGAGTGACATTCGCATCTCATTCACCCCGTCTTGCTGTTTTTGTTTTGTTCAGATTTTTTTTATGTATTATAGTTTCACAAAGCTAAAGTCAAACCATTCTGTATTTGCTTCAAATTTAGAAATTTTACAGTCTTGTTAACATGTATTTAGGATCTTTGTTTGGATTGTGATTAAAATACAATGGTTGCCTCTAATTTTAAATAGAAAGAGAATAAGCAAAGACTTATTTTGTTTATATTAAGATATTTGTATCATTTATTTATTTCATTTGGGATTTGTTTAAAAATTTCAAGTTCTAGTTTGTATTATTTGATATTTCAGTTTCGCAAAGAAATAATAAAAGGAGACCTTTTCATTTAAAATTTGGCTTATATTATCATTTCTTAAAAAATTTGAGAGGAAAATCGTATTATGAAATCAATATCAAGAAATGTATCACATCTTGTGTTGAGTGAATTTTTACATCCCGATGCTTCTAGTTTTTGCTGTGGTATTGAAGAAGTAAAGTGTTCTATAAATAATAAGTGTTTTTAAAAAAAAGAATCATATTTTTTTGCTATATGATCTGAGCCTTGAGTTTTGTGATCCATTGCACACCTACTCTCTTGACTTGTTATTTGAAGAAAAAAATACAATCACTGGAGTTCATGTTGATTTGTCTGCAGGCTAGTTAACTTTATTTTGGGCTGCCAAAATCCAATGAATGCCTGCCCGAAGGGCTACCAGAGAATTTGACATTTTGCAAGCCCTGAGTGAGTGACATGACATTCAGCCAAGTATGTTGACCCATACTCAGAATACGTGCTCTGCTTTTAACCCATCCAAAGTGAACACACACACAACACAATGGGCAGCCATTTATGCTGCAGCGCCCGGGGAGCAGTTGTGGGTTCAATGTCTTGCTCAAGGGCACCTAAGTCATGGTATTGCCGGCCTAAGATTCAAACCCACAACCCTAGGGTTAGGAGTCAAACTCTCTAACCACTAGGCCACTGCTGTAGAATCCTTTCTGTATCATTTGTATTTAAACCTTGATATTATGCCAGCTAATTTTCCCACTATCTATTTAGGGTTAGGGAATTAAAATTATTATTGACAATTATAATTATAAATGTGTAATTTTCTATTTGTGCTATGGATACGAATGTTTCCTCAAATTGTTCAGTTTATTGACAAGAGGTTTCCTGTTCATATCTAAGTAAACATGTGATTTTTGCCTGGTGGTCCATTAAATAGACAGAAATTCCCACAAACTTTTACTTTTCCCATAATCCTGAAACATTGAGGAACCATATATACAGTATTGTTCAAAATAATAGCAGTACAATGTGACTAACCAGAATAATCAAGGTTTTTCGTATATTTTTTTATTGCTACGTGGCAAACAAGTTACCAGTAGGTTCAGTAGATTCTCAGAAAACAAATGAGACCCAGCATTCATGATATGCACGCTCTTAAGGCTGTGCAATTGGGCAATTAGTTGAATTAGTTGAAAGGGGTGTGTTCAAAAAAATAGCAGTGTGGCATTCAATCACTGAGGTCATCAATTTTGTGAAGAAACAGGTGTGAATCAGGTGGCCCCTATTTAAGGATGAAGCCAACACTTGTTGAACATGCATTTGAAAGCTGAGGAAAATGGGTCGTTCAAGACATTGTTCAGGAAGAACAGCGTACTTTGATTAAAAAGTTGATTAGAGAGGGGAAAACCTATAAAGAGGTGCAAAAAATGATAGGCTGTTCAGCTAAAATGATCTCCAATGCCTTAAAATGGAGAGCAAAACCAGAGAGACGTGGAAGAAAATGGAAGACAACCATCAAAATGGATAGAAGAATAACCAGAATGGCAAAGGCTCAGCCAATGATCACCTCCAGGATGATCAAAGACAGTCTGGAGTTACCTGTAAGTACTGTGACAGTTAGAAGACGTCTGTGTGAAGCTAATCTATTTTCAAGAATCCCCCGCAAAGTCCCTCTGTTAAAAAAAGGCATGTGCAGAAGAGGTTACAATTTGCCAAAGAACACATCAACTGGCCTAAAGAGAAATGGAGGAACATTTTGTAGACTGATGAGAGTAAAATTGTTCTTTTTGGGTCCAAGGGCCACAGGCAGTTTGTGAGACGACCCCCAAACTCTGAATTCAAGCCACAGTACACAGTGAAGACAGTGAAGCATGGAGGTGCAAGCATCATGATATGGGCATGTTTCTCCTACTATGGTGTTGGGCCTATTTATCGCATACCAGGGATCATGGATCAGTTTGCATATGTTAAAATACTTGAAGAGGTCATGTTGCCCTATGCTGAAGAGGAAATGCCCTTGAAATGGTTGTTTCAACAAGACAATGACCCAAAACACACTAGTAAACGGGCAAAGTCTTGGTTCCAAACCAACAAAATTAATGTTATGGAGTGGCCAGCCCAATCTCCAGACCTTAATCCAATTGAGAACTTGTGGGGTGATATCAAAAATGCTGTTTCGGAAGCAAAACCAAGAAATGTGAATGAATTGTGGAATGTTGTTAAAGAATCATGGAGTGGAATAACAGCTGAGAGGTGCCACAAGTTGGTTGACTCCATGCCACACAGATGTCAAGCAGTTTTAAAAAACTGTGGTCATACAACTAAATATTAGTTTAGTGATTCACATGATTGCTAAATCCCAGAAAAAAAAAATGTTTGTACAAAATAGTTTTGAGTTTGTACAGTCAAAGGTAGACACTGCTATTTTTTTGAACACACCCCTTTCAACTAATTGCCCAATTGCACAGCCTTAAGAGCGTGCATATCATGAATGCTGGGTCTTGTTTGTTTTCTGACAATCTACTGAACCTACTGGTAACTTGTTTGCCACGTAGCAATAAAAAATATACTAAAAACCTTGATTATTCTGGTTAGTCACATTGTACTGCTATTATTTTGAACAATACTGTAGGTGCCAAAAAAAATATTGAGCTGTTAAGCAACTACCTAGCAATTACAGAGAGCAACATCACCCTAGCAGTATGCCTCTGTTGCAACACACCAAAAACCTTCTGATTATCAACCGTATAGAAGTACCTTTGAAACAACTTCCAACTCACTGAAGGAATCCTTTTTATGGGCAAAGCACAAATGTACATTTTATTCAGTAAAAAATATTTTTGTATGTTAAAAATTATTTATTCTCTGACAGCAATACATTTCAGCAGACACAATACAACAAGTGTTTTGGCAACCACTAGCTATTCTCTAGACGTTCACCACTAAAATTTCAAAAGTAAACTTTCAAGCTGAATGTGTAACTTTTTGAGAGAGGGAGGGATGTTTACACATTTGAACAAACCACTTCCTTGGTTACAAGTTCACTGTTTTCCTGCTGTGGTCTGCTGCATTTTAGATGACATGAGCAGTTACACCAATCGTATCAGTCCTCACCTCACTCCTCTTGGTACATGTCTGTGCATTTTGCTTTTGGTTGGCAGTTTTCAAATCTCTGGAGATTAATTATTGGCTGTTGAGTTTTGCAAGTGCACATCTTGGATCCAAAGCTTCAGGCCTGTAAATATATTTATGGTTGCTTTTGCCAGCTCTGCCCATCTTCACATTATTGTCAATCAATAATCAATATTGTATCATACAATAATTTTTTTTTTCTTTATTGCTTTTGGTGAACCAGTATTAGAGATCGACCCGGTCAGGGTCAGCTGATGGCCGATATGTGCTGCCGATTTTTAGGGCCGATATCTTGAAGTCTTCCCCTTCATTTGCATGCTAAAATGTCACCCTAATAATAAGTGGATTTCTAAACTTATCATCATTTATTGAGCACTGACTTGAACCATCTCTTAAATCTTAATTTTGTGCACTGCACGGTATTAAAATAAAAAATGTATCCAAAGTTAACCAAACAAATCAATAAACTGACCAAGTATTAAATATATAAAACAGGTAATATATATATATATATATATATATATATATATATATATATATATATATATATATATATATATATATATATATATATATATGTATATGTATGTCAAAGTTTTAGAGCATTTATCAAGCATAATTTTTCAAGTTTGTTGGAACATAAATGTAAACTTAAATATACATTTCAATAAAAAAATACAATTCCATAAATAAAAATCAATTAAACAGAAAAAAATCTATTAAAAAAATAAAAATAATAGTAGTGCTGCAAAAACACTGGCAACCAGCAACATTTGTGTTTGGTATAAATGACACAGAACATCTAAAGTGCATTCTAATTTCAAACTTACATCGCAGTCTGATCATTATTAAAATAAACTATACAGTCAACCGAACATATAAAAGGTTACACTGGTCAGTTTAAATAGACCGTATAGGTCCACTCTGTTGTTATGCCAGGGACGTTTTTGCTCATGTGAAGAGGATGATATTTTCCGTCTAGTTTACATTAAAAAAAATAAAAAATATTATAGTTTAACATTCAGATACATTGCGAATATGGAAACATTTGGATATGTGCAGAACGATTTTTGATTATTTCATTCAAAATTAGGCAAATTCTGTGCCATTCCGTGTTAAACTGTAAATTCCGTTTTTATGACTGGATTCCGCGGTTCCCTTCGCGTTTTCTGCATCGCGGAAATCATAGGGCCCTAGTTGTGGTATGCCAGCTCTATCTTGCAATGGACACACGCCAGGACATTCTTCTCTTGCCCGCGCCCTAAAATCAAAACACTGCAGACTCCTTGCAGTATGCGATTTCGGACGTATCGCTTGTGTCTCCTTCCGATTTGGCATAATTTTATTTTTAATACTATAGTGTCATTTTAAAACATTGCAATTGCATTTAAAAAAAAAACAATGAGCAGCACGAAACCATTTAAAGAGGCGCATTCAGCGTTCTCCTTGACGGGAAACAAAGTAAAATGATCTCAAACGTATGGAGCGCTCTCTTCATTTTATCAAATGATCATAATCACATCTATTCATTTTACAGTCCAGCTATTAGCATTTTATTCAGCCTAAAACCCCTTTAATTCGGGTAAGAAAGCTTTTTTTCCCAAGTGGGCTGTGGCTTATGCACATTATAATAATACTGCTGCAGATGCATTTTGCAGCATTAAGGTTATTAATTTATTGTTCATTTAAACTATGATCGATCATGGAAATTATCGAATATTGACATCCCTAAATGCAAATGAGTTGGATGGAAACCTGGCTATTGTCTGCATCAAACCATGCTTCTGAACAAATGTCATTCACTGTTCTGGGCAGCTTCAGGACAGCTGTCTTTCCGAGCACGCTGCTGTCTGTGAGCGGGGCAGAATAACGGAGCCCTCAATCACACTGCAGTGTTTGTGAGAGCTGCCAACTTCTCCACACCATTTACAGAGTGAAATTCTCTGACTACCTTTATCTCCCAGGACTGTTGTTGAATCTTCCAAAAGTTTTGGCTTGGGGTCCTTCACATGCGGCAGCAGCACTTTCCACCGCACCAATAACACGGGGCTGCCTGCCGACGTGCCTGACTTTAAATCGGCCCTACTAAACAAGGATATAATATCCTTATAAATATAAACAAGGACAATACCGATATATTAAAAAATGACAAATATCAGACCGATATATCGGCCGACCGATATATCAGTCGACCTCTAACCAGTATGCCAGTATACCACATGATATTTTGGAAGGTTTTAAATAAAGTTTGTTTACTTGGAAAACTCAGGTTAAGTTTAAGGATGATTATTGTTTTCAGTCATCAGTTCATGTTTCACCAACCTTACCCCAGTCTTTCAAGAGTTGAGCAAACCAAGGACAAGATTATGAGTTACTAAAGTGAGCTATAAATTCATTAACCTTTGTATTATTGAACTGTAGTATCTTCATAGGGCTAGTGGAGGATTTACTGAGGCCTGTCGTGAGCTGGAGATGGGTTATTCCATCATTCCAGACATTCCAAACCTGTATGACTTTTTTAAAGTCACGTGATTTAAAGTGCTACTGACATTGTGCTGTCAACTGTATGGGAAAAAAATACCTTTTTTGTGTGTTCCACAGATGAAATAAAGGAATAGGTTTGGAAGGATGTGAGGATGAGTACATTTTGACATAATGTTATTTATTTGAGCAAATGTCATTAATCTGAAAGCTTATCTATATCATAGTGTTCCTCGCACAAACCTATCATATTTATGGAAACTTCAGTCCCCATTCTTTGTAAATGGCTGAAAAATACTAAGCAGTGCAATATATTTTAAGAATTTCTCCTTTTGTGGACTTGCTTAAAATCAACAACAACATTTTTCTGCTTTTACTCTCACAGTATGTGAGAAGACAAGAAGAGAGTCTTTTAAGTCTAAAAGTTATCGCTATATTTGAATTTTTCTCTGTGATCAGTGATTGACCTCTTTGCCAATAGCCACTTTGAAGACCACAGGAGCTACAAGTATTGTTATGTCACAGACTATCAGGAGGATTGGCAGTGAATTAAGGTCTTTGTCAGACACTGTAGTTGTAAAATGACTCTTCCCCACATCTACTTGTGGACAGGGGGAAATTATTTCCTCTGCTGACTTCAGCTTCCTATACTGAAATAACCTAAGGGCCAAAGGAGGCCCCGAGGGAGACCGTCTAGTCAGCAAAAAGAACTCTACACGAAAATAAACTTTCTGAGTTTCATGCATAACAGCAAAAGATCACAGGCTTTCGTCACATACTGCATTAAGGCATGTCATAGTTTAATGCTAGTTTATTGTTAGAAACTTATTTCCTCTCATCCCATTTCCGTTGTTGTTGAGGTTGTTCTGCCCTGCTCACAAAACTGGTCACAAAGAAAAGATCCTCTCAAATCCTCTGAGAAATCAGAACCGGATCTAAAATGAGCCCAAATCAAATGTAGAAGGATCTCTCTCTCTCTTGTTTTTTTTTTTTTTTTTTCTAATCTAAAAATGTGTTTGATAAACAGTAGTTTGTACATTGTGGAACAAACTATTCTGTACTAAATAAGAATACATATGAAGGCAAAATTAAGAGCTTTTGCATTGTGCATTTTTAATATATACATTACAGGTAGTACAACATGTAGAATTGTTTTTTCAGTGTTATTTCATTAATATAATAAGAATTATTATTGTCGTAAAAATAATATCAGAAGGCCAAAGAAAATTGTAGTTCTAAAAATAGGCTTCATTTTAAAAAAAATTTAACATTTCTTTTTTTACTTTTCATGGGATTCAGGGGTGAAATAATAAAGTTTGTGAATGTCACCTCATGATTACATTTACATTTAATCATTTAGCAGACTCTTTTTTCCAAAGCGACTTACAAATGAGAACAATAGAAGCAGTCAGGTCAACAAGAGAACAACAACAGTATGCAAGTGCCATGACAAGTCTCAGTTAGTCTAGTATAGAACAAACACATAGCCAGTATTTTTTTTTTATATATATATATAAATGAAAAGACAATAAAAGGAAAAGTGCTAGTGTTAGTTGGTTAAGTGCAGGCGAAAAAGATGAGTCTTTAGGTGTTTCTTGAGATCATATGTAGAATATTTTTCTTTTGAGTGTCCTCTCTTCATGTGGATTGATAAGATTTCTTTCATAAAATCATACGGCAGTGTTCCAGGAATCTTATCAAATCTGATGATGTCATCTTTGCATTGTGAATGTGTGGGCCCCTGCCATACCCAAATAGCAGTCCACACCCGAGTCCTCCCCTTACTCACACCCGACACGACCAAACAGAGATATCATCAGCTCACCTCACCTTCTGCATACATATCTTTTGCTTCTCATACAGTGGCAATGCAGCAAGTATGATATCCATATTATATCATTCATCTGTTCAGTTCATAATTTCCCATCCAAATTTGCACACAAAAAGTGTGGCGTTGGGTGAAAGAGTTTGCAGGAGATATACATGTCATTTGTAATGAAGACACAAGAAAAACAAATACAGTGACAAGTATATGGCTTTATCAGACAGCTTTGTATATCTTATCACAGCGGGGGTGTATCTTTTAGTACATACTGAGTGATCTTCTATCTGCTTGTGCGCATAGTATCTCACGCATTTAAAAACACTGTGACAGTCACACGTGTTTGACGATAAACCCAGCCAGAGAGCAGATAACATTGTATAATATCCCTCACTGTATGTCCAGTCCTCTCAGGACATTGTGAACCTTCTGTCAAACATTGTTGAGCTTGGCTACAGCACTTGGCATGGTGAAATAAGACCTAATGTTAGTCTCTTGCCAGTTTGGTCAGTGCTTAAAGCCAAGAACGTGTCTGCTAAATCATCCAGCATGTTTGTGCTAGAACAAAACCTTAAATAGTCGGGCAGAGTAAAAGGTGTTTCTGTAGTTTAAAGTGAGCAGCGTGTCAAAACAACAAAGCAGTACACACCACAAGCACTCAGGGTTGTTTATGGCAATGATCTTATATAGCCTACTGTACGTATTTTCATCTAGAGCCAAATGCGCTTCATTCAAGCACTTTCTGTTCTGTTACTTCTCTAAGAAGCAACTAAAGCATCTGAAGATGTAAAGCACTATAAGAGCTACAGATGCTGTTGTTATTTTAACAACAGCAGCAGAAACACGGTAAGCAGAAAAACGGATTCATACAATTATTTTTATTTGTCATACATGTATGACTCTAGGTTTGTAACAAGACATTTAGCATTGTAATGATCATTTAATAATAAACAATGTTATCACTGGGAGAATTATTGGTAGATGGCAAGGAAATACAAAAGATTGAGACGCTTCTATTTTTGCTCCCCAATATTTTTCAAAATAATTTTTTGAAATGTTGCAATTCATTTAATTATAAGAAATTATTTGGAAGCAGTAATGACACTGTGCAGTTTTTTTTTTTTTTTTTGCATTTCATCTAAGCATCCTCTTGATCGAGCACCTGTTTAAGTGAATGTGATGTGCACATTCTACTTTAACTAGTTGGCAAGGAAAGACAGCTTTGATATTACAACTTTGAGGCATGCTCATGATGAAAGCGTTTTAATTATTATGTACATGTTTTTTTTTTTAGTAAATACTTAAGCAAAATATAAAAAAAGGTCCACACTTAAAGAGGAAACCCTGAACTCCCATACTGTATTTTTTTTCTGCCACGTGGCCTTCTGCCATACATATTTTTACATTTAGAGCAGTAAGTGTTTTAGCTTTTATTCAAAGTGACTTACAGTACACTTATTACAGGGACAATCTTTCTGGGGCAGTCTTTGATCAAGGGTACACTTAGTAATAGCTCATGGCTCTGATTACCAGGACTGGGCTTTAACCACTTTGCCACACACTGTCCACAAACAGAACTCTTCAGTCACAGCCTAGTGTTCAGCAGGAGGGCTTAAACTCTTAGCGTAACATATGGACTCTGCTGGCTAAGCCTGTGCTAATCAGAGCTTAGATGGGTCTTGCCTTTGCATAGTCACTTGTCAGAAGAGTTATTTCTTTCATTAATGGCTACAGTCAGGCACATTTTTCTTTGGGGGACAGTAATGAAGAAATCTTTGCTATTGTCAGCTGTGTTCTGTTACCTGTGATTACCCCAGCAAGTGTTTTCTGTAGAGCGGGTAATGTCACATTTAGTGACTCTAGTCCTTACCCCTTCACTCCTCACCGCTATCCGGTTTCCCAGAAGAGCAGGGCTCCCAGGAAGTATGTAACCTGTACAATGCAGCTTTGCTGTCTTTGCTGTCTTTGGTATTGGCAGGGTTAGGCTATCATGAGCACCTTGGACACACTTTACCTGTGCGCTGAAGTTTGCTGTTGGTCTGTATCAGTGACTGGGGTACTAATGATTTTAAGTTAGCTTTTTTAAGCATAAAACTGGTCAGTGTAAAAATAATAATAACTAATCATGATTAATCTCATAAATGGTGTATCATGTTTACTTTTTTATTATTAATTTTAAATAAATAATTTATATTATTATTATTAAGCATTATTGATGGGACTGTGGAGATGCATAAGACAAAACATTGGCTTAAATAAACTATAATATAATATGTAATTATTTTATATATATATATATATTGTATATAATTAATGATAACAACAGTAACAACATTTTATATTCTATTAATATTTTTATTATTATTATCATTGTTTTTGTTTGTTTTAGTGAATCATGTTTAGTGGTTTTATTTAATTATTTATAATTATATTAATTATAAACAAATGATGAATATATTGTTATTATTATTATTCTTGAACTTCATTGATGCGGCTGTGAGGATGCACAAGACGAAACATTGGCCTACATCAGTTATATGTTGTTGTTATTAATAATAATATTAATAATAATAAGCAGTAGTAATTGTTATTATTAACAAGAATAATAATATTATTGGTGTTTGTTTTACTATAGCATGTTTTGTTTTTCTTGATAAAGGTTTTTTTTATTAATGGGACATGAGAAAAACACTGGACTCTATAAACAAAACTATATTATATAATAGTTTTAATATAGTTTTATAATAAACTTGAACAAATGTCCTTCCATGTTAGTTTTCATCCTTTGCTAGTTCCTGTAGGTTTAGTTTGACTCCTCCATAAATCAATATGTGCATGTGTACAGCAGGTAGATGTTTGGTTTGTTATCTGTTTGTTTAATTTCAGCCATATATTATAGACTGCTTTGCTAAAGAAGGAAGTACACAGATGACTGGTCAGTATAGTTACTTCTACTTTTCTGTGCTTCATCTCGGGATGTTGATGTACTGAGTCCTCTTTAAAATGGTATGCAAGTTATTTCTCTCGTTTAATCGATTTCTTTTTTAGATTTTATTTAGAAAGTGTTGCTCAGAATATCATGGAAGCTTAAATGTTTCAGGAAGCAGGTGACTTGTATCGATGGGGATGGGTGGCTTTACTTTGGCAGTTCTTTCTTTTGTACATTTATGATTTTCTCATGCACATTTGTAAAGTGAAATAATTTTTTCTGAATGTATTTCTGGTGTGTGGTGAAGGTTTGATTTGAACATTTTGCAGTGAAGGGAATTAGTAGTTTACATTTGAAAGATACATCTTATTATGATTGACAAGAAACTGATATTTGATTATTTGAAATGTTCTCCTAATTTATACGTTTTGCTTTGTGTTTAAGATATATCAGTATATCCGCTTTTATTATAAATTCCTTCCTTGTTTATTGTCTTTTTTTAGGAATCAAAGAACGAGCTGCGTCCACGTCTCTGTCACATGAAGAAGGGTGCCACTGGATATGGCTTTAACCTGCACACAGAGAAGTCAAAACCCGGCCAGTACATCAGGGCGGTGGATGAGGACTCCCCAGCAGAGAAATCTGGACTTCTGCCCCAAGATAAAATAGTGCAGGTATAATACACCAGTTAAACAACTCTGTGTGTGTGTGTGTGCTTCAGGAATGTATGGTAATAAGCTTTTGTTTTGATGTTCAAAGTGTGTATATATCACTATAATTCAATGCCTCTTCTTAAAAGTAAAAAAAAATTAAATTCTCCCACTTCATAAACTAAGTATTTCATTAGCCTAACCATAGGCTGTTTATGGCTGACATCATACAAAAAAAAAATGGTTTCATTTTATACAAACACTTTATACTTGCACAGAGAGCATTACCTGTAAATGCGTGAGCGGTTTGGAGTGTGTTTCCAGAGCATTAATCTCATTATCTGTCAGTGAAGGATTGGCCAGTGTAACACTGTCTCTTTGGGAGTGCTGGGATTACTGAAGTCCTGAGGAGAGCTCAGAGCCACATATCTTTATCAAACCACTGATATAAGACCAGGCTCAATCCACTTACTACAGCTAAGTAATAGAGGTCCCAAAGACCCCAAAGAAAGTTCAGGCTGATGGGGAGAAAAAGACCCGGTTTATGTTATTTATATGTATAAAACAAATCTATGTATTTATCAGTGTGCTATTTTAAATGCGTGTTACTATCTGGTGTAAATTAGGTAAGCGATATGAAGAAAATAAAGTTAGACAAATAAATATAAATAAAATAATTTCTCGTTTTGTTTAATACAGCTCTGTACACAGTTTGGTTATTTACTAGTGTGAAATCTGTTCTTTACCTGAACAAATTCCTGAAAAATTCAGGTAAAGGCAACAGTGTATTGTGTACAAACAGATAACAGATTAGCAGCTAGTTACTGATGATGCCATTTAAAAGCGTATGGCAATCAAGTGTTGAGTTATGTTGATGAAGATATCATTATGTCAGTCATCATCAGTTTGAGTGAATATAGGGAAATCACTCTTGGATTTAAATAAGGTTGTCACTCCCAAAAGCCTGTGAAGAGTGTGTGCACATGACTTCAGTAAAAGTAAAGTATGTGCATGTTCTGAGGGTCATGGTGAAATGGTTTTGGCTGATTTGTAACTCGGTCTGTGGTGATGTGTTTTTCACAGTTTTAAGTTGACACATTTTAAAAAAATCATGCCCTTTCACTGCGTGAAGACTGATTGTGTGACTGGTTGACGTAGTCGTTCGCTCCTGGCCTGACTGAGAAGATTTGTCATTTTAAAGCCTCGTCTCATTTCCGTTACGATGCCACCAAACGCTCACTTCATGCAGCGGCCGTGTTTTCACACTCTCAGTATCCCTGTTCTTAGTTTCACTCCCATTTCCCACGTCTCAAGAAGAGATCCGAGACGAACATGGCAATAAAAACAAGCTATGCCTGTGTGTCTCATGCTCACTCAGATGAATTCCCCTTTTTGCTTCCCTGTTCTGTGAGTGTGGCCTCTTAATATGTGTGTGTCTCTAATAGGACCGTGTTTAAAGGACACATAAGGGGGCTGTTGTTTCTCTGCTGCTTTTTAATTGCCTGCAGAACGAGAGAGTGGGGTCTGCATTCCTAAAAGCCCACTCCTGCCCTGAATCTCCCACGCAGGTTCCTTAGCCTCTGGCATTATGGGTTCTTTTCCCAGGTGTCTCCTCTCTGGGAACAAGTCATGGTCATGGCCATGGGATTAGATTTTTTATTAACCCATAAGTATTTCAAATGAACAGAGCATCAGAGAAAGGAGTGGTGCTTTGTCTGACTGGTATATATTATAGTATGTATAGACAAAAACTCACTTGTTACACATTTGCATTGCCTAAATTTGAGTCTAGCTGCATTGGTGTGAATAGTGTAAATTAAGTAATAGTTAAGTAAAGAAACAATTGGAATAGAAATATTTATTTAAATATAATGACTTTAAATTAAATTAAATTATATTTTTACATTTAAGTTACATTGTATTAAAGTTGTGTTATATAAAAAAAAACATGACTTTAAAATGAAAAATTAAATGACTACAAATTGAATAAAGGAGAGTAACATAAAATAATACATTTTTATTTTAGTTCTTAATTTGTAATTTAATTTTATGTCATTTATTTATATTTATATTTCAATTATATTACATTAAAATTAAATTACCTTAAAGCAAGAAAATTACATTTAAGAAAAAAGTAATTACTAATCAACAAATATTTTATATATTAAATAATGATTTTTTATTTGTAATGATTTTTAATGTAATTACGTTTTTACATTTAAATTAAATGACATTGATGCTACATTACCATAAAGGTATTAATAAAATTGACTAGAAAATATATATTACACATTATTTTTCACAGATGTTCGTACTTTTGTAAAAAATAAAACTTTGAAATGTCCCCTGAAGATCACTACTGAACCACAGACGCTGACTCTCATGCACATGCTCTGAATGATCCAGAGAAACAATTGTTCATTTCGATATCCAGATATATCAGAATGAATGGCGGCTTCCTGCATTCCTGCAGTGTTCCCACAACTCTTCCTAATCATATTTTACGTCTCTATCTTTGCTTCAAAATCTATGAATTCATGTCTGTTGTTTCTGCAGGTGAATGGCATTGCTGTGCACACAATGCAGCATTCAGAAGTGGTGGCGGCCATCAAGACAGGAGGAGATGAGACCAGACTGCTGGTGGTGGATCCTGAGACAGACGCCTTCTTCAGCAGCTGTGGTGTCCTTCCGACTGAGAAACATCTCACAGGTGCCAGCGCTACAAATTAACCAGCTATTGCGTGGTTTTTCATGTGCAAAGTGTTTTTCTGTCCATCTCACCCTCGACCTTAAGTGTGTTTCTGCTGATCAAGAACAACTTTGTTCACTTTGAACAACATTTCAGATGATGTTACGCACACACACTCACATAGTAACAGACTGCTGGTTAAACATCAACTCGAGGCCTGCGGTGGCACTGTCTGTACACCAGAGAATCAGCCAAAGTCAACAGCGCACTGCCAGCAGGTTGTCATGGGGATCAGAGCCATGGCAGAAGTATGAGAAATAGGGGAAGTCAGTCACCCCCAGCCTAAATGTGCCAGACAGGAAACGACTCCTGTTTGTGTTCCACCACACTATGACACAAAGTATGATATATAACATATAGGTCACTTCATTGGAGCCTTTTTGAGGGTAACAGGTGAAATAAGAACAATTTAATCAAGGTTTATAGGAAAATGATTGGCAAAACTATGATGAGCTTGCCCCTGGGCTGTTGGACTTCTTCCATGGTTCACTGAAAGAATGTTGACAGCTGCACCCACACACATCTTTTATTCATTATTTCAACCACAACAGCCGTGGTTTCCAATTCTCATTCAATTCTGTAAAGGCTTTTTGCACATTTCCTGTTTTTTTTCTTATTTTCTTGGAAGGAAACTCACTGTTCAGCCATTGTACTGTGTCTCTTCTGTGACAATGGCATTTTAGTTAATAATAGTGATGGCCAGTAATCATGAATCTGCTTAACCCCCCCGATGCTTAATTGAACTGAGACCAATACGTCTGATCATAAGTCTTTCAAATGCACCAAAAGAAAGCAATCTTTAGCAGAAGAAATCTAATGGATTGGTCGTTTCCCGTCCCTCTTTGTTCTCAGGACCTCTTCCAGAGCCCGTTTCCAGCCATGATGCAGAAGATCAGGTGAGTAATGTCTGTGTTGCTCATCGCACTTTTTGATCAATGTTGCTGTCAGCGGGCAACCAGGTGAGACACAGGACCCATGACCCATCTGAAGTATCCAGATGTGTTACTCATTCTCTAGAAATGTGTTACTCATTCCCAATGGGAAAGTGCTAAATTGCTCAAAAGTTGCCCTTTGTATCGTCAGCCTAAAAGTATTCAGACTTAAGTGGACCACGTATCTTCAAATGTTATCAAGCAAATATGTGTGTGACCTATTACACATCTTGAAAAGTGTGTATGTGATGTGTTAGTTTGGTAGCACATGCTAAATTCACATGATCACATTTGATTGGCTGATAAAGTGTAGTAGTGTCCGAGCGTCAGTGATGGGATTAGACAGGCAGCATTAGGACGAGGGTAAATCTGTGGAGTCTGAGCACCAGATTTCAGGCCACTTTTAATGCAGTGTCCTGGTTCCTCTCCAGCAGTCTCGTCTCTGTCAGTTTTCCCACTGCTAGATTAGACTGATTGAGATAACGATGACCTGGAGCAAATAATCGCCGCTTCCTCTGACTCAGTGGAAGCTCCGTATGTCCAGTTATCTGATAGTAGATAAAACATCTCAAGCGTGTGCGAGAGTTTGTTTTCTGTTTCTTCACACAACACAAACATCTGTAGCTTTATCAAACTCTAAACCCGGTACCGCTGGCGTTTCTCAGACACTCTTTTCCCCCTCAGATGTTTGTCTGGCTCTGATAAAGGATCCCTGGCTCTCGCTCAGCTGGAGACATCACAGAGAGTACTGGAATACCAAAATTACTTCTGAGATTTGTGGATCATGTGGTTCACATCAGTTGTTCTAGAATGGGGCTCCCATAAATCAATTCTACTTGTAAAATATTTTTGGGATTTCGAGTTTCTGAAACATACTTGAGAAATAATAATTAATTATTTAATGCAACAGTCAAGATTTTCTTTCCAACTTTTTATTCTCCAAAGAATGCTGAAAAAAAGTATCAATTTTCACAAACATGTTAATCAGCATATTAAAATGATTTCTTAAGGATCAAACTTTTGAACGGTAGTGTCATGATACTCATTCCTACTTTATGTGATATTCTTACCATAACATTTTGATACATACTGTACAAGTAAAATAATTTGACAAAGCACACAATACACTTGACCATTTGTCTGCTTACATGACATGCTTCCTGTATTCAACCCAAGAAGGTGTGAAGACCACAAGTGAATGTAGAACGCATGATTACCCGATGGGACACACTTATAAAACAGTTTCGTTTTCTCCAAAAAAGAAGTTTTCCTCAAAATCTCACGAGTTCATGCACATGATGTGTAATTGGATACACTTAGCCTCAAAAAATGCACCAAGGCACTCTTAGATAGTGTGGATTTAGCTTTGGCATTTATCCTTCTTGGGCCAGTCTTGTGTTTGTCCTTTCTGTCACATGCGCTTGACCAAGACCTCAAGTGTTGGGTCAGGCCCTATATTCAGACTGTGAACTGAAACCTCAGGGTCCATCTAGGGGTTTGTTTTTGGTACTTCACTTAAAGGGAAAGTCCACCCAATTTTTTCAACATTTATTCACCCCCATGTCCTTCCAAACTAACTTTCTTCTGTAGAAGACCAGATACTTTAAAGAATGTTGGTAGCATTGTATGGATAAAAAAATACAGTGGATGTCAGCAGAGACAGAAAGTGTTTGGTCATCAACATTCTTCAAAATACATCCTTTTGTGTTCAACAGAAGAAAGAAATGCAGACAGGTTTGGAATGACATGAGTGTGAGTAAATAATGACTGAATTTCCATTTTTGTGGTGGAATACGCTTTTACCTGTTTGACATTGTTTGCAATACTTTGTTGAAGGTGAATGGAAAAGCAACTCAGGAGGAAAAGCCTAAAGTAGCTATGAGCCTGTCGACCTCCAGCACCTCCTCCAACACCTCCACCTCTGCAGCTCCAGCCAGCACCTCAGCACCAGAGGTTTGTGTCCGTGCACACAGTCTTGAGTACGTGGAATATTAAAATTCATTTAAAATTTTCATGATGAAATGTGTGCAGGACAAACCAAAAGAGAAGGCTTCGAGTGATGACGCAGGACTATCTCTGCAGATATCGCTGCAGCAGGCCAAGGAACGCGCTCGCCAGAAACGCTCTAACAAGAAAGCCCCGCAGATGGATTGGAGCAAAAGAAATGAGCTCTTCAGCAACCTCTGAGCCTCCTCTGTGCCTCCCATCTTCCTCTCACCCATTTTCTTTACTTCCTCTACAATTGTCCGTCCCATCATGCCTCTCCGCTCTTTCAGTACACTTGTACACATTTAGAAACCCTCTAACATGTGTATTTTTAAACCAGTGTTATTTTGCATCTGATTTCTAAATCTGTTGATTTTTTTTTTTTGTGATAAATTTTTACTTGATTTAACCCAGTTTCGATCTTCTGATATATCGATATCTGATATAAGATGAAATATATGATTTAACATTACTGTATAATGCAAGTCTAGAATAGAATTTTTTTTTTAAGAAGAAAGCTTAAATGATATCTGAAACATATCTGTATATTCTCTTGCTTTGCTTACAGTAATATTGATGCAGTATTGATGGCTCTGTGAAAACGCCGTATAGTGTCTGATGAGTTGCTTCAGGACTAGTCTTAACAATGGAGTTTTTAAATAACTTTTAGAGCAGCAACTATCCATTGATTTTTCTTTTTCCTGTGTGTGTGTGTGTGGTTATGATCAGTTCATAACATTAAGGGTAGAAACTGCAGCCTTTTAATTTTGTAAATGTGAGCCGTTCATGGTTTGGGACCCATTAACCACTGAAATGACGCTGTTGGCTGATAAACCTTCTAATTAAAGGTTTTATTTCAAGTGCTTGTTTAGTGGATGTACTGTGCTTTTTATTCAGCACATGGTAATAGTGGGAGTGAGTACTGAATGTTTAAGCGTATGTTTACTTGTAAATCTTGCACAGTATTTTATTTCCATAGCAAATGCTCGCTTCACTCCATGTCTTTAGTAGATTAATTTTTAAAGTACTGAAATGTACCTGCTTTAAATAACTGTTAAAGAACCATGTCTTTTTGTTCTACACCAAAAACAATGAACATTTAAAAAAATTGCCAGTCTGTTATGACTATATTTATACACGTGTTGCACAATATATAGATTCCAGAAAAGCATTGTTATACACCGATGTGTAAAACGGTACTATTTCTTGACAGCATTTTAATAAGAGTTGTATTCCCTAAAATTTTGTCTGTTTAATGTAAGTCTTAAAGTGACAGAAGCCTAATAAACCTGCCTGCTGTCTGATGTTAATCAAACAACAGAAAATGAGAAAATCACTCTCAACTGAATAACTTTAGTAGCTTGCACATTTCATTCATACAGAGAAGACTATTCAGTGTTTTATTTGAACGTTTGGTTATCTAATTTCTGTACTATTTCTTACGTGAATGCTACTGTTTGAATAGTCTGTACCTGAAACAAAAATTAAAGCACTGTTTATTTAATTTGTATCTTATATTGCATTTTTCCTGTTTATGTGCTTTTTTTAAAAATTTTAATAAGAGTTTAAAAATATATATAACTATGCCTTTAAGAACTAAGAAGGGAAAACAACAACATAAACGTTTAGTATCCTTTTTAATTCAGTGTAAAAATTTCTTCTTTTTTTTTTTCTTTTCTTTTTTTCTTCAAATTCAACAGATACATTTTCACAGCCATGCGGAAACAGTTTGAAACGCCTGTAAACAAATTAACAAAATTCAACCAACAAAAGCTTCCCCCACAGTTGAACTATATACACAAGCTATCAAACCCCATATCACAGCACGCATCATCAGAAATAAAGCAAAGACTAGATACAGACTCTATCAAAAAAAGTTACAAACCCACCACCCTCATCTCTATGTACCATGAGGGTCAATGTTAGATCTTTATTTTTTCATCGTTATAACAAATGATTTCGGCTACTTGTAACCAAAATACAGATCTGAAGTTATAATCACCAGCTCCCCAACTTATAATTACAGACTTAATTCTTTTAATAGACCTAATGAATGAGTTATCAAATATATATATATAGCACCATGATGTGATTACTGAGGACAGAGGGAACGTCACAAAAACCCGTGTTAGTATCGAGACCAGAACAACACTGGCCCTCATAAGATTCTCACATTGCTGCATGCACTGATAAATCACTCTACTGGACAACATCTTTTTCTTTATATTTTGTATTCTGCTTCTTTATATTTGACTCAATAACTTTACTTATGTAGAGAAAAACATAACAGAGGATAAGGCATCAATTCTGCTGATAAGAGAGTGTTTACTTAAAGGTGAAGTTGTGCGTTAGGGCTTAAATTCATTTGAGGGTAGCAGCTAAATTTGCCTCAACAGTCATATTTTAGTTGCAAATGATTGAGATTTTGGTATTATTATTATTATAAAAAAATTAGTTGACAAGCAAGATCATAACCAGTGTGTACCTAAATCCTGATGCTATGGATGGGGTTTATGAGGGAAAAAAATACCTGACATTGAAAAAGCAACATTTCAATAAAGAATAAGCATTGAAAGAAGTATGAACATGACAATATTGATCTGGTTGCAGATTTAAAATGTAGTCATAAAGCCCTAGTTTGACATTTACAAATTAAATACACAACAGTGCCTTTCATTTGGAAAACTACACCTGCATACAACACAACAGCCACTGAAGAAACCCAAAAAATAAATCATAATGATTCAGTACAAACATCTGAACCCATGAAGGAAAAAAGTAAATTACAAAAGAGAGAGAAAGAAAAAACACACCACCACTTGTTAAAAAAAAATACATAGGATCTTTATACAGCAAACCATAATTTAACATGAATCTAACAACAACATGTGGGTGACCATTTACAATTGAATCAGCATTTGTTGAACGCAAGCAAAGATGAACCAGAGGGAAAACAACGACATGGTCACATATGTAAGAAGCTTGAAATATTGCAAACAAACAAAAGAGCGGTATCATAAGCAGAATTGGATGATCTTAGAAGCACTTAGCCGCGACCCTTCAAATAAAGCAGAAGTCAATGAGATACGTTTCCTGAGAGTTCACCAACAACCTTACTGGTATTGAATAGAGCTTCTAGTTATACGAAGATAAACCACTATGCAAATGTAAATTGGTTGATTCTATATGATGTTATAAAATGTATTTACACTCAGAACGATCTATAACAGGGAACGCTCAAGTCTAGCTCGTAGAAAATTGTCACAGTTTCGCAATATATTGTAAGACTATTTTGTTTGAAGTCTATAGAATGTATCTAGTCTGTATACTTGTGAGCTGTGAGCTTTTTGTTTCCAGAGTAAGACATCATAAAACAACAAGACATTATTATTGCATAACATTCTTTTCCATTTCAAGAACTCTGTCGATAACATGCTATGTTACAAATATAAATGATGTGTAGACTTTTAAAGTGAAATACGCCATGTGTCCAAGTGTGGATATTTACCATTTGCATAAAATATAATGAATATACCCTTTCAAATGGAGCATGAGAACTACCCTATTGCAACCTTAGCAAGGCCGAGGAACCACATGAATCCTCAACCTAGGTATTTTTTAAAATCTTGTTTTCTTTTAGAGGTAGTAAAAATGGTTTTATCCTGGAATGAATGCTTTGAGTAAAGGAATATGCATGGGATGGGATTCGTCGCTGATGCATGAACAAGGAGGCTGGTAAACAAACAAGCTGGCGCTGTTTTGTTCAGAGACTCGCATTACTACTAGAAAGCCTACCAGAAGAATCCTCTGCTGTGCTGTCAACATCAAAGATGACAGGAAGGTAGTGTTCAGGTAGCAGTGATTGCATACCTTTTATTTTACGGCTCACAAAATACTTTGCCCGTATAAAAATGGCTCTTTAGAACGTAATCAAAACCATAAACATTGGTGTGAATGTCAAATAACATATATATATATTTTTTTGCATATCACAATATTTCACTTTGACTTGAGCACATCCCACTTCTAGAATTATGTTTGCTTATCACATAATACAATGAAGCTGCAGGTTTTACTATAGTTTTACAGGCCAATACATCTATTTTTATCCCTGTAGTGCAAATTGTGAGTGTTTTCCATTAGTCTACTCTTCATACCAGTAAGGTTTGATTTCAATACCATCATCCCTCATTCCACTACTATATTTATACGTTTAAATATTTATATATGTGTGTTTAATATGAATGTCATACATATATGAATATACTGTCTCAATATAGATTTCTACTACTCTTACCGAATGCACACCCATCCAAAACAAATGAAACAGCGCAAGAAACACACAAGGTACTAAAATCTTACCACCCAAATATTTTTTTTTTTTTTGCTTCCCTCACCAAAAGGGGAAATAAAGACAGAAAAAAAAGTGAAGAAAACTTCAAGTACAATGAACACTGAGGAGAAAAAGTCCATCGGGCAAATAGCTTCAATGAAAAGTCAGGAACAAAAAAAAAAAAACAGTATCCCCATTTCAAACAAAATCCCCTCTTATACACACTCTTCGCTCTCGGATCAGTGACTGAAAAGTCCGTTCTTCAAGCTTTTCAAACCTGAAAAGAAACAAAAAACGAAAAGAGAGAGACCTGGTGTGAGGGGAAGTCACTGTGTCTTCGTCCAGGCCTCGTGTGCATCGCTCCGAGTGGGATTTTTCCAGTGCTGTTGGCAGTGAGGTGAGGCTCTGTGATGGCTGATGCTGCTCAAGGCTCCTGTCTGATGTAGTAACTGCCTGAGCCGTTGCTCTCCTGGTCGGAGATGCCCTGCGAGAAGGTGAACTCGTCCATCTCAGGAGGCTCTTCTTTCAACTGCAGAGAGGCCTCTGGAAGACAAAAACGAGAGACAAGAATACCAATCCATAAAATAAATAGTGAACAGTAAATGGAAAAATTGGCTGTGAGATCACCTAAAGACTAGCATTTTGCACTCAGATCTATAGAAGTGTGGGTGGACAGAAGTATCACTCCACTAAAAAAAATTTAAAAAATCTAAGCAAAACAAAAAGAAACATTTCCATATTTACATTTTCAAAATGTAAGCATATTATAGCATTCACATAATGAATTTAACCAGGCAGCAAGTAATTACATAGGCTCATGAACTTACCTGTAATATTTAGAAGGACAGTTCACTCAAAAATGAGAATTTGGTAATTTCCTCACTCTCATGTTATCCCGTATGGCTTGGAATATAGAAAATGGCCAGAGCCACCTACAGCTGAAGAATGGGTAGCTAGCCATTCTATAATATGTGTGTATGTGTGTCTTTGTTGTTTGTTTGATTTTCCTTCATATAGAAGAATGTACATTTTTTATTTGAAATTTTACTTTGGACAGAATACATCAAACAGAAAACCCATACAATAACACTTATTGAACGTTAAATAACCTGCAGTGTTGGAGCACATACCTGGTAAAAATAATGTAAGAATGTTCTTGTATTATTGTGGAAATAATGCTTGTTGGTCACTGTACATGTTTTGCTTGTGTAACAAATATATAAACACAGAATATTGCTCACAAGTCATATGAGCTTTTTATTTATTTTATGGAAATTTTAGAGCTTGACAGAATCAGTACGACTTTTAGTGTTAAACAATAATTTAAAAAGGCATTTTTTTGTGTTTTAAATAAAGTCGTACAGGTTATAAATATCATGCGGACAGGTGACAGAATTGATAGTATTTTTGTTGACCTATTCCTTTAACATCCAAATACTATTAACTCACAGCACAGAACATGAATAAAAAGGTCAGGCGTGGGTTGAAACTGCCCGTGCACATAACTCTTCTGAGTCAAACAATAAAACTATACTTTTTCTCATGCAACTGTTATTAATAGTGTATGCAGCACAAATGACTCCGACACCTGATGACGTGCAACTCTTCAAGCTGGCCGACCTGAAAAGTTCTACAGGAAGGAGCTCTGTGGCGCCATCTCCCTGAGTGATGGAGAATTGAGTTACCTGAGTTGAGAGAGCGATCGTGCTCTACACCTGAGGTGGGAGGTCGCCCGGACCCAGAGAAGTGGGACAGGTAATGGGGCGGAGTCTGTTCGTCATCGCCCGAGAAGCTCCTCCTCCTCAGAGGCCCAACCAAACCGATCGGCCTCCTCCCAACTGGAATCTTCCTCTCTAAACACCAAGCCAGACTGAGGTTACCGAAGTTACTGAGGTTACCCAGGCTATCGAGCTCCACTCCACACACTGCGGCTGACCATCCTCCGGCTGAGCCCAAATTTCAACTCAGATCTGAACCTTAATTTGATTTCTACATCTCAGAAGGGTGATTGTCGAGAAACTGAAGCCCTGAAAAAAGGCAATGTGGAACCCAACATGACGACTTAAAATCTGACCCCTACCAAACATTTGCTCAGATTCTGTCACCCTGAGGGAGGGTGTCACTCTTGTCACCAGAGGATGATGGTTACAGTTGTCTGTAATTATCCGTGACCCCCCTAAATCGTGACAACTGCTACCAACTATCAATCAGAACCAGACCAGACCCAGAGCTGAGGGAAACCCAGAAGAAATGGCTCCTGGACCAATTTTGAACCCAAAATCAGTGTTTTTGGTGAGAGGAGAGAGAAGATGAAAAGACTGGACTCACTTTTCTTTTGTCCTTTATACTGTGCGGTCTTCTTTTTCTGTTTGGAGACATTTGGTGGTGCTTCTCTTGTGGCTGAGGATGAAACAGACAAGCTGTTATTCTATGCAGCCAATCATTAAACATCATACAAACATCAAAATTATTAGCCTATTCTTATTTACACTTTGCACAGTTCATAGGTCATGTGATGCATGCTATCCATTATGTGCTCTTTTAAAGAACACTTGATTGATTGGATAGGTCAAAAAGACAAGAAATGATGGCCTAAGTTTACATGTCAGTGTTTACTCTGTATTCAGTACCTTTCAATCAAAGAAGTCATTTACATACAGATTTAAGTTTACATTTACAGTACCAAACTGCTTAAATCTAAGGGTCAGGCTGAGAGTAGAAAACAGTTTAAAACTAAAATAAAAAAAATACCTTCTGGAATCAGAATGTTCTGGACTGTTCACTCACTCTGTGTGGCAGGCGGCTGCAGCTGATAGCCGGTCAGTTGGCACCAGCCTACGGGGTAGAGATCTGGAGACTCACAGTCCACCCACTGATCATACTCATCCTCCCAGCCATCAAAATGAATGCGCAGGAGTCTGTGGACGATCCTGGTCACTGTGGCGACACATACCAGACGTGGCTCCATCAGGTCCACTGCCTCCAGCTTCATACCTACACGGAAGCCGTGATTCGGTACTTCCTGAAAGCAAGAGATGGCATTCATCCCAGTGTGTAAATAAAGACAAAACATAATTCATTATTTGACAAATTAATTCCAAAAAAAAAAAAACTTACTTTGTTAAAGAGCTTCACGGGGGCTGCAATTGAACCCATATCTCTGAGGTAGTCAAACCATTTGAAAGGGAGTTTGGTGTACCCTGTGGAGCAGTTTCAGATTCATTAGCAAAAATGGCCAAATTTCATTCAGTTATGCAGTCATGTTAAATCACACTGCAGAAAGAGAGGGAAAGCACCTCTTGGGGGTGTGAGCTCAATGTTGTTGATTTCACAGAAGCCGACTGGGAAGATGGAGGGAGAGGCTGAGTGGTAGCAGAACCAGTCTGACCCATCAGCAGCCTCGGACCCATCAATCCCGATCATTAGGAACCCATCTGCCAACACCTGAGAGAAGATCATCAATTCCAAGTTAAAAATACTTCTTCCTGACCATTTCACTAATAACTGATTTTGTTTTAGCTGTTTTTTCCCCCTCATGCAGTGTGTATCTAGCAGATGGATAGAAGTGGTTGGAGAGGGCGGATGGGTAATTGTTCTGTATTATTTACAATATTCGGTATCTTTGAATATAAGTACGTGTTCACATGTATATATGTATTTTTAGGTTATAGGTGCTGGTAACGTTATATAAAGAAAAAAATTGTATGTATAGATGCACATTTATATAAGATTATACTGAATATGAAATAAAAAAAGATCTTCCTGTATTTCACAATTTCTAGTCTTTTTTTTTTCTGAATTACAAATCTCTATTTTGTATTTGTACCACCGTAGTGTTGTGATTTTTTTTTGCCTAAATCAACATTTAAGTCTTACCTTTCTTACAGTAGCAACACATATAGCAGAGAGATTTAGAGGGTCTATTGCCTCCAACTTCATTCCATCTTTAAACCATTCTCCACTCTGATCCACATCTTTAACCTGTGGGTTCAAAAGATGACACGCATGGATGTGGCTGTAAACACAGTTGAATTAAAAAAACGATTACAAATATACCTTAAGAAACAACTGTGACGGAGCATCCATTTGACCCTCGATTTTCTTTGTCACCTCTAGAGAAGACAACATTAGACATTTATATCCATAAGCCACAACAACTTCCATCAAATGTTACTCAAGTTTGAAAAGGTCAATCGAAAACCATTCAGACTCCCACACTGACCAGATCTTTTGAAACGGTGTCCAATGCTACGTGACCAGCCAATGGAGTGGATGAGAGGGCTGTACATGTGACACCAGAAGTCATCGTTGCCGTCCTGGCTCTCCTCATACACCAGACGCAAACGTCCGCCGATCACCTGCTCCACCAGGGCCACGCGGGTTCGACACAGGTGGCTCTTATCCACAACTTCCACACGCATCAGTTTCTTAAACGGGAACTGCATGTTTTCCTGAACCTTTAGTTAAACATTTAAACAAATAGTGTTTTGCTCACAGACTGAGATTACTGTCAAAGGTTGGGGTTTGTAACATTTTTTATGTTTTTGAAAGAAGGTTCTTATACTCACCAAGGCTGCATTTGTTGATAAAAATTATATTAAAATCAGTAAAATTGTGGAATATTGTTTCAATTTTGTGCTGAAGAAACTTTTATTATTATTATTATCATCATTATATTTGTTGTAGACACTTTTTTTGTAGAAGATTAATATTTTGTAGAAACAGATACATATTTAAAAATTCACTAAAAAATTGCATTTATTTTGAAATAAAAACCTTTTGTAAATTTATAAATGGGTTTATCAATTTATTTTGAACAAAGAAACTGTAATTGAGTATTATATAATTGATAATACTTTTATATACAAATAAAAGTAACCGCATGCTACTTTTAAAATGTCAAACAACAGAAAAAAAAAGAAAAACAAGAAACAAAAACACAAAAATGTAAAGAAATTAAAAAGTTTTACACAATTTTTTTGTTTTATTTCACGTTATCACAGTGACAGGCAATGACATGCAAGTAAACATGATCAATGATGTCTGCTTCCTCTGTTATAATAAGGCAGTCTAACACCTGCACCACAACATCCTCTTGCTCTGCTGGTTTTTATAGAGCATCTCTCTAGTGGAAAACAGTTTCATGATCACTGCTGGGATAGTGTCTTACCTTTGTGGCGAAATCTGGTGGAAGCGTTTTGGCTCCAGTGAGTCGTTTCACAAGAAATGCTTTCCAGTTAGAATACTTATGGTGGATGGCTATGAAAACAAGTTATATATATATTTTAAAAAATTACAATTTATAAATTACTTCTATTCTGCAAAGGTAACTCCACACTACTTTAACATTAGAGAAACTAGCTAGTTACGTAGTTTTGATTGGTTTAATGTTTCACATACATTTTGGAGGCACCAGTGGCTTTCCACTAGAAGCACACCATCCAACAGGGTGGATTTCTGGGATACACAGATTACGCCAGAAGTCTTTGCTTGAATCGTTATCAAAACCCTCATAGCGCAGAAGAGCTTTAAAACCTGAGAAATTATGAAAATAAAATATCAGACCTTTTTCAGTTGTAAAACTTGAAAGATTTTTTTAATGGAAAAATCCTTGGCAGACATTAAACTACAACATTACCTGCCAGTTTGACAATCCCTGCTACCCAGTAAACTTTTGTGGAGAGGTTTGTGTCAGAATTGAGGACCTCCACCCTCACCCCCTCTGCGATGTCACCCCAGCACATACCCATGGGCACCTGGAGAATGATCAAGTTACAAACAGTATTTATAACAAAAACAAAAGATGTCGAAATATTAGATACAAAAATGTAACGTTTCGTCAACCTCTGCCTGTACTCACATGTTTGAAACAGCTGACTGGTGCCCCAACAAGATTATTGCTACAAATGTACTGGCCCCAGTCAAAGCCTTCAACAGGTACCACTACATAAGCAAAATGACAAATGATGCCATGGTTAAGTGATGTTACAACAGATTATTAATGAATTAGGAACGCCATTACATGATGACACTTTAAACCTGGATATCTACCTGATTTTGATTTAGCTTGGTTCTGTTGATTTGCTTGATACTGTGCGTAAGCTGCCAACTTTGCCATTAATGGCTGTTTCTGTAAGACTTTAGCCTTTTTCGTAGGTGGTTTACCCTTGATAGAATACATACATTGAACAACAATCAAGGTTGTGTTTTGATTAGGAGTGCTTCTTAAGTCCATGAGTAGTTACCTGAAGTCTTGCCAGTATACTGGCCTTTTTAGAATTGGAGGAATAGCTTCTAGAGCAGGATACACTGCAGAATCTCTTTGTTTTAGAGTAGAAAGCATCTCGTACACCAACCATACCACACATCTCACAGGTCGCTGCATGAAAAAAAAACAATCATTAATCATATATTCACACTACTGAACTAGTGATTCACTGAAATTTTGGCAACCAAGAATTTTCAGCTCAATCTGAACATTTTTGGACGGGTAAAATAATTGCCAAAATAGTGCTGTTTAATTCACGGTTTTCCAATTGCACGTTTTGGAGTCTATATTCGTGCAAATAATGTGGTTAAACTACAACAGGTACACATCTGTGTGGACCCTAATGCAGGATTAACAATACTGATTTGTCCTTACTCGATATGAATATATATTTCTAAATCTCAAGATCAATCTTTTAGTCTAGGTTGTTTTCCACTGACCTGTCATACAAAAACTGCGATAAGATTTGTGCTTTGTTACCTTTAGTATGAAACAGTCTCTGCTTTCAAATTCTGTTCATTTAATAAAAAAAATTCAAACAATTTTTTTTTATATTTGTCTTTAACGTGGCTTAACAGATTACTGTAGCCACCTCAGTTCAAGTGACACGTGAACTGACCAAATGCATCCTGAATTTTCAGCTTCATCCCAGAATTTTTATTTCAGTGAATCATTATATTGAACAATTATCCTAGATTTAATTTAAACCATATTCATATTTATTATTATTTTTTGTTAGGTAGGAGATTAATTTGGTTATTAAACAATATTTCATTAGAAATTATATTACAATTAATTACATTTATAATAAAAATTTCAATAAGCAAAAAGTTGACCTGAAATAATTTAAAAAAAATCATAATACTTTGTTTATTTCCAGGTTTAAATAAAAAAAAAATTGTGTACTCAGACTTTTGGAACCCCCACTATACACAAAATTTACGAACCCATTCCTGCTTTTCCATCTGGATAGGTGTACACTTGGCCGTTGTTTTTGATGATTGGCAGGCTGGCAGGGATGCTGGGGACTTCATCCTCACTGTCCTCTGAGCTGGAGCTGCTACTGCTGTCTTCACTGCAGCTGTCATACCCGTCAAACATCCCGAACGAATCTCTCCTCTTCCGCTCTGAGCGGGGAGTGTGCTCAGCCTACGTGTGACGAGAGGAGTGAAAAATGTGGAGAAATTAAAAAAGGAGGAAGCAACATCAAATTAATGAAGAGCAAAGAAAGACCAGGATTAAGGCTCACTTATATACCACTAATACTTCAAGAAATGATAACCTCTGACATAATACAGCCTGCTTAATATTACAGTCAGTGATAACCATAATCTTCACATTAGTTCATCAACGCTTTAATGAGCTGGGAATTAAGAAGCGGACTATATCAAATGAATAAAACTGAAAGTTATCATGGGTCACAAAAAAAAAAAAGAGAGCAAATATCATGTAAAAAGGGTCAATATGATCAGCACCCATTACCCCCACAGCACATTAAAGACAAGACACAGCCAAAGCAAAAGAATCTCATTTACTCATTTATTAGAATATCATTCCAATGACATCTGCTGTGTTTTCAGGTTCTGTGACCTGATTTCATAACCTTCTTCATCTGAACGCATGCCAGTTCCATCACCAACTGCTAAAATACAATTTTACTAAAAAACTACACATTTGATATCCCCATAACCCACCATAAAGTGATTTTTAGGTCATATCACAACACAAACGTGCATATATGCTGTGCCTGAAAGAGCTTTCAACAAAAAACGTTTTCAGAAAACGTGCTTAACTCGTTTAATATCCTCATAGATACTGTCTACTAACGTTAACTATGTTTTGAAAAACAAACGTAAACACAAACATGGGCCTGCGGGTATATTTCTCCTACACAAAACATATACATTATCAGTTGTATTAGCATCATATACTGAGACAGCTAGTTTGAATAAGCTGTGACTTAACGTAGAGATTATTACGAGTGATTTGAATGAGGTAAAGTTTGTAGTTTGTGTGACGAACAGGATCTGTTTCTGACAACCAAAACAAAGAGGACGGCTAACAGTGCTAGCCGCTAACTGCGCTAAATCAAGGAAGCGGGCTCACACATAAACTCTTTCTTACCATATCCCTTGGGTTTTCCATTAGCCCTTCATGCAAGTCGGTATCTTTTGTTCGTTCTGGTACGGTCCAAGAGCCCCCCTGGGGGAAAGGGCTAGGCTAAAAATTATTTTACTCTAAAGGAAAAAAATAACTCCAGTTGATTATCAACAATTGTCATGGCTCAAGCGCGCGTGCGCGTTGATCTAAATTAGAATGATTGACACGGATATTAGCCAATCACGGTTCACCTGTCCTGCACCTTTTACACCATATAAGGTAATAGGAAACGTTTTGGTGAGTAATAACATTGCAAATAAATTCTGATTTGTGGTTCCAAAGCAGATTTATTGACTATAACTATTAAATATAATGTTTCCACGGTCATAACTTCATGGTAATAGAAAATGACATGTTGGATGTGTGGCCAGATTAGCAAATAGGATAGCGAATATTCAGTGAGGTGGCTGTTGTAGTCCTATTAATAAATAATAATAATCATAATAATAATAGAAAATAAATAAAATAAAATAAAAATGTATAAACCTTTTATATGTGCTGCTATATACTTTTCCAAACATTTTTATCAAAAATTATTAAATTTCCCATTTTTTGTGTCATTTGTTTGTGGCATACACATTTACATTTTAGTAAAGCTTAATTTAAATTTAGTAAGTATATTTTATTCTTATATATATATATATATATATATATATATATATATATATATATATATATATATATATATATGTATAATTTTTGTTGATATAAAATTGTAAAATCAAACAAACATAGGTTTAAATCAGATTGGATTTGGACCTTGAGGTTAACCAACGAATAACATTTTATGGTTAAGCATATCCTTTTTTTATATATCAATTTATTGAGAAAGGCTTCTTACATTGAAGAAAATCTCTTAAATGTGTTATTGTACATTTTTAAGAAAATAGTTACAATCAATAGATTTACAACTTACTTACATTGATCTATTGATGCACAGCCTCACATTTGAAATAAAATGTATTGGGGTTTTCTATTAAACCTACACTTTAAACCTACAAAATATTTTTTAAAGTGACGTGCCATTAAATACTTGAACTGGACATAAACAAAAAAATTCAATAAGTAATCTTTTATATGAAGTTGACTGCCTTACTTATGGATTAAGCGTTACATTTTTACTGAATTATTTGCTGCTTCTCACAATTGTATTGCTTAGTCCATGCTTTCTTTAAATATAATGGAAAAATATATATTTACATTTCCATGTTTTCAGCCATTATCTTCTGGTTATTTCAACCATTTTCACATAACTTCTTGTATTATCACTTATGTATTTTATAACAACCTTTGAATTATTATTCTTATTGAAAACAGTTCATTCATCTTTAATCACAGAACAAAGATCCCAAAACAACTGAAGGACAACGGTTCACTCAACCGGCAAAAAAAAGTCATTAAAATATATGGGGTGTAATAATAGTATTTATTTGATTTTATACACATATATACTGTAGCATTCAATGTAATAAAATTTGATTCACAACATATAATTTTTAACAAAGAAAATGAGAAACAGAATCCAAACATCATATCACAGATAAACACAACCCAAAGGAACTTTGGTGATACACTGCAACAATGCTGAGGTTTTAACTCAATCATGTGTTCCCTGAATTCTGCTCTTTAACTATCTTTCATCTGTTCTTCAGACGATCAATGCAATGCAAAGAACGACTGATATCAAATTATATGTAAATGAGAAGAACACAATGAGAACAGTAAAAATAAACCATCAAATGTTTTCCAGATGTGAATATCATTCCTTAATTGAGAGAATTTATGCAGTAAATAAGAGGCAGTCTGAGCAGGAGGTGTAGTCAAGTAAGGCTCTTTTTCAGAGACAGGAGGTATGTGTTGAATGCTAAATGAGGATAACAACTGGTCTCTGGGGAGGAGAGGAGAATACAGCGAGAGTGACATCATTAAATAAATCATCTGGTCTTAAATGGAACATTATACTGTATACAGGACCATCCAAACTGTATATAATATGAGATTATACTGATGTTTGATTACCAGTATCAAGGCAAACATTTCTTTGGTCTTTTGTAAGTTGAATTCCTTATCAATAGTGTCATCCACACTTCCAGAAATTGAGGCAACTTCTGAAAAAAGAAAAAGTATGTTCAACAGGGCAAAGTGTATATACATACATATATATATATACATATATATATATATATATATATATATATATATATGGACTGGACTGAGTGGCATTTCAGCATCTGCAGCACTCCAGGATGAATCTGAACTCAGTTCAATCACAGAGTCAGAGGAAGCTGTGGTTTGGTCACATGATTCTGTTTAATAAGGTGATGATGATGTAGTGGACGACTGAGGCATGGTGGTGCTAAGAGACGCTTCAGACGAGTCCCTAGAGGAAGTGAGGTTATACCACACTCCTCTGATGCCATCACTGCTGTTGCTGCTCTCTTTATTTTCACTGGAACTGTCCACTGTACAAGAAGAACTGGTCTTTTCTAATGCAGAAGATGTCATCTTATTCTTCCTGCTGTAACAGTTGGTCCCAAGGAAAATGTCATTACTAAGAGTGAAGGAATCCAGTGCTGATGTCACAGCCTCTACAAAAGATGGAGACGAAGATGAGATTTCCTGCACTGATGGCACGTGTAATGGTGATGCAGAGGTTAGGCTATTTGATTGGATTGGGGGATCTAGCATGGAGAAAGACGACTCAAGTATTTGACTGACTAGATCACTCAGGTTCTGAGATCAGTGAAGTGGATTAAGGAAGAGGAAGACATGAGTCCACAACACAGGCTCTGGTCCATGTCTGCTCGCTACATCTCCAAAGAGCTTGTGAGAGATGAAAACCCATTCCAGCCGCTTGCTTATCCATGGATATTCTGTACCTTCAAATAGGCCATCCCGAGGACTGGTTAAACTATGCTAGACTGAAATACACTACTTTTCAAAATTTTGGGGTTGAAACACAGTAAAACAGTAATATTGTGAAATATTACTACAATTTAAAATAATTGACTTCTACTTTATTATATTGTGAAATTTATTTTTTATAGCAATGCACAAGATTTATGCAGCCACTGATAAGTGGAAATCATTTTAATATGCTGATTTGTTGCTCACCAAAAAAAAAGAAAAAGAAAAAAAAAAAAGCTTTTTACAACTTATTTAAAAGATGATTTGATCAACAGAAAAAGTTCAAAGAACTGCATTTATTTGAAATAAATCTTTTGTAACATATGTCTTTTTTTCCTATTATTATTTTAATGTGTCCTTGCGAAAAAAAAATATACTAAAAATAAAAAAATAATATATAATAATAATAATGTTTTGAACAGTGTATGTGAAAGAATGCAAGCATGTTCTAAAAAATATTTTAAAATGCATGAACAAGGAAGTTGCCCATGGAAGTGTCTCAATTTTATTTCTTCATTTCTGAGGAACCACCCTGAGAATACGTACCTGACAAACTGATACAGGACATACTGAGTTCTGATGTTGCTCCGGTCATGTCGTCCTGTAAATTTTTTTTAACAATATTTCTTCTAGTGCTGCTTCCACATCTAATACACTGTATAACAATTCATATGCATCTTACCAGCATCTTGTGCAATGATCTGGACTCATCCCAGTCTCCCCTCAGCCCAATCCCCTCATCCTCACAGCTCACCGCATGACCGAGACGAATCAACTCTTTACCGAGATCCAGAACCTGAGACCGATGACAGACCATACAGGATTAACAACTAAAACTTTTACACTTTAGGAAGGGAACGTGAGTGGTGCCTGTCCAAGCAACTCTCGCCACCACAAAGTCAATCTCTCTCAGTATATCTTAGGGTGATGTGGATGGGTGACAGGCCGTAGATGTTCAGAGCGGTTGTTACATCACTGCTAGGTGGGAGCAATTCTGCTGAAGAGCACATGAATGTGTCGATTAACTTTATGAACAGACCAGTTTTGTTATTATTAATGAAATCTACCTATCTCAAATATTTTTAATAGTTTAATATGAATAAACTAAAAATATTAAATAACTGAAAATTAAACTATAAGTACTGAAACTGAAAATATTTAAACTAAAATAAACGTAAATTAACTAATAAAAATATCAAATAATACGATTATTAAAAATAAAACAAATTAATTGAAAACAAATGAAAATATAATAATATAAGCTTATTCAAAATATTAAATCAAAACTAATAATAATAGTAGTATATAAATAATACCGAAACACTTGTTTCAGAAGAGGCAACCTATGAGTTTCATATTTGATACCAAGGAAATTACTGATAAAATGTATACCTTTAAGTCACTTTGGATTAAAAAAAAAAATCAACTAAGTAGAAAAGTTAAATATAATATGTAATAAAATATTCCAGATTTGAAGTGCCTGTCAGCATGGTCAGAATTTATGCTACAAATGCAAAATTCTAAAGGGATTTGTGATGTTAACCTTTCCCTGGCTGTTGTCACAGAGTTTCACACTGGGCCAGGATGAGATCTCAGAATGAGAATAGCTGTACAATTTGGCCAGTAAAGTTTTCCATTCAGCAGTAGGTCATGTGTTCAAAATCATCCAGGGCTTCCTCAGTCCACACTTCTCCTAAAACAAACAAAACATTTTTACTTTATTCTTTTGAAATGCTATAAAAATTTAATTTCACTGCTAAACACCTGCTCATTTCAGCTGTCAGTTTATCCAGCTGTAGAGATCGGACCCCCAGGATCTGGATCCGAAAGTGCTGAGGATTCTCAGACGCAGACACATACACCTCCAGATGCTCATCGGGCTGGAACCTCAGGTCTGGACTAGGAACTGGTTAGAAAAGACCAATTATTAAGTTATTTGTTCTTCTATGGGAGTCTGAAAATCATTCCTGTGTGGGGCCGAACAGTTTGGGGGAGAAAAATTTAAATTTTTCTGATTTAATAAAAAAAAAAGCTCCAGGTCTGTAGGGCCCACAATTTGTCCCCCCATCCAAAAAAAAAAAATCTTATTGTGATTATATATATATATCAATATGACAATTGACATATTATTATTACATCTTTTATTATCAAACAATAAATATTGCTATTATATAGGGTAACTTAGTAAAAGCGGACTTAGTATTTTAGGTTAGGGTTAAAATAACACTGGTTTAGTATGATATAAACGTGAGTAAACGATGAGAAAAATTTTCTTTTGGACAATTCCATTAATTCACTGGCCTTGTGAAGGTGAAGACAGAATCTCCTCCTCCTCTGATTTAAGGGAGTTTTCGGCTGTATCACTGTTATTTGTCAAGCCGTTGACTGTCACAGGCCCCTCTTGTTTAAGCTCAGTCACTGGGGAAGGTAAATCTTTTCCATTAAGCTTTAATAATTCATTCTCGGGTCCTTGAGCCTTGTTAAACTGATCCGTTTCCAGCTATTTCCTCTTCTGACGCAGGGCAGATACCTGACTTATTCGTTTTTGCACAGTTTCATCAAATAAATTAATGTAAACCTGGGTCTCACTCACTACATGTGTGCATACAACCTGTGTGAATGCAGAAACTTTTTCAAAACCACACGCATGCTAAAATCTCACCTTTGCACTTTGAACCTCACTGCGTGTGCCAGTAATCGTGATCTTGCCCTTCTCATCTGAGCTGCGTCCACGATCTTTAGAGCAGTTCACTCTGGCCCCCGAGACTGTTTATGAACTTCAAGGTCTCACCACCACGACCTGAATCAAACAACATTACAAACATATTACACAAGACATTATATGCTGACAGAATGATGTGAAGCACAGATGCTCTTAAATCCAACAAGAGGCACTGCTACTTAAAGTTAACTGTCCACCAACCTATAATTCGTCCAAATGCCATCTGAGGCACATCTATAACATCAGTGATGACCTCACAGTCGTTGGCCCGTTTCTCCAGAGCACACTACGCCACAAGAATCTTCTCCGGTGAGCCCTGGATCAGAAAATTCACCACGCTCTGCTCTTCAGTGATCGGCAGCACATTTATCCGAGCACCAGACTTCTGATTCACCTACGCAAATCTGAGAGTTAGAGAACCGCATGATGCAAATCATATACCTTCTTCACCAACAATTTTTATTTTTTTTACTGTTTATCTATGATTTTTTCAACTCTAAATATCATAATTGCTGAATAAGGATTTTTTTTTTCAGATTTCATAGAGAACACATTTAAAAAGAAAATATCTTAATATAGCTACTGCAGTACTTTCGATGCTTTTCCAATACTATGTTGATTTACAGCCCTGGAAATCACACACAATTAGTCAATTAAATCGACAAAATTAGCATTTACAATTTTAAGATAAAATATTTAATATTCATATAGGAGACACTTTTATTCAAAGCCACTTACAAACGAAAAACATTAATAATTCATCACAGAGCCATCACAATAATAAATTCAAATTTTAAATATATTTAAAAAGAAAACATCATTATAAACTCTAATCCATTTTACAATATTACTATTGATTAAATAAATGCAGCTTTGGTAAGCATAAGAGATTCTTGCCAAAATATTTAAAAGAAAATCTTACAAGACCCCAAACCTTTAAAACAGTATACTGCATAAACAGTACTGTATAGTTTCAGTGTCATACAATAAAAACAGAACAAACACTCACTGTGTCTAGAAAGGTGCTCTGATGGAACGAGTGTTGAAGAATATCAACACTATTCTATCATTTTTATACTTCCAAAACAGTATCATATTGATCATCAGTGAGTGAAACCTTGTGTCAGGACATGACAATTGTTCAGGGTATGGAAAAAAGCTTGCTAGAGTTCACAACTTACCACTGCTGCTTTGAATGTGACGGTAAACAAGGTATCCCACCGTGGCCTCCCCAGAAAGGCCAGCAGCCAAATCAACTTTCTTCCCAGAGCTCAGGCTCTTCCACGGTCCATCTTTCACCGAAGCCATCACTTGGGTCGGACCAACTGGTAAACTCCACCTAGAGACGCAGAACAAGCTGTAAGGTCCATGAACAGAGTGACACCTGAACTTTAGTCCGCACCATGTACCACCTTACATGGGCCTTCTCAGTAGCGCCATGATGCACGAATGAATGGTTGATGACAACGGCAAAGATGAATCTTCTGGTTGTCTTTCAATACCAGAACAATATCTGCAGAACTTTAATCCAAAGTTATTATTTGAGCACTCATTTATGAGATTAGTTAGCCTATTTTTTGTTGCCCAACTTGCTCAATAAGAAGAACAAAGACCATATTTAACAAACACTGAGACTCTATGATTGGATTTAGGACATTAAAGGCTGTGGAAACCTTTTCTGGAACATATTAGTTCTATTAGAACACAAGACTTAACAAACAGTCTTTGTTTTATTAAATTTGATTTTAAAAAGTTCAAGCCCACAGCAAAGCAGTGGACTGGTCAAAGCTGCAGTAATAATACTATATTTGGACTTGCAGTAAAGGCAAAAATGTTAATCTCCCTGACCCAATGAAACCTCCAATCAAATAATTTGAAAAATAATTTGCTGATAATTCTTCCCCAATTTTCACCTGAAAAGTGCGTTCAAATAAAAAATCTAAAACCCAATTATAAAGTTTGCCACCTATTCCAATTTTATTCAGTTTAATTAGCAAACCTTCCCTCCACAAAGTGTCATAAGCCTTTTCTATGTCAAAGAGGACTGCAATCATGTACTCTTTCATTACAAAAGCTTTTTAAACTTCATTTTCAAATAATACTAAAGCATCTGCTGTAGACCTACTTTTCCCAAAACCACTTTGAAATGTTGATAACAATTCCCTTTTCTCCAAAATGTAATTCATTCGCCTCACAATTATTTTTTTTGCATCAGTCACAGCCTCTGATGTTGTTGAACCTCTTTAGGTGCGGACAACGCCCCCTATTGATCAATTACAGCAACACATTGCAACCTTGATGGTTGAAAAAGGCATAATAAAGTCGTAGTTATGTTTTTATTTTATTTTTTTTAATTTGAGTACAGTAATGCAATGTGATTTTTATGTTTATAAAATGGAAAAAGTAAATAATAAATAAAATAAACGCTCAAATGGCAAAAGTCTTTAAAAATCTGAATATTAAGAGTGTTCATGCAATTCCTGCAATTTTTTTTTCAGTCAGCATTTCATCACAAACGACTTTTCCAGATGTTACATTAGCAGATTGTGAAATATGAAAATATCTGAAATGTAATAAAGCATATTAGTTTTGCCCATATCTATGGAAGAAGCATTTTTATGGATTAATATGGACTCGAATGTTGGCCAGAAGCATTGGTTTAGTGTTAAAATGCCTTAATAATGGATTTGTTTATTACAAACACGCAACTTTTCACTTCACAAGTCATTCACTGAGGAGCTGGAGTGGTGTGGATTGCTTATGAATTATTGTGATGTTTTTAATCAGCTGTTCGAACTCTCATTCTGATGGCACCCATTCACTCCAGAGGATCAACTGATGAGCAAGTGATGCAATGCTTAATTTTCCAAATTTGATCCAATGAAACAAACTCATCTACATCTTTGATTGCCCAAGAGTGAGTAAATTTTCTGTATATATATATATATATATATATATATATTTTTTTTTTTTTTGGTAACGTAAAACTGCAGATGTTGGCAGAGTGGATGACAATATCTGGACAGCTGAATATTACAATATTATAAGAGATGTTCTTAATAAAAGAGCACGCCTTTGTTTTGAAATGAACACATTTATTAACAATGGTTCACAAATAATCTCTGGGGAAGTGGAGAAATCAATGTGAAAGACATCTTAAAAAATACAAACTGTACAACATTTATAAATCTTATGAACATTCACAAATAGCAAAAATATTGGGTCAATCAGTCTAGGTTGTAGCCCAGGCATGTATTTTGCAGAGAGGTTCTGAACAGCTCTCTAAAATAGCCTGATTCATACTCCTGGTTTAAATATTACAGTTTCTGACTGATGGAAAAACATCAGCAACATGTTTTAATCCATGCATGACCGAGTCAACATACTCAATATCCAGCAGATGAGTAAATCAAGAAAACCTTGCATTCTGGTCTTTATCATGCATACATCAGGAAAAGAGAACATTAAGAATAATTACCAAAACAAATCCTGTACAACAAATGCTGCTCACAAACTCATATCCCAAAACATTTTTTTCCCCGGTTACATTAATTAGTTAAAACAGAAGATCAGTGCTTATTAAAACAAATTCTCCAATACTAATATATTTGATAGTTTCCTTAACTGTACATTTTGTTATATAACCAATTCAGCACCAGTTAAAAATTAACTATTTAACTTACTTTTTGATTTCTCTGATATGTCTGTATTAGTGTGGCTTAGTTACACAGCAGTGGTGCTGAACTAAAACACTGAACCACAGCTACAGTTCTGTATAACCTCTCAACACTTCGTACGACTCGCCTTCCTGTTGAATGAGCAGAAAAATTAGAAAGAAATAAAAAAAAATGCAACACATACACCTATGAACATTCAGTGCCTAAGATCATCTCTAGATGCATTATGGAAAAGGCTGTTAGGTTTCAATCATTTGCTGATGTACAGGCATATATAATCATTTCAAAATAAATATCAACATCAGATTAGAGATTACAGTATGTATTTGCGATTTAAACTGAAGTATAACAGTGAGACAGGAACAAAATGAGGCAGGAAATCAATAAATTAAGACATCTTGCAGTTCATTATGTAGAAAAGGGGATAGACTGTGGCTCATTTGAAAGACTAAATACTAACTGGGTTGTGGACTATAGACTCTAGAGGTCCCATGATGCCTGTACACATGAATCATTTTTCAAATATACCACTTTATACAGCTCTAGCAGCAACTTAAAGGGACAGTTCACCTAAAAATGAAAAGATAATCCAAAAATAAAAGAAAATGATTTATTCACCCTCATATAATTCCAAACATGAATGACCTTCCCTGTATGGATACAAACAATTAACACATTATACTTAATATCTCCTATGCTCTGCAGAAGAAATAAAGTCTAACAGGTTTGGAACAACATGAGGGTATGTAAATAATGGCAGTTTTCATTTTTGGGTGGACTATCCCTTTAAATTCTCCTTTTGATGAGTCTAGGCTAAGTCATGTTAGTGGATTCCTCTAGTATTGGGAAAAAGTGCTGGTAATTTGGAGATTAGCTGGTCACTGCCAGAATGTACACTTGAATGTGTTTTTAAAGAAGCACATCTGGTGACACTGTAACTGAGCCTCTTATGCTCTATAGCTGCAGCCAAACTGCATAAATTAAAATAGTAATAAAACCTATTAAAATCATGACGTTGCCTAGAATTTATATTAGCAATCAGCTAGAGGTAGAACAGAAAAAAATTCAATATCCCTCTTTACCAGTAAACACTGAATTCTCTGGATAGGAGTGGAGAAATTCGTTTTACTTGAAATAAGCCTACCCCATCCGGAGTTGTTTATATTCATTACAGAACATCGGAAATAATTCTCACGAAAAAACGTGCGGTGAGAAATCAGGAATAGTGATTTTGTTGTCTTGCATGCAAATGTATGCAAAATAAAATAAATTAATAAAAAAAAATCAGTGCATTCTGGCTGACAATCACACATGAAAAAAAATTTCAAACGTCTGTGTAGAGAACAATTCAAGTTGGAACATTCTTCCTTCAGCTGGACAGCTATTGCTTTGCCTGGTTAAAAAGACTTTGTGTTTTGATTGAACTTAAGAACTTTGAGGTAAAAATGGTTTGAAAGACTAATGCATTTCATCCGATATCGATCTGTAAGAGGAAAAGTTATTTAATGCCTGCCTGATTCAAAGTAAGCTAGTAATTGAGTTTGCACACAGTCTCACACTGACTGCATTTGATTTTGGAAGCCAAGTTGCTCTTGCCGATATATTTTTGTAAGTAAATTCACTTGTACATCATGATCACAAAAGAACACAATGTAATCTTTCCCCTCTGGATATGAGGTAAGTTGAGGCGATGACATTCACATTCTAACCGGTTAAAACAGGCTTTACCAAGCTCTTATGATGTACAGTACTACACGAAACCTCTCAGCAGTGTGATAAAGAACCATACGGCTGAAATACGAACACAGAGAACCTACAGCTAAAGCTCATCTCATGAGCGCTCAACTGTCTCATGTTCGAAACCAAGGAAATCAATTAAATCCCCATTTCACAACATCTAATAAAAAAAAAGATAAAAAAGAAAGAAGAAAAAGCATGCTAATTTAGCCCTCCGTTGTCCATTTTGGTATATATTCTCTGTATCGTGCATAAAGTGGGTAAAGGAATTGACTCATTAAAAAAAAAGAATCCCTCCATTGAATGTCCCTGTCCAAACCAAAGCAGCATGCAGGTAACCATCCCTCAAAACAACACCGATGAAATCTTTACTTTGAGTAAAGCCTAAATCAAAGATAGCTCTCACGGATTAAAAAAGCAGCCCTTCAGAGTTCTGTTGCAGCGAGAGCTCTGTTGGGGGAAATCCAAAGCATTCTTCATCTCCTCCACCACTGAAATGAAGATGAGGCTGACGTGTACGACCATGCTGTGCTTTACAGACGCAGGTCAGAAGGGAGAGTTCATACCCAGCTTAGTCTCAAACTGAAGCTTCTGCCTCTTCTGGTAACGCACTCGTATCCTGAAATCAGAGCCATGTTTTCAGAAGCTGTGGTTTAAATGATAAATGACATATGTAGGCTAGATTTGGACTGCTTAAGAATTGAAAGGAATCACATAGGTAATGAAATAGTACATTCTGTCATTATAGTAAAATTTCAAAATAATGGTTTTCTATGGTTTTTTAGTATGTTTTAAAATTTAATTTATTCCTCTGATGGCAAAGCTGAATTTTCAGCAGCAGTTACTCATGATCGATCGTTACACGATTCTTTAGAAATCATTCTAATATGCCGATTTTTCTTATTAGCAATGTTGAAGACAGTTTTAACTTCCTGATATTTTTGTGGAAATTGTGAAGTGTGAAGAATTTTTTTTCTTCCTGAGCTCAAACTTTTGAACAACAGTATACATTGTGGCCTATTCTCACATAAAGCTATCATGCAGCTTCAGATGACTTGCAATATATTTTATTAGTTGTATGGTCTACTTTCATGGCAAATTTATATATATTTTTTTATATATGCATTAATTGTATGAATGAAAGGGTTGGTAATGACATGAAGGTGAGTAAATGAGGACAGAATTTTTTTCTCTACATTAAACTGATTTATCCTCTTACCTGATTTCATGCAGTTTTACTGCTTCATTGATTAGCACCACAAATATGATGGACAGAGAGACCAACAGCCAGACCAAGAGCGGGATGTGATGCAGTGTGAAGACCACCTCTGTACTCCGGTCCTGCCACAACTGATAATCTATCACAGCCTGCACCACCTGTCCCAACAGTCTGCAAGAAAAACCATTGGCAAAGTGCATTTACTGTAAATGATCCCAGGGAAGTGACAACAGCTCTCAAAAACATTTTACTTAGCATGTGACTTTGCTAATAAAATAACCATTCTCTACACGAAACACTCACACCACAGGCACCGTGAGACACCACCATGTGTTACTGAACGGGTTCTTCCTCCACAGGGGTTGGGAACGGTGCACATAGCTCAGAGAGATGACCACTGAAAGAGAGGAAGACAGATAATACATTGTTTTCACTCTGATACATCTAGATAAATATTCAAATCAGACAATGTATTTTATTAAAGTCACCTGTGTGCAGAGCCAGAAAACCTGCCATGATCTTCTGCATCAAAAGCAGCCCATTGGACAATTCACTAAACCACTGCGGGCCATCCTGTGAGCTGTAGACATGAATCATTGATTAGCACTCATAACTAATTCAGGGCATCTAAACAGAAAATTACATTCAAGGGTTTGTCTACCTAGATGTGAATATGTGAGAGCAGGTGCTGTTATAAGTTTTTGTGCGGTTAGCTGCTATAGAACACATTTCCTGTAGAGAAAACCCAAAGCCGACTAAGTAGGCCAACATCGTCAGACCGAACTTCAACAGGAACCATCCTAGAAAGTAGTGCTGGGTCTGAGGGATGGAGTCAAAAACAACATGAATGCACATGGGAGTTACATCAGGTGCGTTTAGTGTAAATCGAGTGCATTGTGTGGTCTCATGACGGACCTTGCGTGGTATGGAGTCCAGATTCTTTCCAGTAGCGACTGTCATCACTGAACTGTCCGGTGATTTTCCCAGTAAGGACACGCTGCGAATGCCAAGGTTTTGATTTACATATAAAGATCGCTGATATGACAGTGACCTAGATTTACTAAAATGCAACATTTTTTCCTTATTACCTTAGCAGGGGGTAAGAGAAGCAGGAAAGCCACAGTATGTCTGTGATGTTCATGGGAGGAGGTAGCTGAATAAGGCAGGCCAGGAACTATAAAATCAAAATATATCAAGGAGTCCGAATGTGAATTTTAAATGAATTCTGTAAATTTTATGTCCTGTAAATAACATGCAGGTCTGTTTTTTCCTCACCTGAATGATGACCAGTGTCAGTTGACACTGCAGTAGGAAGAGGAAGCACTTGCGGATGCCATAGGTGGTGTGTCTCGCCTGAAGATACATCAGATTCAACCTTTTTTTTTTTTTTTTTTAAGATTGTTTTAATTAGATATAGTAAAAACTGACAAGAAATGATAATGAGGCAATGGGACTGGGACAGGCTGCGATCAAGACTTGAACCTGCATGACTTATATTCATGTACTTAATCATTTTTCTTTTCAGCTACCTGACTTTATTATTACTATATCTGTCTACATTTAATAAGCAGTAAAAATACCCCCATGTTGTAAGGTTGTAAGCATACTACTGTTCAAAATCTGGGGTCAGTAATATATTTTTTTAAGAAATTAACACTTATTAAACAAGAATGAATTAAATGAAAATAAATGTATACTGTTATAAAAGAGTTCTAGTTCTTTGGGTTTCTTTTCATAAAAAAAATAAAAATTAAAAAAAGGTATCACGGTTTACAACGAAATATTAAGCAGACACTTCAGACATTGAAGACTGGAGTAATAACTACTGATTACTCAGCTCTACCGTCACAAATAACTGCAGACATGATAAAACTGTACATACCCCCACCTTTTAAACTATAATGAATTCGCTGCATGAGCTTGTATCTTCATGCTCCCGTGTGATTAACAGCCTCATCAACCCTTCAGCATGCCAGCGAGCGTGTATTGATGCATGTATACCTGCTCAATGAGTTTGACCATGCTGACACTCTCGCCCTGATGGAAGGACATGGAGCAGGCGAGGCTGTTGAGACTAGCACTGAGCCCCATTGGAGACAGCTCATCACAGTCTCTATTCAGCCCGCAGCCTGCAGCGTACCCAAATGTCTCCCATGAGCACCGGGACGGGTATAGAGGATCCAGGGAGATACTAAAACACACAAAGAGAAGGTTTCCAAATCCCCACAATCACTTTAAATTCAAATAAGCAATACAGTACTCGATCATTTTTTGCTGTACACTATATTTTCTCACATATTTAGTATTATGCATTGCACAAAATGCATATTGACATTTTTAATATTGCAGCTTTGCATAAGATTCTAGGGCATATTTGATTCTGGTGTACAGCATAGTAAAGTGACGTGTGTGTTACCCACCTAATGTCACTCTGCAGAAAAAGGCAGCTGTTACGGAAGTTTGCGGAGCTCCCCAAACAGCATGTCACCTCTCTGTTCTCCTGCATGATCTTCATCATTTCACACATTGCTGTGAAATGAACATTTAGAGGGATCAACTCAAGTACACTAGCATATAACACACATGGACTAAAAGCCACAAAACTTTAACGGGTCACCTTGAGATCTAAATTGACAAACTGACAAAAATCAAGTCCCACCCTACATTTTGTTTTTCAACCGAGATATACTATACGTCATAACAGAAGAAAAGATGATTACAACTTTTTAAAGTTGACAAAGCTGGTGTTGAGGCTGACTCACTTTCAGGGGTGCAGTCTGTGAACAGAGGCACCAGTAGAGGCACATTGTCTATGTTCTTCAAATGAGGACGAACCTGATGAATGCCACGAGGCAGTTTGGCCTATAGAACAACAGAGAGGAAAGAGCATCAATCAGTATTTAAGCAACATACTTCAAACTACCAAGGTGGCATGGAGGTGTATATAAAGTGGCATTTAAGTGCCAATGGAGTAGTCGTCTTACTCTGTTGCAGTCTTCTAAGAAACTGGGCACATCACTATCAGTAGGCTGGAAGCTGGCGAGATCTGATTGGTCCTCAGGCAGTAGTGGGCCCTCTGCATCATCACGAGAATCTAAGAACACAGAGAGGTTGTATCGTTTAAATAATTTCCAAATGAGGGAAAAATGTAGTGTATGTAAATTGTGTGTACCGGCAGGCAGAAAGACACACTTACCATGCAGAAGGTCATCATGTAGAGATCCTGCTTGACTAGGGCTGGACGGAGCACCTTCGTAGTGACCCTCTCCGTTTGGGGTCAGAGAGATGTGACAGTTCCAGCCCGTCTCCAAGCCCATCTTCTCTGCAAACACCTACAAGCAAAGCCAACATTAAGAGGTGACCAAATATGACACAGCAAATGCATCGTGTTTCTACGGAGCGTGTTTTCTCGTCAGTGTAATACTTTGCTGCGCAGCTCGTCCTCCATGGAGAAGTACACAAAGCGGATACAGGCTACCACCAGGTTCTCAATGAGCCGTACAGTGTCCAGTCGGGCCTGGAACTGGGATGACACCATTCCCATGAAGATCTGGCCACTCAGAGCCTGCACACAGTCCTCCTTCTCCAAACCTTCTCCAATACCCTCTGAATCATGCGCAGTACACAAACATATTAGAGTTGGTAAGTTTGATTCATTTCAGTGAATCAGTTTAAATAATCCAGTACATATCAAAAAATGGATCAATCGAGTATCTATCCATCCATGTATCCATCTTGTTATCTATTCAGGTATTTATCTATCTGACAATCCATCTACGTATCCTTTATCCATCCATTCATCTATCCATCCATCTAGCTATTTATCCAGCTGTCCCTTTTTTTATGTAGTTATCCATCTACGCATCTATCCAGCTACATAAATATCGCTCTCTTTATGTATGGGATCAGCTGATCATCAGACAAACATATCAAGATATATATTTTTAGCTCTTCTGTCCAGACTGGGAGCTGAACGGACAATGTCTCTTACCATCAGAGCTCCAGCTGTTCCTGCGGCTGCTCTGTTTGATGGGGATGGTACTGGGAAGCTCCACCCCAGAAAAGAGGGCGGGCCCTGGAGCCAGCTCCACACACTTTCCATTGAGCTGTCCAGACAATGCCACCTGCATAGGCTTATATGCGAATGCAGAACAATATCCTGACAGACAGGCACGTTGGTAGAAATCTAAAACCTTTTTCCTATGGGGCATAATATTAGTACTTTAGTACACCTACAAACTCCACTCTGCATATTAAGAAAACTAAATGACAAGTGTCAGTTTTTTTTTAATTCGTGTCTCTGACCTATCCGAGCCAGACAGCGGATAGATGTCTGCCCCGTCCCAGAAATCTGTGCAGGCTTCCAGGATGAGGTCGGCCGAGCCATGGGAGAGCATTTGTACATTATCTGAAAAGAGTTCAAAGGGCAAAGGTCAATGACTAAACAAAACCACAGAGGATAAACAGGAAGTGGGATAGGAAAAAAACGGGCCATACTGGAAGTACTGTCCTTGACGAAGAGACTGATGAGGTGACTGATGGGAGGCTGGCGTTTTGTGAAGTGATGGAGACGACGGGGGACAGATTCTTTGGGCTTCTCTCCAGAAGGAAGCTGGTACAGAGACAGATGATTCTCATGCTTAAAGAGTTCCCTCGCTCCCGGAGTGAAACCTGACATACAACAGAACAGGAAAGAACAACCCAGTAATCTTAAGAAAGGATGTGAAGATACTAAAATGAGTTTTTGACGTCACTAGAATTACTGCCAGAGTGGAAGTTAATAAATAATTAGGGATGCACAATTTCCAATAAATATCAATATAAATATAAATATGAGCGGTATTTTTTATTAAATTTTTATTGTTATTCTTTTTTATCCTGCACCTGGGCCCAGTTTGGGTTTTTCGATGCGCACACTGTTTTGTATTTTCTTGTATTTGAATTTTTTTTAATTAAAAAAAAAAAAAAAAAAAAAATTATATATATATATATATATATATATATATATATTTTTTTTTAATTAAAAAAAATTCAAATACAAGAAAATACAAAACAGTGTGCGCATCGAAAAACCCAAACTGGGCCCAGGTGCAGGATAAAAAAGAATAACAATAAAAATTTAATAAAAAATACACACATACATACATACATACATATATATATATAATTTCAATTGCTACAGATAAATACAGGCCTCACAAAATAATACACAGTATGAAAAAAAAATTCTCTGTATGTTTTGCTAAAGAATACATAAAATTATTAGCGTTTTTAAAGATTAAGTGAGTTTTTACATGTTTTTTAAATTTCTGTCGACAATACTAATACAGATTGAATTTGTTGAATGATAAAAAAAAAAAAGTTATTTGTGTTTGTATAGCCCTGTATTCTTGTGATGGGAAATCCATAAAAACGACATCCAAAATTATTGAAAGATTTTTGTGTAATACTATAAATCCTGAAAATATATGTTTGTTAACATGCTTCCCTCGTGTACCTATAAGGCGAGATAGTTCACAGAGGCCCCAGGGCACATGAACGGGTAGAACCGCCCCGTGGCATTCCTGCAGCGCCAGGTTTGACAAGTGGTCTGAGAATCTGCAGAGCTGCTGGGTGACGGTGGCATTGCACAGGTTCAACAGGATGTTCAAGCCAAGAGGCTTCAAAGAGGGAAGGTGATTCTGCCAACCGGAGTCATCGAACTGGATGCTGACAGGGTTCTGCTGATCCTGGGACAGGCTCAGCATCTCCAGATGATAGTCGCACACAAAATCTTCTGCTTCACACAGATCATCACCCATACCACATGGCTGGAAATAGAGACACATACACATACATAAACCAAACGACATAGTTATAAACAGAGCCAGCTCAAGCAGCAACAAAAAGATGTAGTCCTACCTGAGCAATGCCATCTTCACCACCTTCAGTTGCATTGGTGAAACTGACATTGGATCCTGAAGGGTGTTTGGAACGGGTAGTTTGGGGTCCTTGATTCTGACGCTGGGTGTCTGAGGAGCGGACGGTGTCATGTGACGTCTCGCTGGGTTCCTGCTCAGCCACGTGAAGGGAGGGTTCAAACACTGGTAAACACAGCAGCGCTTCAGCTTCCTGAGGCTAAACACAGGAAAACCCACACAGACTGAAGTGAGAATAACAACTTCTTCAAGTCCAGCCTTATCGGGTACAATTACATGCTGTATTTTCTTATGAAACCTTATTCAAATCATCAGGATTCAAAGAAATTGTATGATACGTCAGTCTAGCTATCAGCTGTACCTCGTCTCGTTCCTCCTCGCCCTCTGTCCTGCAGAGGGAGTTGACTAACAGGTCATCTCTGAGGTCATCCTGGCTGTCATGAGGAGGTTCTACTCGTCCGCTGAAGAACAGCACAGTCTCGGGACTAGGGTTGGGCCAGGACAGAATGCCTTGCTTATCCACACAGCACAGCACCTATGAGCGGATCAGGAAATATGATTAAAAAATAAAGCTTATGATTCCTGGAATTTAAAGCAAAACTATTGTAAACATTTTCAAGCAAATGTCTATTGTTTTTTACCAAATAATGTAAATATGTTTGCATTTCATAGATTACTGCACATATGATTGCTACAACAATATTGTAAAAGCAACTCGTGGTATTGATCATAATTAAGTTTTAATTAAAGGATTTTTGTGTACTGTTGATGAAGAACAGCTACAGATCTAATACAATTACACTCCACATCAAGAATAAGAATGATAAAACGTGTTGGACAGTAAACCGATTTGCGGTGTTGCATGCATGCCCTCCAGTCCTGCAGTATAAAGAGTATTTAATTACTGTAAACACCTCTTGAAATTTGTTTATTCATACTGAGGGATGTGCTGTAATTATTGTTTTGTGGTAATTACCAGCATGATACAGATGCAGTATCTCGAGGATGTAAGCAAATGTTTCAGAAGCCCTGCTGTAATTGATAATTAGGTTGAAAATAACCCAGAACGTTCCTTTAATTTTTTATTCAGTTTTAAAGTCAACATTAAGCCGTTTTTCAAACTGCAAGCAGGAAGTGTAACATTTCCAATATGACAGCAGGGGGAGCACTTACAGTGACGGAACCCAACGAGTGTAGCAGACTGGAGGTATGACAGAGGGTCTGGGACTCTCCCTTCAACACACTGACCAGGTGTCTCCACACACAGCGTAGCATCTCCTATACACAAGCACGTACACACACACACACACACACACACACACAAGTATGGAGTAAGTGTCATTTTCTCCCCTGACTGAAACACAAATCCATGCATCAGCACCTTGCCAAGGGCTCTGCAATAGTGTCAGGATTTATGAAACCGGGTTCTGGATGCCATTCTCAGACAAAAAAAACACACACACACACACACACTTAAAGAGAATCTCTTTAAGACAAAGCCTGGGAGAGTTAGGCAGGAAGAAAGAAGCAGTAGCATGTCCAGTCTTGGGTTCGTCCTGATGCATTCAGAGATTTTTTGGATTGTTTCATAATTATAATAAATGCACCTTGCAGGAGGAAAAGGGAGAGAGAAATTGAACTGACTGAATGACAGAAGATTTGAAACTGAAGCAAACAACTGAAAGCTTGAGGCAGCAGCTACAGGAGAGCAGCACCGAACTGAAGAACTCAAAGCTGTTAGTTGAAGGAGAATCTATCTGATGCACATCAGATGTCCAAGTATCCACCTTTAAAGCTCAAGATGAAATCAAAACTGAACTAATTTACTTTCTTAATACATGTTCTTGTTCCCATTGTGAATGATTTATCAGTACATATAAAGAAAAATTGGTTGCTGTTCAAAGCACAATGACTTGCTGACTATCAATTGACTTTCAATATATTAGAATGATTTCTGGATCATGTGACACCAAAGACTGGAGTAATGACTGCTGAAATTCACCGTTGCCATCAAATTAATAAATTACAATAAAAAACTGTTTATTTTAAAATGATAAAAATGTAACTGTGTTTATAAATTTTGTAAGCACTTTTTTTTTACATGTAAAAAGTCACTGATCCCAAACTATTTAACCTTGCATTTATAAATTATCTTTGTTAAAAAAAAAAAAAAAAAAGTAAATAAAAAAAAAAAAAAAAAAAAAAAAAAAATCAGCTTAGGACTATACTAGGATATAGGCAGCCTTGAATCCAACAGACATGGAAACTCAACAAAAAGCCACAAGTCCAATTTTGATTTCACTGGGTCTTTAAAGACACATCATCAAAAACACACACGCACACACACACACTTGAACTGTGCACAACTGTTAAACAAACCCCTGAGAAAGTTTATGAAGATCATATTAAAACCTTTCTTTTTTGTATTCCAAAGCCTTAAATAAATCATTAAAGAGCAAAACACACAGTAGAAGCCCGTTTGTGTATCTGATCTGTCCATGCAGACAAATACTTACCACACTTTGGAAATTTTAAAGGGAAAAAACAGAGTCTTGATCATGCAGTAGTTCTCAAAATGTACATTAACTCAGGTAAATGTAGTTTAGACACGCACCACTACTATAGAAAGAGTGTGTACTCTATCATGCAAACCTCAGGCAGACAGAAGGTGGGCAGGCGAAGGCCGAGGGGTCACAGGTCAGCGTGTGCGGTGCCAAACTAACCGGCAGCACAAGAAGCGATTTTGCAAACTTGATCGTACAAGTGAGATGAAGTGACTGTGTATTTTAAAAGAAAACAATGAGAACAATCAAAAAAAAATAAACAGGCTCTTTTCATAGTGATCCTCTGATAAAGAAGTTGACATGAGTAATTATCAGAACAAAAAGATGACGTTTGTGGAAAGACCCAGAGCAAGGGACAGGGATCACAAGAAGCGTGTGGTGAACGGGAGGAGGAGGAATACAGAGGATATACCTGGGAGGACACCACTTCCGTGAAGCTGCTTAGAGTGTCCTCAGAGAACTTAGCAAGCTGGGATGAGAGAAAAGTCTGATTAAACACCTAATCAACTTCACCTCGGCTCTGCAATCCCTCCCTAAGCCTCTCTACTACTAGTGTGAGCTGGGCCAACGAGATTTACTTCCTCATGCAGTGTTTAGGCTGCAAATCAAAGTTAATACACTCAGTAATCCCAGACAGAGCGAGTTACAAATTAGCAGCAATATCCGTTGGTGTGGGATTTGGGAAGTTCTGCGAGTTGTGCAAGTTTCGTGTCTGCATATGTATAAGTGTGAATTTGGTAATGAACAATTCATAAGTTAGCATGAACAAGTGACTGAATGTGCTGTGTTCTGTTTGTCTTACCAGGCCAGTGGGAGAGTTATGGCTGGACTCGGCTAACACGCGGGCCTCTCCGTACGCATTGACCACAATCCACATCATAGGAAACAGAAGAGGTAAAATCGGTAATACACCCATCATCTATTCATCAAGGCAGCAAGAGAGGGAGAAGAGAAACATTAATATCAGAATCATTGGGGCAAATAAAAGGTTTGCACCTCTTTGTCTCTCTAATTCAAATTGATTTCTTATCTCTGTGCGGGCTTTGATAAAAATAAAAATAAATATTTTAATAATATTTTCCATTAGTATTCATTTAAAGCATTACAACAGTGGCTTTCAATTTCTCATTGCATTAATGTGATTTACTGTATATACATTTTAACAAGTATTTTTATTGTTAAAGAGCCAGTAAGATGAAAATTCTAAACTTCCTATCACTGTTTATAAGTCCTGTACATTAGGTTTAAATCCATCCCAGGTTAAAAAACATTGTAATTTTGTCAAAATATCATTTTAAAATTACCTCAATTCTCAGAGATCCCCAAACGGTTCGCGCGAAGCTGTTCAAAAGATTCAGTTTCCTTAAACCCCACCTTTCGGTAGCATACTGTGTTCTGATTGGTCAACTAACATAGTTAGGTTTGATTGGTTGTTCCGCACACAACTTCACGGTAAACTATGCGTTAGCATCTGTTTGGGGTGAATTATGTCTTATTCCTCTCATCGCGAAGCAAACAGTAAAATAAAAAACTTGAACAGTCTCGCTGCTTTTTCTTCTGTGTGGGTGTATTCAAGCCGCGCGCTTCAGTTTGAATCTGAATAGAGCGTTCATCGCGGGGGCGTGGTCACATTAGATATAACGAAGGGAGACATGAAAAACAGACATTGCGTTGTTTTCATATGGATTACTTTATCACAGAATATCTGTTTTCGGCAGCACTTGTTTAGTTTTAAAGTAGACATGTCAAGCTTTCTATAGATATCTCTCTCATGTCTCTTCGTTGAGTATTCACGGAGTTACACTTCATTTTAATGACGTGTTTGTACATGACGATCAGCGCAGACAGGCTGCAGACAGCACACATACTGATAAGACGCTCGGGAGAAAACAGACACATAACTTCATAATCATACTTCGCGTTGTGATTCGGAGATGCTCGTTGTTCTAAATAAATTTGGTAATGAACCCTCTTTTATGGCCAAACGCTTTGAAAATCCCGCTGTACTCACCGAGATTAGAAAAGCAGTCATCAGTGAAATGTTGTGAACACAACAACAGGGATTTGTTGTTCTGCTCTGGTATTGTGGTAAAAATGAATTTTAGCCTTTGGTTCTTCTGATCTTCATTCTTTGGCAGTGAAAATAAAACAAACTGGCCTTTACAATTAAAAACACACTGTCTCCTCGTCTCCTCCTATCACACCAACCAGAGCGCCTGTGTGGGGGGTGGGGCAGGTCAGAGTTCCGTTTCTCCCAAGACGGTAGGCGGAGATGATTATGCAAAGTGTTCCTAGTGACGTACATAGAGATGGGCAAAAGATTTGAAATCTATAACGACTCGTTTCAGCGATTCAGAGTCGACTCCTTACTTTAGAAGCCAATAACTTTATAAATCGTGTACTTTTTGGTTTAATTACTTTGCACATTGTTTACACTGATGGACAGCTACATCATACACTGTAATACAGGTAATTTTTGATTTCCCATCTGTGTGGCTCTTTAAACAATTTTTGAAAGAGTTTGGTGTAACTAGAAATCTGTATATTATAAAAATATTAGGTTTCATAGCATATTGCAAAGACACGCTACCCAGGATCTCAGATGTAAAGTGACCACTGTATGTAGACTTCACAAACAGTCTTGAGGAAAGTCCCCTATATCAGAAATTGAGCTGCTTGGAAATGAAATACCACTGCCTCCTTTCATTTTTCATTTAAACATAATAATAGCGGCAGAAATGTACTTAGTTCAGGGAAATGTGTATATATACAGTCATTACAAATGAAACTAAATATTATATAAATTGCCTCTTTTATTAAGGTCGACTGTGAGTGACGTCACTTCCCAATGCAAACACGCCCAATAAAATGGCCCCACCCCTGTCACTTGATTGACAGGTTTCCGTGTAGACGTCGGAAATTCAAATGCAAAAGGAATTGCGATTCCATTTGAGTTTTGGCAGTTTACATGCACAGTGTAGAGAGAGTGCAAAGGCAAATGTGGTAATTAATATTGCTATTTAAATATGACAGGCTCATAGCTCGTAAGATATGGGAAACACAATTGCAAACGGACTTTGCATTTCCATTTTAAATTTGGCAGACACTGTGCGTTCGCAATACAATTTGCAATTCCTTTTGAATAATGTCCGGAATATCCATACACTCCATACACTCTAATAGTTAATAATCTAAATGAAGGTGCAATAAAAAAACAACAACTATTAAATGAAAAAGAGAATTCTATGATGACTTCAACCTAATACTTACTATTCTCAGAGTGTCAAAGCAGTTCTGAATAAATAAAAAAACTGAAAGAAAATTCTGACTTGTATTATCAACCTGCAACTGAAGAAAGTTGAAGGGTCCAGTGGTGAGACCGGGAGCGTCACAAAAGTACCGGATCGTGTTAACAAAGAAAAAGGCCACCTATAAATGAAATGAAAATTTGAGCAAAGATCATCATCAGTAAATGGAGACATATTTTCACACAAATTTTTGTAACTGTCATGTGTGATCACACATCTTGCATCCGGGGCATGTGAACATCATGACAGCTTTCACACTGCAGCTCATAGTTCTTAATATAATCTAAATACATACTATGAAGTACGAATACAGCAAACTGTTAACGTAAGTGTCAAAAAGGATGTTGCTTGCAGGCACAATGTGTGTGAAACAAACCATTTTGAAAACTTAAAGTGTGCATGGGTTCAGTTTAGTCATACCAATACAGCTGGACAGGCGAATTTGGCAATGATGGACTGCGCCGAGAACCGTTCATTATCAAGGGCTGTGATTGGACGGGAGAGAGCCAGGTCAAGACTGTTCCTATTGGCCAAAAAAAGGTCATTCGTTAATATTAGCTGCTGTGAGAACACAAAAATGTTCACATATCACAAAGAAAATATGGCATAAAAAACATATAGATATAATTTCCTTTAATTAATCAAACCAAAAATATTTCAGCTTTCATAACAAGTTTGTTTGGCTCGGAGGTATTAACCTGACACTGTCGAGTATAGGTGTGCGCACCACCCTGAAGAGGCGGTACTGCTGGGGACTGTGGGGGCCCCTCCGCTCATTCACACGTGGGGAAGGAGGAGGAGAGAATGGAGGAAAAAGATCTCCTGGCTCCAGCACGATGTGTTCGTCATCCTGGTAACAGAACATACAGGGATTGAGAATAACAGAGTGAGAGAAACACTCATTAAAAAATAAACAGCACGAGTTCTCCAAGGTTTTCTTTTGTACGGTTTCAGACTCTAGCACAAAACACCAGTATATAGTTCAGAGAGTTATTACGACTTCAGGAAAATTACATAACAGCTTGATAGTGGATCTCTATTAAAAAGTGAAACACTATTTCCTAATCAGACACGGTGAGTGAGAGGACATTGTGTTCAATGCTTTCTTTTTATTTCTAAGGCATCACACTATGTAGCCCCACCCACTGAAAGCTAATTGGTCAAAATCTCATTCCTCAAACAGAATTGCACATTAAATGTCAAATACTTTTAGTGGTGTGTTTGGGTCACACCACTAAAGGAGTAACCATACATTTAGTTACTGATACTTTGGTTATCATGCAGTGCTGTTATTGTTAACTAAAATGAAAACTATTAAACATTGTCTTCATTAATAGAAATAAAGCTGAAATTAAAAAATATATAAGTATTAGATGTCAAACAAATGCTGTAATTTTTTTTTTTTTTTACAGATAATACTTAAATGTTAACTTGGTAATTGTTATGTATATTGTAAAATATCTATATCCGATACAGAAAAAGAAACTTAAATCTGACATTACCTTGATGCCTCTGAGAGATGCAAAGGCCTCCTGGCCCGGTCTAAGAGCGATGACATCACCTTCCACCAGAAGACTGACCGGTAGATTGACAAGCTGCCCATCTCTGAATGTCCAATGCAGTGACCAGGAAGGAGAAGACGGGGTGTAGAGGTCAGGACACAGAGAGGGGGCCCATCTGATTGGATGTTCTGCACTTCTCTTTAAACAATCTGGCAATAATGAGAAAAAAAAGTGAGTTAACAAGTGAACATTTACTTTTTAGACTTGTCTAGCCAAGTCTAGTAAGATGGAACAACATGAGATTGAATAATGACAGAATTAAAATTTTTCCATAATTCCAATTACTGTATATCAAAGTGTGTTTAGCATTGCATGCAAATATAATGCAAATGAATGAATAAACCACAGCATAAACATCTTTATTATCTCTTGAAGCATGACTAATTCCTTTAGACATTCAAACACTCGCTGCTCTCTCACCATTCAGCTGTGAAATGATGGACTTGAGCCTCCGCACCACCTCACTCATCCGTAGCCTCTGCTGCCGCCCAATGAGAAAGAGGTTCAACAGCAGGAGGAGGAAAAGTGCGCCCGCATTCACTAACTCTATGCCTTGACTGAGAGAACAAAAGAAAGAGACTTACATAAAAATATCTGATAGCTAAACTCGACTATGTGATGTTTTCTGCACTAAGCCCTGCCCACCTGCCCACCGGTTGGCTGCCATTACAACACAAAAGCCCAACCACCACAACCAGAGTGAGAGCAGCTCCCGGCCAATGGAAGCACGAATGCCGGTTGTCATGGTGAAGGAAGCTCTTAGCCCATTGCTCCTGTAAAACAAGGAGGAAAACCAAAATGAGGCCAAAAGTAATATACCATAACTATGTTGATAACATGCATTCAGGAACAGACCTGTATGGTAGATTTACGCCGGCTGGATTTCTGGTGTTGCCCCAATAAGTTGGACAGCTGGTCCCGTAGGGTGCACAGAGCATGAGCCGTGGACAGTCCCAGTGGAGTCGCCTCCTCCTCCTACAGCACAACCGGATGTCAAGGAAGTTCAAGTAGACCAACAGAAATCTGCTTTGCTTGAAAGTGAAGAGCTGTGTTTTATACATCGCTACATTAATTTCTATAGACAAAAGGACTTCTTTTGCCAATGAAATGTGGCCAAAATTTAGCTACTGTGACCACAACTTAAGAATGCTGTCTATTATAGACAATAGCTTCTTTACTACGGATTATAAAAATGAACACAAATCGTGTTTAGTAATGCACTTACAAATACAAATGTGCAGCTTGTATTTAGCGGTGCACGTTAAATATATTAAAAATATTGACGAGATGCGCATTAATTATCGGCCGATATTTATCGTGCACCCCTACTTGTATTGTTATAGCATTTCTAACAATTATAACATATAAATGTAAACATATATATTTATTGCGCACTGTTGGTTGGTTGTATTTAAATGTATTGCCATATCAACTTCACAGGCTACTCAGCATTCAACAATATAATAATATTTTATACAATTCAAACTTAAGGCCCGTTCACACCAAGAATGATAACTATAAAGATAACTATAAAGATAACGATATTAGCCTCCACACTAGCGAACTATATTGTCTGTGTATTCTAAGCGGATGCGCGTCTGCTGCTTTAAATTCTCGAGCTCATTACAGCAGGATTGATTCTGATTGGCTGGCAATGTTTTATCGTTCATCAGGGGGAAAAAATAGTTCTGAAAGTGATTCCAACAATATCGTTTCTCTGCGCCTTTATCGTTATAGTTGTGGTGTGGACTCTGCTATTCTTTAATATTGAGAACTATTTTTAGAACTATATATTTATCGTTATCTTTATAGTTATCGTGCTTGGTGTGAACGGGCCTTTAGAGTTAAAAAGAGTAAACAATTTTGTATATACACAACTCTTTAAAAGATCCTTTAAATGTTTGTTTTTTTCTTGGTCCATCTTAGAAAAGTCTTTCAAAGTTTGCCTTAATTAAAAATTGTTGTCACATGACATTAAAAACTAGGCAGATGAAAAACTTATGTTTTAAGGGCTAGTTTGTGCTACAATATGTCAGTGAGTCAGACTAGTATTACTGGAATTATAATCACACTATTTAACATGTATAGCTGTGCCTTTACTAACAACAACTAAACAGTCACTAATGCAATGCAATGCCACACAGACTGTCCCAACCTCAGAAATGAGCTGAAATAATATTTCTAGAAATTGACAGCCTTTCAAAAAGTTGCATTTAATCTGTAACATGTCATCATGACATTGCTAGTAAATAACCACCAGTTGTTGTTTTATTAGCTTTATTCACCAGTCCTGAACTACTGAAGTAAAACATTGAGGGAATGCAGACGCAGTAACTCAATCCTATTCATTTAGGCAGAAACTTTCATCGTTCAACATGCCTAGTATGGTTACAAAAGAAAAGTCTCTCTCCGCTGATTAATTAAGTTGCTACCCTACCAATAGCATTCCGGGACGGCCGGGGTCCTGTAGTTTCAAATGAATGCCTCAGCGCTATAAATAAACACGCCACTTTCCCACAGCCAGAAAGGAACTAAGAATCTAAAGAACTAAATCCCTGCATGAGCATCTCTCACACATCAACAAGCAGGGATTTACAGTACTAGCTCCCACATTACAGATAAACCACTCAAGACCTTGAAAAATGCATGGAACATTTACACCCAGAGACGCAAATAAGAGTGCACAGATCCACTCACTTTATTCTTCCAGAACCAGGCCCCATTTTTCAGGATCATGGCTGTGAATAATAGTCCCTCTGCTGCAGACAGACTAATGTGCGACTGGTGTGCGTGTGGATTGGACACGAGTGTGCCGGGGTGCTACGGGATAATGTAAGCTGCTGTTTCAGCACCAGTCGCACAGTCTGGACAGACGGTCTCTTCCTCTGCACATTCAGAGGCTGTGTTTTGGGCACGTCCCAGCTATACTGGTGTAGTCTGCCAGCTGAAAAAAAAGCTTTGCAAACTAAAACCAGTACAAATGACCAGAGAGGATGAACAGACAACCATGCTTTTCAACCAAAAACAGTGTGTATGACTCCTGAAAACAGTTAAGCTTAAAAAGAATGAACAGAAATTAAGAAATTAATTAAGCTGAGAGCTCTGCAGAGGCAGCTGCGACACACCACCAAAAAAGAGAAGCAGGCAAAAATGGTGTAAAATGACAATGAAAAACTGAATAGGGTGAGCAGGTAGAAGGGTTGGGGTACTCTAGAAAAAGAACTAGAGTACAAAGTGAGGGAGAGGGGCTTTACAGACAAGCAAAAGCATGGTGTGCCCTCGCCGCCCTGTCCAGGCATTCATCCATTCCAGCTAAAACAGCAATTTACAATCCTAGCATCCTCAATGAACTTCACAACCTTACTAAAGCATGGATCAAACGATCAGCAAATGATAATGAACAATGTCTGTTTCAAATATCTTTTCAAGCAAAACGAAACAAAAATGAAATATCAAAAATTCTAAACAATAAAATACTTAATGCTGATACTAAATTATAAGTAGCCTATATTAAGGAGTATATTATATATAAATTAAAATATAAATAAAACATTTTCAAACTAATTTGATATGATATAAAAATGTTTTATGTAAAACATTTCATATACTACTGCTTGAGTTGCAGTTTTTCAATGAATTTGGTGTTGTGAAGTAAAATAATTCAACTTTTAGAAATGCAGCATAGCACCCAAAAATAACACTTTACACCAAATAACTAGTCACACTATTAATGTACTTTCATTTTTTAATCATTAAGCTAAACAAAACTTCACATCCTCACTGAACCTCACGAGTCACGACCCTGCAATGTACTCCAGATTCAGGGTCTGATTCAGATCCCCCTGTTCCTGCACCACAGAAACAACTATCCCAGCACACTTCCCTCACCTCAGCAAAATCAACACAGGTAAGACAAGAACCAAGAGCGGTACACAGCAACATCATTACTGCAAATGACATATAATGACTTAATGATGCTGTCAAACACAAGCAATGTTAAAAAATAATTTCAAACGAAGGCAAATTTTAGACATTCAAGGCCACACACAAGGTTGTTTGCATGAGTTGATAACAAAAAGAATAAATATGCCGACTCAACTTTGCTAAAGCCCAGGGTCAATGAGTTTGAGTTCACAGTCATATCACATGACAGTAATTAATGCATGCGGCTGGACATTGTTTCGAAAATGTGAGCATACTAATGAATTAAACTCTACTTCAAAAACAGTACGAATATTTATTTATTAAACCTTATATGAGACTGGTGTGATCATGAGACTTACATGTCTCTTATCCTGTAGCTCCATGGCAGCCGCTGTCTCTCACCATACTCTATCGAGACGCCCAGAGCTGGTAGTTACGGGCCACACTTGTCCCGATCCCAGCCCTCCTGGCAGAGGAAGGAAACTGTGGCCCCCAGCTCCAAGACACTGCACCTGCGGCCACTGCCAGTCTGAGGGACAGGTGTCGGGGCTGTCGTCGAAGCCCAGGGGACTGGATTCAATAAGAGGGTGTAGCTTCTCTCTTCTTACATTCAAAGGGATCTGATCAGGTCAGAAAGTGTTACAAAATGAGTTAGGACACATAATCAATGACGACAATTAACATAATTATCCCAGTCAGGATTACATGCTGGAGTTATTGGAAAATGTATTTATTCATGGTATCAGTATATAGTATTCCAAATCATTCAGAATTCAAAATGGTAAATCAGTATTAAAAATAAATACAACATTTTCCCACTATTGATGTACAGACGATGATCAGACTGGCCTTTGCCTACTTATTTCACTGACAAAAGCACACAAGAGTGCAATAAAGAGCAATAGCATGTCTGTAAATAAGGGTAGTTGGATAATTAACCATCACTGGACCCCCCCCAAAAAAAAAAAAATCACTTACATTATCTCATAAATCCAAAATATTCAGAGAGAAGAAGTGGTGACAGCATTACACAGATACTTACCAAATAAGTATTTTACTAGTGGTGTTGCTGTAACTACGTAGTCTAGGAACTAGAGGCTTTAATATTTAACTACAGGGAGTGAAATGATAATACAGGATTCATCTGAACAACTTATTTACAGACTAAGCTTTAAAACAAAATTATTTTGTTTAGTAATATGTATATTTCTGCAGAGACACCCTAAATAAGCAGTGGTGTTGCACAAAGTTATTAAATACTTTACAGTAACAGCTTGTATTTATGTATTACACACTTATGTTCATGTGAAAGGCAGCTCCCAGTTTGCATGTTGATCGTTTGATCAAGGTTTGCGACTGACAGAAACAATCCTGCTGTATCTCACTGTTGAAATGAGCTGTCAAAGTTACAATCCTTTATATATAAATATAATTACACCATTTAGAAACACAGCTGGTTCGTGTTAACCTAGGGGTTAAATTGTACTGGCTAACGTAGACTAACCATGTTCCGTACAAAACGATGTTCCGTACAGGTGACGTTTTAGCGCCGATTGCAGAATAAATAATTACAGTTCGTACATAAACTATACATCTGTGTCATCCTTATGTTTCTCTCTTTCACTCCCGATCTAAACAGAGACCCATCCGCTGTTTGTTTCAGTAATATTTGAGTAAGTTTGCTCGTTGCGCCCACCGCGCTTGAAAATGGACAGTGGGGAAGATTTACTTCAAAACTTCAGCTTGGGAGGAAGACAACTAGAGCAGCGAAAATGTACATTTCTATTCCACTTATGTTTCTCACAGTACTACAGCCTTTATTAAATGAATATTATGTTATCACAAATTGTTAAATATATTACTTTTTGTTGAATAAATGCTTTGAAATGGGAGTGTTTAAGCATCGATTGCGGGCGATAACCACTTAGCGTCACCCTCACCTGAGACTGGCAGCAGATATCTCTTACTTTATGAAGTTTTCACATTGGTTAACCTTTTTTTTTTTTTATTAATCAGTGCCCTTCTCGTTTTCTGCATCTTCAGAAAGATATGGAAATTATGTTCTCTAACCTTTCACATAGTTCATGCTTAACTCACATGTCATAATTAATATCACGACACAATCATGCCTAACTCGCATGCGCCCTTTATTAAAGCAGCAATTAACTTGTATTTTGATCAAATAAAAAGATAATAATCTTTGATATATATTGGAATTATGTTTTCTTGCAGTTAAAATAAATAAACAGCTCACTTTTGATAAGTTAAATGTCCATTTTCGCCGATAAAATCAAGTAATGAGCGCTGTACGGAACATCATTATAAGCCTGTACGGAACACCATTAACCCCTATCATCTTCCGTACACTGGCGGAGGTTGTACTTTTCCCCAGTTTTCTCAAAAACTATTGGTCCTAAAGACATCAATCAAAGTGTAGACTGTATAATAGGTATTCCCCCGGAGAATGAGCACACAAGCATGCTTGTATGTCTTTTTACAACGGAGGAGTGGTCACTGGCGTGCCGTGAATAGCGAAAAGTGTACGGAACATGGTTAGTCTACGTTACATGTTCAGATCACATTTCATCGACGTAAACTTACGTTATAGAGCTGCAGCATCAACGACCCGCAAGCGGCATCGTCAATCATCAAAAGCGTTTAAGCAGAATCAAATAATACTGGTCTCAAAATCCTTGGACTCGCTCCCTGGTGACGGCCATGTTAGTGACCAGAAGGGCGTAGTATGTTTTGTTCAGGGTCGATGTAGTAGAATCTGATTGGTCAGTGATATCCAAGAGGCGGGACTTGCTTTGTTTTGTGTTTTGTGATTGGTCAACACTACAGAGCGTTCTGGCTCACAGTTTTAGGCGTAGTTACCCGGAACATCAACGTGAAACCTTTGATGTCATATGGGGTTTATAATAAATCAATTTTTATAAATATCGCTGTTAAAATATGTATATGCACGCAAAATGAAAAAATAAATAAATAATAATAATTATCAGTTTTCTGAGAGAGAAAGGAGGGGAGATACCAGGGATTTTTATTGAAAAATAATGAAAAATACACTTCAGAAGACATTTATACTTTAATAGTTTAAAACATTAACACTTTAATAGTTTAACATCTACACTCACTAATCAGTTTTCTTTTATTTGGAGGCAAATAATTAAACAATTATAACACATATACAAAATAGATCAGCCTTATAATAAATATAATCAAATCGCCCCCATTTGGTGGTATAAATTCATAATGATACTAAATTAAACACATTTGTTTAAAAATATATATATTACATTAAATAACGCTTATTAAAGCTATAATGTTCATTCCAAGCAGTTCAAAATGTCTTTGTATTTTTTATAGAAAATTGTACACTCTATACATCTCCGCAGTATCTTTATGCCCCCTGAAAAACCCTGGCTATAATGAATTAAACATTTGGTAACCTTGATGTTTGTACATTCTTTATACATACATATATATATATATATATATATATATATATATATATATATATATATATATAGGAGACATCTGTGAACTTTAGAGAAAGTCATGGGTTATTAGGTGAGCTTTGAATATGTTGCTTGTTCAATGTGGGGTTCCGGTTCGACTGGACATATTGCTGTAGGGGGGTTTCACAACCTCTTCCATAATCACAGCAATGGTGTGGCACAGCTCTTTCGCCTGGGAGACACGAGAGATAGAGCAATCTCATTAATCAAAACCAAAACATTAATAAGACCAGCTCTTGAAAATGACTGTATTGTATAGATCCATGATCTGTATCTACAGTACATACGAACCTGCTTTAGACTGAAGCTGACAGTCTTGGGTTGAGTTTGGCCACTAAAGGTGATCTCAACCGATGGCAGCTTGTCTTTCTTGGGACGGACTGAGCGCAAGGACTGCACGTCCTCCAGAGACATTGTCAAACATTCGTTCTGCAAAGTTTGTGATTCTTTAGTTGTGGTCGGGTATGGTTAAAACACACAGTTAAGATCAAAACATCACGGGAACTGAACAAGGATGTCATACCTGTGATTTGGGATCAATGATTTTGATAACTTCATGGCTGACTGCGACCAGGGAGGGAGACGGGCAGCTGCGATGACTGACTTTCTGAGCAGTGAATACATCAAATCCAAAGAAAGGCAGCAAACTGACACTTTCTGGAAAGTTGAAGAGTTTGTTTATATGGATAAGTATCTGAAATGGTTTAAACAGCGCATTCAATGGTTTCACTCACTGATAAAATGAGCTTTGGCATCAAGATGGTCGAAGGGGCCTAAGGTAGAAAACTGTGCCCGTATAGTAGCAAGAAGTCTTTCATCACTGGGGTTGAGCCGGTCCGTCTGGGGAAGGTACTGCTTTACCTCAGCGCTGAAGATGAAAATAAGTCTCATATTTAAACCAATGATTCAAATGTCAGTTTAAAGTTTCACTGAAAGTTTTAGGGATATGGAAATCGCATGGTTTGAGATATATAAAATTACTTGGAGGGTAAATCAGTCAGCCCAAGGGCAAGGTGTTGAAGAGCGGTCAACTCTGCCACCTGCTGGTAGATTGTAGAGCTGCTCATGGGCAGCAACAGCCTCCCTTTCAGATAATTAGCCACAAGCTAAAAAAAAAAAAAAAAAAACATAAGATGGCATCAGTCATACAATACATGAAAATGATAGATATTTGAAAAAAGTTCAAGACTGATTTGTGAGCGTAAGCTCACCAAGGCAGCATTTATTTGATCCCTAACCCTAATAATTGTGAAATATTACGGTTTAAAATATTTTTTTTTATTTAAAAATATTTTTAAATGCAACTTATTTTTGTGATGTTCAAACTGAATTTTCAGCAGCCTTTGTGTCAGTCTTCAGTGTCACTTGATCCTTTAAAAATCATTGTTATATGCTGATTCGGTGATCAGGAAACATTTCTCATTATTATCAATGCTGAAACTTGTGATTTAAGAACTTAAAAAGAAATTATGATTTTAAACAACCTTTTACTGGAAACACCCTCAAACAAATGTGTTTCAGTTTCTGGTGTGAAAAGATGGAATTTTCTAGAAAATGATCTAAAATGTTGTTCAAATATTCTTCAATTTAAATATAAGTATAAACAGAAGATATTTAACTTATATAAAGATGAGTGTGAAAATTGTTAAACCTATAACAATGATGGTTTCATTGTTGTTTTCGTTTCTAGAGTTGTCATTATCGCATCATTGTTGTTTTTGTTTGTTTAGTGTTGTTTAAGCAGAATTAATCATTTAAAAAAAAACTGTTAAAATTGAGAGTAGATTACATCTGGTCGGGGTTGTTTCTATTATTATTATTTTTTGTCATGTCGGTGAGGCCATCTAATTTGTAACTTTCTTAATATAAGAATGGGGTAGGAGTTTATAAGATTATTTTTTTTCTTCATCCTACTCCTGTTCTTCTTGTCATGGAATGTATTTTTGTTGTGTTTGTTGATTGTTGTTGTCGCATTTTATGTTGCATTACCTAGGAAAAGAGAATACATAAATAAATGGGGGGGGGGGGGGGGGGGAGAGCATTGTGGAATTGGAAACTGCTTTTTTTCAGGATTACCTGATGAATAAATATTTAAAAGGGTTTTTCAAAATCTTTTGTAGCATTATAACATTTACAGACACCAAACTTTTGAACAGTAGTGTGTACATTTCAAGATATATATCTTGAAATCTTGAATATTCATCAATGTAAAACAGGGGTTGTGTTATTACTTTAATATTTGAAATTATAATGAATTCAAAAGTGACTGTTTTTGTACCAGCTGGTAGTGGAACTCCACATAAAGATCATTGTTGAACTGGAGCGGCTGTTTCCACATTATTCGTTGAAAGGAGAGGGAGATGGAGCCATCATCCAGCAGGAAGTCAAACAGATACTCATCAGAGTGAATTGGGCGTGTCCAATCACCTAAAGAGAGGGATTCATGGTTACCAAAAAAAACCTGATATGAATGTGTGTTTATCTGAGCATAAGAGTGACTAAAGGTATCTTACTTTTTTTCTTAGTGGCATTGATGGAAAATTCCTTCACTTCTGCTGGATTTATGATGCCCATCTCAGTGCAAAAGTCTTGTACCACCTCAAATGCAACCTACAGAAAAGCATAATAGGACTTCATGTAAACAACACATTATCTGAATAGAATAAAAATAGAAAGAACCACCCTCACTTACACTAAAGCTGCGAATCTTGCAGGAAATTTCATTTCCACCAGGCAGCATGATGGGCAGCCGACGAGAGTTCCTCCCAGCCTGCACGTGATTCAGATATCAGGGCAAAGAAATGCTTCACACGCCTTCATCTTCTCTGTTCAACATATTTTCTTTTCTCATGTATCTTCACTTACCAAAATGGCCTCCATCTCTGAATGGGAAGGGATGTACCTGCGTCCTCCAAAACTGAGTGACCGTTTGAGATTCTTCATGCACACATTTGCCAGCTCTAAATACAAACATTATAACCAATGCAAACACAAAAACAGCCATTATTGTGCATACAAATATGCTCAAATGACTTTCTAATCAGATTGTATAACAAAACCCACATAAGATGTAATCTTGGGTCATTGAAGCATTACAAATACAGTATAAGATGTTAGGGGAATACTGTACCTTGAAAAGGGTGGTTGGCATCATGAATGACGGCCTCCAGGTGACGGGTGCAATATGGCAGGAGAGTGTTGGAACAAGGGAAGAATCCAGTCACCAGATTGAACAAACGCCAGCCACGGGTACAATTCTCCCTACAAAATCAGCAAACAATATGTACATTCAAAAGTTTAGGGTCAGTAAAATTTGAGAAGTCATTAATGACTAACTGTACAAAGTTCAAAAGAGCAACATTAATTTGTAACACTGTAAATGTCTTTACAGTCACTATATCAATTGAATGTGTGCTTGCAAGTATATTTAAAAAAAATCATTTGAATGGTAGTGTACATAACATATTATTTACTCACTTGAATGGGTTTTTGGTAGTCTGCTTGATGACCTGACAGTAGATCTCATCCCTGAGGAACTCCTTCTCTTTTCCCAGCTGAACCAAAACAAGTTGTCATGTTACAGATGAATACTGTAAATTCACAATACCTTTCAAAAAACATGCTGTACTGTAGGTTTGGAGGAAAACTTACCTGCAAAATTAAGTTAACACAGTCACTCTCTGTCTGATTTTTCTTCATAGGCTGATCCAACATAAACTGCATCAAAACTACAAAGAAATTGTTGTGTCAAATACTTGTTCTCTGGAATACTTGACTCTCATTGGTCAATCCGTGCAACCAATCCCAAGCAACCAATTTTATATATAGACCATGCATGCTTCTTTTTAAAGTCTTTTCTATTCCTCCAAAGTCTCTTAATTTAGAGTCAAATCAATAATTCATGTTTTTTTTTTAAATACATATAAATTGTATTTTATTTTATATACTTAATGTATTTATCAATGTGGTAATTTGCCTTTTACTGTAATAAGAGGGAAAATGTAGTTATTCTCTCATTCTTGCAAAAAAAATAAAATAATAACTTTGCTTCTCTTTGGGGTCCTGATTTTATTTTCCATGACCCACTGACTGTACACTATCCCAGGGATCCCAAAATGTATGCTGTTATAATGGATGAGTTTACAGTATGTATTTGTCAGTACATTCGTTCACTTACTCATGAAGTTTTGAGCACCCAGACGACTGAGATCGCTGTCTGAGAAAAAGATCAGTGATTCCTGGATGGGATTCTAATAAAAGAAAACAGCAAACATTTAAACAAATGTTTAAAATCCCAGCATGCATCGAGTGAGAGACTAAGAGATGCATACATACTGGAGTATATTCCACCATCTCATTAAGACTTTTGTCTTTGTTTGTTCTGAAAAATAAGAGAGAAATAAATCAATGTCAAGTGGAGTTTGTAAAGTATGATGCGAACTCCTCTGCTTTCCAGAAGATTTCACCTGCTGATAGCATCTGTGAAGAACTTCTTGGCAAACTCAGTCATGATAGGCTTATGACGTTCTGATTCAGATCTCTGCATGGTCCCCACTTCCACACTGTATTCACTGCTAGACGCTGAGCGGGTAACAGGGGTTTTGTAAATGGAGCCATTGACAGGGGTGTTGGTCACAGGGCGATTGACAGGGGTGTTGGTGACAGGGCCATTGACAGGGGTGTTGATGACAGGGCCACTGGCTGGTACATTGGAGGAAGAGCTGGTGAGTCTCATACTCTTCTTCCGCTCCAGCTGCCGCTCTATGTTGCTGCTGTGGTAGTCTGGTGGGGCACAAGGCTGAGTGACGTCCACCAGGAAGAGTCCAGAACGGCCCCCACTGGAACCAAACATCCATCCTGCAAAGATAAGAAACTCAATAGTACACATCTTTTAGGTCTTATGCTAAAAGTGATAATCATTTTACCAACATGTCACACTTTTTCCTTATTTTTTTAAATATCGCGCATAAAATGTTCATTACTAACAAATATATGTCAAGGGAAATACCACTTGTGGCCTGATAAATTAATCTAATCATATCCTTAGAGCATCAACAAATTAGAAAGCCTGTTTTTAATGATCAGACATGTAAACTATTGAATCAACCGATTGCTCTTTTGTGATTCTGTGTCGCTAATGGTGTAGAAATTACACATATTAACTTAAAGTTTATGGAGATTCTGAAACTGCTTTCTCAGGTCTCTTCTCACCGTCTTTGAGGCCGTCCATGTTCAGGATTTTGATGACGTCGCCTCTGTGTAAGGTCAGCAAGCTCTTGTCATCTGTCACATAGCTCTTCACAGCGATCACATAGTCCGAGTTCTGCAGATACAGAATCAGTCAAATTTATGGCAAAGAAAATTAAGATGCGCATTTATCACTGTTTGGCAAATTGTTAAAATGGTTTCTTTAGGAATCCACACAATCTGGAATCTCACATGAGGACAAAAGATTTCCCCACAAAAATTTCACAACAGGTTTAAGTTGTTCACACAAACTTGCTGCAATGTCCAGCAGAAACCTGCTTGATTTGAAAGCGACTTCTGTGTGACAATAGGCGATTTATCTTTCTGCCCACGAAAATTCACTAAAATTAGTGATAAGACAGAGAACTGAATCATGGATGACAAATGTAAAAGGCCAAAAAAAGAGATCATGATACATAACAATAGTTAAAGCTGCAGTAGGTAACTTTTGTAAAAATATATTTTTTACATATTTATTAAACCTGTCATTATGTCCTGACAGTAGAATATGAGACAGATAATCTGTGAAAAAAATCAAGCTCCTCTGGCTCCTCCCAGTGGTCCTATTGCCATTTGCAGAAAATACATCGCTCCCAGTAAAAAATAACCAATCAGAGCTGCGGTCCGTAACTTTGTTTGTGTTCAAAATGTAGAAAAATGTGTATAATAAGCGAGTACACCATGAATCCATTTTCCAAACCGTGTTTTTGGCTTGTCCTGAATCACTAGGGTGCACCTTATAATAAGTGTTTATATTCGGACTATTTTAGATTGCTTCGGGGGTACCGCGGCGGAGTAACCCAGTACCTTTGTGATTCTTCATAGACATAAACAGAGAGAAGTAGATCCGGCTACAATGTTCTTCAGCAAGACGCAAGCAGTTCCGTTTATTAACCGCTAGAGCGTCAAAAGTTACCGACTGCAGCTTTAATGTCATGGTTAAAGTCAATGTGAAACCGCAACACATTTTACTTCTGTAATGTAGTGAAAGAAATAGGAAATTAAATAAAATAAAAAAAATCTATATATGGTGGGATTTAATACTTTGGCAGTTGTTTGGATTGTGATTGTGAAAAGAAGGTTTTGCATACCAGAAATGAAGCAGTTGAAAGAAAACAGGTTGAGAAATTGAAAAAGAGAGCCTGAGTTGTTTTAGAGGCTGACCAAGTTGCTTTTTTTCTTATGGGTAAAATATACTGAACTGACCATTCCTTATAAGATCATGAATGTGTATTAAAAAAGTATTAAGGGTCAGGTATGTTGACTTTAAATGAAAAATAAAGCTACATGTGTTAAGGTTAGTATCACAAGATTTAAACGGAGCACCTTAATCAGCTCCATGAGGAAGAGATGAATCACAGCAGCGATCTGTGCAGCCTGTTCAGAGTGAAGCTCCAACTCCTCATTACTCAAAGTGATCAAGGCTTTTCCAGCCCCTTGCTGCTGTACTGACAAAACCTGTGAAAAACTGAGCAGCAAAAAACATATAGTTATATAAGTTGCAACACCACAGAATATTTGATACTACTGTTCAAATGTTTGGGGTAAGTAAGATTTATTTATTTATTTTTATTAATGTGATCTTTAATCTTTCATCTTTGTGAAATCCATGATAAAGCATCAAAGACAACAGAGATAACAAGCATCAAAGTTAGAATTCAACCATTAATTTCACTATGATTTCAATCTTTGACATGGTCTTACTCAGTCAGTAATACAGATACAATGTTACGTTTTCACAGAATTTTGTTCTTTAGCTAATGAAGGATGATTTTATATAGAAAACTCTTTTATATATGTGGACGATTATCATGGCATCTGTTTGTATATAGTTCAGCAGAGTTTTGACTATGTTTTTGATATGGAATTTAAACTCAAATAAAATGTTGATCACAGAAAAAAAAAATAAATAAAAAATAAGTCTGTTGAGATGTTCTGTACCTGTAGCTGTGCAGTAGTCTGAGGTGTTCAGGGTTTATGCCTGAAGCTCTGGCAACCTTCAGAAGTCTGATTCCTCGATGCGACACTCCCAGAATCTGAGAATCTCCTCCGTTCTCCACCTGTGAAGCACACACGCAAAAACATTTCTGAGTGATTGACGAATTTCTGTATGCATGTTTCTGTGCATTATGTAAGAAAAGCCAAGTATTTCACCTTGACATTAAAGAGGCGTGCAAAGTAATTGGACCAGCTGTCTCTTGCTGCCATGACAACTCTTTTCTTCATAGCATCATCTAGTGAACTGATACTGGTTCTGGTATTGAAACTCGCTGGTGAGAGAAACACAAAGAGATGCAAAAAAATATATATATACAAATAGCTGAATTGTCCATGATAGTTTATCTGATTTATTAACTGTCATACCCAAAAGGTCTTTCATTTTACGTCTTTCTTCACGTGAAATCCTCAGACAAGTATCTGAGTAAGTGTCTCGCATGATCTGCAGTTTGCAAAAACAGTAGCCAATGTGTGGCCCAGAATTTAATATTTATAACATATATTAATTTTTGCATTGTATACAAAGCAAATGCAATGCAATGTTTGCTACTGACCTGCTCACAGAGTAAATTAAGAATGTATGGGTGGTTGAATTTTTCCCTGGGATAAAACAGCTGCGTACAAGAAAGCACAAATAGCGTGAGTGTACTATACATAAGTTAGCCAGAAGAAGCCATGATGACCTTTGTAATGGTCATGCGAAGTCACATCAAACTCTCTTAGTTACCTCCTTGCGAAGGAAGAGTTTGCCAGGCATTCTGGGATAGGAAAAGTAAACGCTGGCAGAGAATCTGTGCAGTTGGGAGCGAACACTCTCCTCCTCAGCCATCCTGTTGAACTGATCTTTAGAAACACAAAAAGGGTGAGATCATATTAGCAAATGAGATCTGTTTACCTTAATACTTGACATTTAGAAAGAGAAAGCTGCATAGCTTGCTTCAAATTTGCATGTGTATAACTTTAATTTATATGAATATCTCTGTGCTGCAAATTACCCTATTTGTGATTTATACAAATATCCTCAAGACAAGACATTTTGCTTGAATTGTTTTTGTACAAAAAAAAAAAAAAAAAAACACTTGGAAAATGTCTTAATAATTTAGCAGTTTTTCTATTAGACAGAAGGAAAAAATTAAGAAACATTTCCTTAATATATATAAAAAAATTCTTCATAAATGATTTCTTATTCAAAACATAAACTAATAAAGATGTTATTAGTTTCAAATACATATACACAGTACATACATACATATACATATATATATATATATATATATATATATATATACACACACACATACATACATATATATGTAAAACCTTAAATTAAAATCGACAAAAAAATCCAGTTACATTTTAATTGCTGAAAGGAAACACAAATGAATAAGTTAATAAAAAATGATCTCAATAAATACTTTTTTTTTCAACATCTATAATAGTTTGATTACAAGAAGAAAAAATGAAACATCTGATTTATTTCTTAACAAACTGTCAGTCTTTCATTTTAATGCATAGCAAATGTCGAAATCCATTCAAACCTACAAATTTGTGAATTATTTCATTTCGCCCCATGTTCAGTTAATTGTGTAATTATGGTTAAAGAAAACTAAGTAATATGATTTCAATATTTGAATATTTAACCCAATATATTATGACACACGTGATGTACTATGTGTACTGCATATATGTTAGAAGTGACTTGTATAAATGATTTGAGGATCACTTACTAGGTCCAGGTGGAGACATCAGTGGTGGGCTGGGGATGCTGGGAGATGGGGGAGGGATGGGCTCACGAGCTCGAGGCAGAGCATGCGAACGCTGCGAGCTGAAAAGATCAGCCAATGAACGCTGCTTCTGTTTCATATCGTTAGAGATGGGACGAGGACCATGGGACTCAGGGAGCTGTGGGGGTAAAGGAGGCTTCTCTTCCCACTGTTTCTGCAGCACAAATAATACAGAAAAGATTCATGCTCAACTTCTGCATCCTTGAGATTGAACTTTGACCTCAAAAACTTTATTATGGCCTGTCACTCAGGTCGGTATCATCTACCTTCTGTTGAGTGACAGGTCCCTGAGATTTGAGAATGGCCAGAGCCTCATCTTTGGGGTCATTTTTCTTTAGAAAGTTCTTGACCGGTACCCTGTGATGATCAAAGTCCACATTATTCCTCCTCTTACAGTCTAAGAATCCCTCCAAGTGAAAAGGTCAAAGCAACATAATATATTCAGTTTTCAGCAGAGACTGCAGTAAGTCAGTGTCAATCACAGTTAGCAACCTATTTGAATTCCTAGGCACAACATATTTTAAAAGCGAAACAGGACATGACAGGACAGGAAAAAAAAGAGAAGGGCTTGATTTTATCCATTGAGAATTCATCTGATCATGAAAAGGTGGAGCAAGGTCTTGCTTTAAAATAATTCAGGTCAATTCTTGACCCACCTGACAGGCTCAAAGGCTTTAGGTTCTGGAGAGGGCCTGCTCTGGTACTTCTTGATGATCTCTCTAATTTTACTAGTAGGTTCTGGTTTAGGAGATGTGGGTTCTGGAGATTCTGGTTCTGGTTCAGGTTCTTTGATGTTAGGAGGTACTGGGAGTGGCTTCACTGTGTGAAGAAGAGTTTATAAACTTCAAGACATTATTTTGGATGATGGGTTTTATCTAGTAACACTATAGTGAGTTTAAAGTCACTATGAGTTTAAATGTAAATAAAAAATGAATCACAAAACTTCTAGTTCTAGGTGTTGTGCCAGACGTCTGACCTTCCGTCTTTACTGGTGGAGGGGATTTGGGTTGGGTCACCGGTGGAGTGGCATATATCAGTGGCTTAGCAACCTTTGGCGCAGGCTTTGGGCGTGCTTCTGATGTACATGTGATGCATAAAGATAGTGAAAATCTTTTATGCAGTTTGATTTTAGCCATTTTAAGGATTCTCTTTCAAAGTGTGAAACTCACCAATCTTTTGAAAAAAATCCCTCTTCTCTTGAAAGGACCCTTGATCTTCCGTGAACTCTGTCTCAGGCTGTGGCTTAAAGAACAAATTAATTCACTGTAAAAATCTGAAGCGTAAAGATAAAGTTAACGGAAACAAGAAAACACAGGCACTGGTCAATATTGCGCTTGTACCTCTGGCCTGCCGAGCTTTGGATGGGTCTCTGGGGCTTTTTGGGCGGTCTGAGGGATGTTTCTTTCTACCTGGGGTCGGCTTCGGGGTCTGGTTTCGGGTGAGCGTGCACGTGGAGGAGAGCGCCGCCACTGACGTGGTGACTGTCTCTGTGATTCCTGTTCGCGTTTTCGCATCTCTTCCTGCTGCTGCTTCTGGGACATTGTCATCGCCTGCATGGTCATCTGCTGAGCCTATAGGGAAAAACATTATATATATATATATATATATATATATATATATATATATATATAAAAGGACTTCACCTGCTCTAAATGTGTTTTGAGTGGTTGACTCACCAGAAGCAGAGCCTGTTGATTGATAAAGGCCTGTTGCTGAGCAGCCATTTGCTGTGTGTTGACAGCCGGTATGGCTTGTGGCATGGCAGTTGGCATCATCATAGCTACAATCCAAAACAAGCAGTAGGAAGAGAGTAAGCATTTAACAGTTTATGCTATCAGAGATGCAGAGCATCAACAGTAGGGATGCTTACTTTGCATGGGATGCATTTGTTGCATCATGGTCATGTTTGGCATCATTGGTGCGGCAGCATAGCCAGCCATGACAGGATTCATTGGCATTCCTAAATGATAGCAGGGGAGTAAAACAGTACAGTTACTAAAACATTCTAATGTCAGTATGGTAAAAGTATGGTAAATAAATATATAAATACTGAGTAAATAAAACATTTAAATTCTTGCTTAAAGTCTAGATCTTGTTACCATTAAACTGTATTATATAAATCAGCATTATATTGGCCTCACTCCTCTCTAAATATCTGTATCACCATCAATCAATCACTGCACACTGATTAAACAGATATACAATCTGTACCTGCTCCGGCGTACATGCTGGGCATCATACCTCCTCCACCTCTCATTCTACGATTCAGCATGGCCATCCGCTCAAAGTCCTACCAATAAAAAACAAATAAAAGTGCACATAAGACCTCTGCAGGCCAGCCCTCCAAGATAAAAGGCAATACAAGTAGAACTCAGTTAATAAGTGCTAAAGCTATGTAATCTTTGCTGGCTTAATGAATGTTAACAATATATCTGTGTAGCTTAGTGATAAGCAAACGTGCACCAACATGCACGTGACATGAGTTTGATTCGTGACTTGTGTTCCAACTTTATAAATCTAAAACAATATTTATTATAAAATGTATAAATATCAAAAAATATACAGTGGCATTTAATTTAAAGAAAGACATCACAAGCACACTTTTCATTTCTACTTCACTAGAAGACGTTTAATAGGTCATAAATGATAAATTAACAGATATATTGTTAGTTCCTATAAAATAATGACTTTTGTTTTCAAAGTAGCTGCCAGTTTGACTATAAACTGTACAATAATGTTGATGTGTTTGAACTGGATGATACTGACCCCAGGACCCTGATCAAACACAGGATCAAAAAGGTCATCAACGTAAGAATCCATCTGTCGACTGCGAGATCCTAAAAGAAAGATTGTTACAGGAGTGTCCCTTACAAGTCCGAGTGAAACATTCATTTTATTTACTCTACAGGGTGAGCCGCTTCCCAACCCACTGTAGCTCGTATTCTCTTTGATTTCTTTCATTGTCTCTCTGCAAAGCTATGCAACAGAACAATGATAATGTATTTACTCTCCGTTTCCTAGTAATGGTTGGACACTCACTCTGAGATGTGGAGGAGGGTTCATAGGTGTCCCATGGGGATGCTTCAAAGGGTGGGAGACCAGGGGCTTGCATAGGGGGAGCTGGAGGTATAAAGTCATCCAGGTCTGAAGTTCCCATCCTGACATGAGAAAATTGATCATTAAAGGAATTAAACTGTGATTTGACAGTTTCCTTTGATTTAACTATTAGCACTAAGCATTACACAGGCGTACCTGTCACTTGTGTTGCTAAAGAGGTATTCGGGTTGAGTGTGTGCATAACCGAGGGGCACATCAGCCTCCACTCCAGCCAAGAGATCCATTACAAAATCACAGCCTGCCATGTCGGTCCAACCCTCCTCAGCCAGCAGAGACACAGACCAGCCCTGTGTAGCTTCAGTCAGACCCCTGAGAGAAAGAAATATGACTTATTCTGAACTCTCAGGGATGTAACACTTCATAAAGCACCACTCACCATCCACTGCTTGCGTGTTTATGGTACTCTAATAATTACAACAACGGTGAATCTCATATATATAAAAAATACTATTCCTTAGAGTTTATTTACATATTACATAATTATATGTTAAATGATTTTGTTATATATATTGCATTTAATATATATATATATATATGAACATATAATATGTTTATTTAAATTTAAAATAAAAAATAAGATATAAATATGATTTAATTAAAATTAACTACATTATTTAGTATATAACATTTAATATTGCGTTTTATTTTATAATGATTAAATATATAATAATTTTACTATACACAACTTTTTTTATTATCTTAATGATATAAAAACATTAAAACATTGCTCCTTGTTTTTCTTTATATTTCGGATTCATATATTTCCCAAAATACAACCTAGAAAGAAACTTCTATTGATGATACTTTATATAAATAAATACATACTGTACTTCAAATTTTGTTGTGTTATAGCAATGAAAAAAATCTGACCAGTTTTCATGAACACGATGTCACAATGCAAATTATTTTCAAGGGCTTAAAATGTAAAAAAAAAATTGTGAGACATCTATATGTATTAGCTACCTGTAGCTAAGAAGCCAAGAGGCCAGTTGTTCCCCTGTCGTCCAAGACTCAACCTCCACAGTCAACCTTTCCTCTTCAAAATAAAAACAGTCAGCATTAAATAAATAGAACACTTTCACAATGCATTCGTACTCCAATGTATTTCATATAATTTATTATTTTTGTAATGAACAGTTCAGTAACTGATAATTATTCCAGTTATCTGATACAGCTCATCAACAGTCCTTACCATTGAAAGTGTTAACCTCCACCACCATCTTTCCTTTTCTCTGATTGGCTGTCCACTCGAGTTGACTCGGAGGGTGCTGTCTGCAGGCAGGGGAGGGGAGCTGGAGGGATGTGAGGAGCTTGTGTTGACACAGAGAGCGGTACTCCCCTGGACCTCGGTCAGACACGTACCTGACGATCATTATACATACCATGTTTAATTCTGCTGATAGGCAGACTTCTGTCTGCAGTTATCTATTGTCTATAGATCACTATGAAATTTGACTTTATAACTCCTTTATATTTCATTCAGTTTATTTAGGAAATGTTCATTTGTAAAATCAGTCAGTGGCAATGTTATACCAGTCACTTCTTGTTCTAAAGACCCCATTTTTGCATTTGTAATACTATAACCGAAGACGTACTTGAGGAGGGGTTTCTCCAGGGCAGGAGAGGGTGTGAAGGCACTCAGACAACAGGCCAGGAGCAACCATCCCCGGAGGACACTCTCCTCATTATCCCCGTCCCAAGTGTGGTACACCAGCTGAGCTAGAATCTCATCCCTGATGCTGGGCTGTGATTGGCTCTTCTCCACGATATAGTTCCCCAACATCTGCTCTTGCCATCCAGTCAGATCAGAGTCACCTGTGAAACGCAGGATCTAAAGAAGAACGTAGACACGTAAGGATGTTGATTTTCTGTGGTAAAAGATCCATTTAAAATACTACGGACCAGTTTGTAGATTTCTAGAGCTGTCCGAGCGTCATCATAGTCCAGAGAATTCAAAGGCCTCTGAAGCGGGAAACCCTGCGGTTGGCACCATCCATCCTAAAGAAAAAAAGCATCTAAACTGATATAACAAATGCATAAAACTAATTTACATGCATGAAAATTGTAAATGAATTGGAAGACCCCAAAACAAAAATCTGCTGTATGTTTTGTATGTAACATCTACCTTCAGGATTGTGTTGGCATATTTGGAGAAAGGGTGTCTGTCAATGTCTTGGGGCAGTGAGAGGTTGTGGTCTGCTTTGACCTGTGGCAGAGCTACTTCTGTTACTCCTGATCCTTGAGGACGTCCTGAAAGCCATCATAGTACAATGTGAATATAATATGTTGATGGACACTCATCAGCCACTCCAATACAGTTTTGACCAAAAAGCAATGCAGTTTACTTGTATCCATTACTTAAGAAAAAATGAACTTAATTTGTGTGTAAACAAGGTCAATCAGTCTAAAACAGAATACTTTAATCAGCAAGGATGCAGTAAATTAATCCAAATTGACAGTAAGGATGTTATTAATGTTACAAAAGATGAGCTGCCTATATCCATCAAAGAATCCAGACTTACTTTAAACTGCAATCACATTTCACAATATTCCTTTTTACTGTATTTTTTATCAAATAACAGCAGCTTGGGGAGCATTACTGACTTTTTTGAACTATAGATAGATATATTCAAAATCAGCTGCTGATGTATTTAAAAAAAAGTCAGGAAACACCTTTCAGTATCTTGAGTTCAGTGTAGTTTCACGTGGTCAAACCACTGAGAAAATTGTAAATAGGTTGCTTTAGGAAACGTGTTAATCAAAACTCCAATGAAGAAAAAAAAAACTCCACTGTCTCTTGATTTCATTAGTTAGTTTTGAGAAGCTAAGAAAAAATTTCACATTTTACTTTTAAGCATTTATATAAATACATATGGAAACGTTTTACAATACTTTCAAGTGTTTGATCAATCAATTTGACTTTTGATTATGCTAAATGACACAATACCTATACTTCAATTTAAGTATAGAACTTTTTTATTGGTTAACAAGTATCAAGGATCTCACCTGCTGCACTGCGTAATCGGGCCGACAGTTCTGCCGGGATCTCCAATATTCCCACATCCTTCGGGAAAAACAATTTTGTCATTCAAAATTAACTCTTAACTCTGAAGTGACCGTTTAAATTATGTCTGAGACCATACAGAACAGATGCTCAAAGACCTTGAGCACACAAGTCAAAATAAAAGAAAATAAAACAAATCTATAAAAATGAAAAGATTCAGTGTCTCACCATCTCTGAAGAGGACGACGTAGGTTTTGCTGCTTCGTTCACCCTGGTTCTATCAGTATGCTCCTGATCAAATCAAAATACAAATCAAAAACACAATCTAACTTTAAAAAAAAGAAGAAAAAGTTTAATACTAAGCCACCCTTTGTTCATTTCCGTATTGTAGTGTTTAATTTCTTCTTGACTGAACAATGGGACATTTATTTTGTAAAGCTATTCCACTCTTTTATTCTATTACCTGTCCACGGCATCGTATGCAAAGGTAAAGGCAAACTATTCTTAGCAGCTGGCCTTCTTTTATATCCTGGGAAAGACCCTCCCTTGACTCGCTCCTCCCCAAACAAAAGAATTACATGAAATATGAGTCATCAAACCCATTTTTATCTGATCAGTTAGTATTATCATTGTGTTTGACTGGCCTTTTCTGTTTTGTGTATCATTCTCGCCAGAAAGCAGTGTGCAGAAAATAAGGTCACTGATTTTTACACATTCTAGAAACAAATCTGGGGGTATTCTGGAATATTGCCACCAGATACCTTTTGCCTGTTCCAGCAAACCTTTCTTATACTAAATAAATTAACTTTTATTGGACACGCACAAATATAATCATAGAAAAGATACACAAAGCTGCTTAACCCACTAAATGAGGATCATGTCACAAACCAGTCTTACAACAACTGCATAACAATTACTACAAAATGATTTGACAGCAGAATTCATGACAGCTGAGGAGGACATAGTCCAAGCTGTATAAAACAATGACGGGAAATAAGAAAACATAACTGAAAGTTGCAGGTTATATAACTTAGTGGATCATTTAATAATGACTTACTACCAGTCAAATGTTTAGAATGACTTTTATGCTTCTGATGAACATAATAATTGCTTTAATGCTCAAAATCAGTTTTTTTTATATAAATATAAATTTAATTTGTTTACACAACTAACATTTCTATTCATATTATTTTTAACAGATGATTTGGACCTCAGAGAAAATCAGCCAATAAGTGTCCAGCAGAACCATTTAAAAGCATCCCATGATGCTGAGAGAGCATGTGAAGAGTTGTCATCTAGACTGTGAGGAATCTCAAAAATATTTTACCATAATTCCCATATATCCATTTGTGTTTTTTAATAGTTTGAAAGCTGTAATTGTCAGGGTTTTGCACTGACACTGTTTGTCTTGTGTTTTTTCTTTCTTGTGTCTATGTCTTGTTTCAGCAAATGGCCTTGTTTTCCTTGTCCATGTGCATCCTTAGCCCACCTCTTTACCACACCTTCTTGTTTATTTTGGTCGATTTGGTCTAATTGTGCTCACCTGTTCCTCATGTATTTTCCTCCCTATTTATAGTGCACCTTTCTCTTTTGTGTTTGATGGTCCTTGGTCATTCTCACTCCTTCTGTCTCTGCCTGTGGATGTGGTTGAATATGTTTATGTATCCCTGTCTGGTTGGCCCCTTGTCTAGTCCTTGTAATTCCATGTTCTTGTCTTGCTCCTTGTTTTAGTATTTTGTTTGTTTTTGCCTTTGTTGCTTTTATTTGTAGTTTAGTTTTCTAGTCCTGATTCATGTGTTTTTTAATCTTTCTCTTAAGTTGGTTAAATGGGTAATTTTTTATTTTTATTTTGTTGCTTTACTTTTATTAGTTCATTGGTTTATATTCTTTTGTCTCTGATTTAACTTGTGTTTTTGTGGAGCTTTGTCCTGTCTGGTCTTGTGTTCGAGTTCTTGACCTGTCCCCATGTGTCCTGTCTGGGATCTCCCTGCCTGGCATCTGGTCTGTCTCCAGAGTCGGTGGTCAGCAAGTGTCTGAGCTCTGCTCTATGGTGCCTTGTGTGGTCTTCTCTATCAGCCTGGTCTTGCTGCCCCCTCTGTTGCCAAAGTATTCTGCCAGTTGTTTCCTGAAGCCTTCCCTAGCTGTTCCTGTTGTGGCATCGTTTGTGCACTTCACTACCTCTTATATCAGTCTGTCTTATCAATAAAACCTTATCTCACTGCACATTAAACACATTAAACAAATCACATTTAAATCTTATATTACTGATATAATCCCTTTCTTATTTTCAGCCCTGAGTTCTCTCTGTATCATTAATCTTTCTGTTTGCTATTAGCATGTGAAATAAGGATAAATATTAAACACTACCTACCTAGGATGATGTTAAAACAAATGTATCCGTCCCCATGCAAAGTGCTCTTAAACTGATGGAATTAGTTGAAATCCGAACACAAGAGAAGTGGTGCTTAGGTTGGACTTTGCAGGAATGAGAGGAAGAAAGTGAGGAAAACCGAGAGAGAGCCTACGATCAAAGATGAAAGGGCAGCCGGGCGGGTGGAGCTCACCTCACCTAACACTGACATTTCTTACATGTGTACACATTGCCCATGACCCACTAGAGATCAAACGTGCTACGTGAATCAGAAAATAAACATAACTCTAGTAATAATGGAGTTTTTTTTAATAATGTAATTTGTTTGTATTTTTCTTGTTTTTACAAGAAATTCATAAAAAATGAATGAGAAGCACCAATCTTTTTTATTTTTATTTTGTATTTTTTTATTTGGAATTCTTTTCCTATAGAGGTTGAGTCATAGGAAACTATGGGTGCCATTCGTGATAAACCGAATTTCACAATCTAATATATTCAATAAAAAAAACAGTCCAAAGTCCATTCAGAGAGTAAAATATATAATAAGACTCATAACTTATCAAGTTCACACTCTGCCCTTACACGTAATGCAAGGAAACAGTGGCTCTTGAGACTCATATAACTAACTTGGAAATGCATTTGACTGTCATTGCATTAGATAATAAAATATAAAACCGGATGACATTAATGGGAGGAGTGAGGCTGGAATCATATTAGCTGTCTCATATAAATAAAGTAGTTGGTTTCCTAGCAATGGACCTTATAGGAAAACAGCTGATATAGTGAAGTGTGTGCATTTGTATATGTGCAAATTAAGGCAAGAAGAAGCCACAGACACATTGGGGAAAAGAATGGAAAAAGCTAGAGACAGACAGAGGGAGAGATAAAAGCTCTCACCCTCCAATGACGTTTCTTGATGGTGTCTCTGGTAATCATCATCGCTGCCCAAAACTGAGTGAAGGACTGCTTCAATTTCTTGTAGTACTTCCTGTAACAGAAAAAGAGGGCGCCACAGCTTCACATTAGATTCACTTCGGTTTTTATCATGCTCTCAGAGTTGAAATCGCTGCACAAATACCGGGCCTGGTGGCCCCTGATGTGGGACTGGATGACAATAGCCTTCTGTTTAAAGAAACGGAAGTTTTTTCGGCAGATGAAGCCGCGAATGTTCCTCTGGATGGTGACTGCCGCCCATGTTTGAGTGCTACTCCATTTCTCCTCCACCCGCTGGTACAGACTCTCCTTCATAAACACCTGTGTTTTCACATTAAAGGAAGTCGTTTTAGGGGGCGTTGTTAAGGGTTAATGTGGTAAAAAAACGAGTCAGAATAACTCAGGCTGAGGTAGCTAAAGAGTTATGTTACTGTACTTTAGTGAGTCCTAGTTGGTACTGGCCTTCCTCTGCTCCTATAGTCTCCAGTAAAGTCTCTACTTGCTCTTTACAAGACTGGTGTGCAGGTTTCTGGGCAATAATACGCCATATCTGAAATTAGACATAAACAGTGATTGAAAAATGTAGTTGAAACTCACCTAGTGGAGATTTTATGGAGGAAGAGACAGTGTAATGTTGCTTAATTTCTTAAACTCTGATTGATGTAGGCTACCTATACTCAGGGTTCACACAGATTTTGACCAATGGAATTACATGAGTTTTCCATGATTTTTAAAGATTTTACACCTTAAAAAATAAATAAATGATACAATAATTATAATTATACACATATATAATAAAACAAAAATACAAATGTTATTTTCAGGTATAAATATAACTACAAACACACACCAATATGATAACAATGTATGATTGTTAAACCACTAGTAATGTGTTTGAATGTCCTAGAGTAGACTCTGTATTACCTCTCCATGAACAGAGCGAAAGGGATGCGAATTGGAAATCCTTCTTTCGTATGTGAATGGTCTCCAGTATCCCTCCATGCCTTAGCTGTGTGGTTATGTAGTCTACATCAAATATGCCTGGAAGCTGAAACCACACAAAAACACCAAACTGAGATCCAACAATCCATCATTTGTGCTTGCTTACTCTAAACATAACGTTCACAAACAGAGAGATTAGATGCACATTACATGCAGTGTCAGCTGAAATTACCTTTACATAGTTTGGCTTAAAGCATCGTACAAATGTAGTTTTACACCTAAAAAAAGAGAATAAATAGGCGTTAAATTATCTACACATAGAGTATACTCGCATTGGACGACTGCATAAGCCAAATGGCAATACCAAATACCCTGTGTATAAAATACATAGCAAAGTATAATAAATAAATATTTGTGACATCTGTTGACCTCTCCAAACGAGTGGTGAGCTCTATAAGTGACTGCTGGAAATGAGCAGCTACAGTTGACATCTGGTTGCGGTAACCTCTTGCTCTTCCCAGTTCTTTCTGTTGGACGTAACGCTCTTGAACCTTCCGGAAGAGACCCGACACCATCTACACAGACAAGAAAACACACACTCCAATTACATGTTACAGGTTTCTGTTTCCAAACATTGGTGCTTTAAAACTTAATGAGACCTAAATCTTGCATAAATTATATGGGTTGTTCCTAACTCTTTTGTTTTGTCTGGGTGTGTTGACAGTCTCATGAATATATAATAGTGGACACGTTATTGTATTTCTATGCAATCATGACACATTACAAATTACTGAAGACCGTGTGAAGTGAGCTTCCATGAACACAGTGTAGATGAATTTACCTGTAAACGACTGCGGGCAAAGAGCTCTAATACCTCTGGGCGAAACTGGTCATGATTTTTATTTAGAAAGTTGTGCACCTATTGAGCAGGGGGAAAAAATCGTAGTCATGCAAATCAAAAGATTCCTGGCAAAATTGTCAGAAAAATCATGCTGCATGAATAAATCATTTTGTGAATGCTCAGATCAGGCTTGCCTGGTACGTGACAGCCCCTGCATAGTGATATATTGTGAACACTGGCAGAGGAATTTTGGGCTTGGTGTAGTAGGGACTGTTGCCATGGTGATAGTGACATTTCTGCAAGAATGTGTGGTCTGTAGCCTGGGACAAAAAAAAGGGAGAGAGCCAAAGAAAAGAGAAAGGCAAAAAAGTGCAAAAGCGGCCCATAAATCCATTGTAGTATACATAATTTGCATTTGAATCAACACTAGGCCATTTTGGCGGAAATTCAAGTTTTATGATATTTAGACATCATGTTTGACACGTACATGTAGAAGAAGAAACTTCTAAATCCATCGGTGAAGTATAAGATTATTCAAATGAATATTGACTTTAAGATCTCTAAAATATCCGGATGAAGCTGAAATGTGAAGTTACTTGAGGAAGGCTAGTCTGGTCATCCAGAATGCGAAGGATCCCGTACGGCCGTGCTGAGATAAGATCCAGACAGCCATTAGAGTCTTCCAGAATTATTGGATACCACTGGATCTGCTCTGCGCTGTATTCCTCCTAACAAAAACACACACAGCCAACCACTTGTTTTATTTATTTATTTATTTCAGTCCCCTAAAGTATGAATTATTTCCAGTGGAAAAAAAAATGTGTCCGAGAAGCCATATCTATTGCATTATATCTCAAGAATTACATTTACTGGTCCCATCGGAATTGGTAGATAGATATATATTTATACATGTTCCCATCAAGTCCAAATGGTAGAGTCCCCTCAGGGTACTAATATTTTCATAAATGGCCTCTGAACTTGGGAAAATGTGAGAAAACATTTTTGATATAATTACTGAGGACATTAACTGACCTGCTCTTGGGCCACCAGAGCTTTGTTCACAAACTGTTGCAGCTGCTCGTTGGCAAAGTTTATGCACAGCTGCTCGAAACTGTTCACACCCAGGTCCTGTAATGCATTTTTGTTCACAGACTTTTTAGAGGTGTAACATGTAGGAATTCATTGCAACTATGCAGATTTGATTCAGGTATAGATGTAAAAAAGTCAATCAACAATAAATGTAGCAGTCAAATTGTCAATTTAAGGTCATAATGAGAGAGAGGATACCTCAAAGCCATATATATCCACAATTCCAACAGTGCTGTCCATCTCTGTGGGGATCAACCACTCATTGATGCGTTCAAGAATCCAGTCGAACAGCACAGAGTACAGCATCTTGGCAATGGCATCTCTGAATCAAGAGCAATCTGTCAGTATTCATCAGCCACCCTCAGGGGTCAATGCATATAATACATTAATTCATCTAATAACTTAAGCAACATTTCATTGTCTAACCTGGATTCAATGGCACTTTCCACGGATAGAGGGCAGTAGATCCTATCATAAGTTGTTTCCTGTGGAAAAAAATAACTATTGTGTTCTTAGGAGATACTTCTGTAGTGTTAAAAGTTGTATTCTGGGTTGAATATATATTTTGTGGCAGAATTTTACAAAAGCACTAGCGTTCAATATTTTGAGGTTGGTAAGATTTTTTCATGTTTTGGAAAGAAGTCTTATATGCTCACAAAAAAATGCATTTACTTAATCAAAAATACAGTAAAACAGTAATACAGTTTTCTGTTTTTAATATATATTTAATAATTTAATCCTGTGATGCCAAATTATTTTTTTATTCTTGTTATACCATAAAGAATTTTCAGCATCAAATGCTCCAGAAACATTTCTTATTACCAATGTTTAAGCTATACTGAACCCAAAATATTCATTTAGTTCTGAGGTCATGGGAAGAAATGAGAATGTGTTTGGGTGAGATGGTGAAAGAGTTGCTCACAGTCACCCGGTGTGTGATGACCGTCTGTAAGGCCTCGGCAGACACCTGCAAGAGGTTTCCCACTCTCCGTGCTTCGGCTTCACTAAAAATACGGGCAACCTCAAACGATTCACTCTAATTTTTGAGGGGAAAACAATTTACATAGCTTAGCTTAAAGACTCAAGAAACTTTCCTTAAATTGGGTAATCCATGCATTCACACCTCATAGGAGCTGAAGCAAATGTTGCCCAGCTGCAGGATCGATGACAAAATGGCCCAAATTGTTGCAAGCTGGTCGGCATGTAAACCAATGATCTCCAAGCAGTGGACCAAAAGCAGGAAGTCTTGCTTGTCATGTTTCCCTTGTAGGTCACAAGCCCTGCCCTTAACAGCATTTAAAATATTTAATTAGTAGAAATATTAGACAAGTATCATAAACTAATGGGGCTCTTCTTTTACCTGGTTGAGGTAGAAGTATGTTTCAGCTCCTTGCAGGTAAAGTTCCTGCTTGTCCCAGTCATTCATCCCAGCCAGCAGTTCATAAAACACATGGTAGTTTCTTTCCTCCTTAGCCTAAAGGAACACAGTTGCAAACCTTGAACGTGTACTAAGTGCAAGACAAGCTAATGAATAAACATCTTACCTGGAAGACGATTCTTGATTTTTCAAGGAGATATTTTGAAAAAGACGTCCCAACAACAACACCACTGAAAAAAATAAAGGGCGATCATATCATGCTTATTTAATGCTCTCTGGCCCTTAAATCAAACAGACAGCAGTAAGTACACTTACTGGCGTATGTGGATGTGTAGGTACTTTCCAAATCGGCTGGAGTTGTTGTTCAGTATGGTCTTTGCATTACCAAAGCTCTCAAGAACTGGTAAAACATCCGTTGGCTAATGCGAGGGAGATTATCTTTTTGAGTTAACAGAACAAAACATAATTTTCCATTTCTCAAAAAATTGATTTCCTGTACCTGGCGTAATTTATCATTTCTGCCCTGATACATGGAACTCAGGTAATGGACAATGAGCTTTGCAGCCTCTGTTTTGCCTGATCCACTTTGTCCACTGTGGATACATTCAAATGTACTCAAATTTATAATATACAGTAGAAATATGTATATACATATATGTAATGAATAATGAAAAGTATATGCATATGTATGTGTACCATAGGCCTATGTCTAAATAAATATGAAATGTGTTGATGCACACTGTCAGCAAAAATTGTACCTTTAAGGGTACAACAGCTTGTCACTGGAGTGGTACCCACAAAGGGACACCGTTGTACCTTTTCTTGCCCCTAAAGGGTACATATTAGTACTTTAGAGTAATGATACAGTATGTACAGTTAAGGTAGCAACATGTACTCTATTACTATTACAAACCATTTAGGGCTAAAGAAGTTTCAGAGGTGTCCCTTTGAGGCTACTTCCCCAGTGACAAGCTGCTTTACCCGTAAAGGTAAAATTTTTGCACATTTCGTTTCTGAGAGTGTGTGCATATGTAAATGTATATACATATTAATCATACCCTTAATCATCCTCACCTTATGATGATGCAGTGCTCCTGGGTGCTATTCTGAGATTGGTAAAAGGCAGCATCTGCTATGGCATATACATGACTACATGGACAATACAAAAATTGCCTTTCAATATTACTGTTAAACTCTTCTAAAAAAAAAAAAAAAAAAAACCCATCTACAGGCAAACACTGTAATAGGTGAAAGCACTCACGGTGGGTTGCTGTGCTTTTCTTTACCCTGGTACTGCTGTCTCAGATCCTCAGTGTAGATGTAGAGAGGCTTGAAGGGGTTGATGGACAGCAGCATATCACCGATATATGTCTGTTGGTTGAAATACATCGTTTTATTAAAGTTAAAAAGACAATTGAATGTGAAAAAGAACAAATGTGATTTTCTGGAAAAGGTAACGCATACATAAATTGAATCCCGATGAAACCGCTTCTTCAAATTCAGCAGAACAGAACTCTCACGCACCTCTCTGGAATAGGATGTGCAGTTTTTATTAATGTTTTATTCATATAATTCATTTTTACTAGTGTGGCTTTTCTTGCTTAGAAACTCTACACCAAGGCTATTCAAATCTTGTCCTGGAGGGCCAGTGCACTGCAGAGTTTAGCTCCAACCCTAATCAAACACACCTGAGCCTGTTAATCAATGTCTTTGGGATCATTAGAAAATCACAGATAGGTGGGTTTGATCAGGGTTCGAGCTAAACTCTGCAGTGCACTGGCCCTCCAGAGCAAGATTTGAATAGCCCTGGTCTACACAAGCAGATGTACTTCAGCGGATTGGTGCAATGACTCACTCCAGCTGTGCCAAATCTTCCACCTCATCCACCTCCACAGCTTGGCTGCTTCCTGGCATCATTACCTGTGACGCAAAGTAAAGGAAACAGAGCAGAGCTGTCACTGAAACCCCCTAGTGGGCAGACATGTGGATAACATCTACACTATATCCCAGCTAGGGCTTTCTGTTTCAAATCAAACAATAAACACTGTAGATGTAAATGAGGTTGTTTGCATAATTCAATGCCAATAATTGTGTAAATTATTCTGCATATGTCATACCTGCGTGCTGTAAAGTCTCTCCTCTAGCATATTTTGGGTCGGATCTTCAGATTCCCATGGGCCCCTGCCATTATGGACTGGAATGATGGGGGCATGTTCATCATCTTGATACACCGTCCATTTAGTAAGCTTTTCCACCGTTTGATGGGGCAGGAGGTTTTCCGAACGTAGCCAGTCTTGAGGATCACCACACATTTGTTGAGTCTGAGCCCAGTGTTGCTCCATGACGGAGGGCAAAAGACCCTCACCCATCAGTTCTGCCACTTCTCTGTCTGCATCCTCCTCATAAGTAGGCTGCATCACTCCATTCCTCCATGTCTCGGCTTCTTCTGAATTCCTTAGATTCCTCTCCACTTCTTTGCTCTGTCCCGCACTTATACCATTAAGCAAAGGTTTAGACATAGACAGCTTTGTGATATTTACTTGCGATCCACCAAGTTTTCCTTTGGCGACTTGTAGTATACTTGTACCATCTTTGATGCCTGATATTGACTCTTTTTTGTCTGCTTTAACCTCAGGCTGCCCCTCAATCACTTGAGCATTTGGGCTGCCATTCTTATCACTTTTGCTCTCCTGAGCATTTTTCTTAATGGACTTCAGCAGGCTAAGGTCTGGCTTGACTGGAAGAACCAGACGAGCACCAGGCTTTGGTGGTTTACGTTCTGTTGTGCCTCCATTGCCTGTGATGGTGCTAGTAGATGGAACGGTGGCTTCATTAACCTTGCTGATTTTGTTCATCCTTGGGAACACAATCGCATATTTAGCATCTCCTGAGTTGGCCTTTTCTTCTACATCTTGTGGAGAGGAACAAGGTTCATCAGAAGAGTCATCCTGGGGATCAGCAGTGATATTCTCTTCTGTCTTTTCCTTTGTGGTTGATACTTCCTTTGATTTTCCACTACTTGCCATTTTCATAACCATCTTGTGTCGTATAAGACTCCTCTTTGACTTGGTGCTGCTAGTCCTCTTCTTACATACCAAGGCAGGGAGCCATTTTGAGATCCCAATCGCTTGGGAGACCGCTGATAATTTTCTTCGAACATGGATGCTCTTTGGCATCTTCTTTTGAATCCATCCTGACACACGCCGCAATGTCGCCATGCCTCTTTTCCGGGCCAATAAACGCTCTGTTGACTTTGAGGTTAATACATTTTCAGGATCAGCCTCAGTTGTGTCTGCCACTATTTTCTCACATGAATCTTGATTTGGCTCTTCGACAGCATCTTTGGTGTCTTTTGGATGTTGCTCTTTGGCGTTCTTGCTTTTATCATCTTTTCCTTTGCCTTTCATTGAAAACAGCGTACGAGACTGTCTGTTCAACAGACCTTTGGGGGCCTTTTGTTGGGGTTGCTGCCTGATCTTCCTCTGTCTTGCTCATTGCCTTTGTTTTACTTGCCAACTGTAGAATTTGAGACTTATCTTTAGTGGCGCCACCTTTGGAGAGAGCCATTCCTTTAATATTGACTCCTTTTGAGGGCACAGAATCATCCTTAGGCTCCTCTCCTCTAGAAGGCCCCTTCTTTTGTAGCATCTTAGATTTCAACATCTTTTTCTGGCCCTTGAGGTGAACTGTTAGGTTTAGCGGTGCTGGTTTCTTTGACGAATGGGCTGGCTCTCCCTGTGTGCTCTCTTGCCCAGTATCGCTCAGTACTCCCTCAGAGTCTACTTCTTCTGCACTGCTAACAGGTTCCTTCTCGGGTTCCTTCTCTTCATTGGCTTTGCTTTCCTCTCTCTCACTTTTCCTCTCTTCTTCTTCCTCCTCTTCTGTTTTTTTGCCTACATCTTCTTCTTCCTCCCCTTCTGTTTTTTTGCCTACATCTTCTTCTTCCTCCCCATCTGTTTTTTTCCCTACATCTTCTTCTTCCTCCCAATCTGTTTTTTTACCTACATCCGACAGTTCTTCTTCACCACTTAATGGACTTGCATCTGTCTCAGCTGTGTTCTCCACACAATCTGACCCCTCCTTCTTATCATCCTTTCCTTCTTCATCACTCTCTTGTTCTGAGCTCTCTGCTTTCTCGCTCTCCGACTCGTCCTCTACTACTTTAACGCCTCTCTTTCTCGCAACTTTTGCAGGAGTTTTGGCTGAATTTTTTTTCTGCTCAGGTTTTGATTTGATAGCTTTCCCAGCTCTCCCTCTACCTGTAATGCCATCAGTCACCTTAGCAGGTAAGACTTTGCCATTTTGCTTTCTTGCTTTGGCAATTTGCCTAGAGGTCTCTATCTCTTCCTCTTGAGGTTCCTCGGTTTGGTCGCTCTTGCCAGTTTTCTTCTCCTCATCTTTTTTGTTCTTCCCTTTCCCATCTATTTCTTCCTTCTTTACAAATTTACCACCTTTTCCTTTCCCACTTCCATTATTATTTGAGAGTATTTGAGATTCAGTCTTTGCTCCTTTTTTGGGGGGAACTGGTTCTTTTTTGTCTATCTTTCCTGTCACCGCTTTCTGCTTCCCTCCTCTAGCCCTGGAAGGGGATTTGGCTGGAGGCATGATTCTAAGTCAAAGTAACCTCACAGGTCCTGTTCCTGACTTTTTTTCTCCAATGTCAGAACATTTCTTTGATGACCTAAGAGTAATAAAACATTTTCAAAGATTACCAGAACTCAAAAACATGTATCAGGAAATGATTCAAACCTTAATGTCAATGGAAATGTTCAATTACATTTTTTTTTGCAGGTCTAGTGAAACTGATGCATATCAGCAACCTAAACCACCGTGGGTAGAGATCATATGTCATGTCTTTCAACTAAAGTGCAAGGTGTACCTGACCTAATGGTCACCATTAGGACTGGGTTTCAGGCATTTAGCTCATCACTCTCAATAATGCCGGTTGGATCAGAGATGTGACTTTAGATACAGACAGATCAAGCACCATTACATTTGTACCATAAGAGATTTAACATAATACGAACAAATATAAAAATCATGTTTAATTTTCAGAACAAATTCAAACATATTAACAAAAAAAGTAATGCAGTATCACACTAGTGTAACACCGAATGACTCACCCGTCTTCTCAGGTACATATGAAGCATTGAGCTCTCAAGAGTATTTCTGCTAGTCCCAATCACTCCATGGATTGATTCTGTGACCGGACTCAAACACCTATACAGTGTCTCTGACTCAAGCGCACACACACATACACACAAGCATGCAAAGCCATTCTAGGGCTCTAGTAAATAATTTATTTGATGGGACACCATATAGTTATGTACCCATTGATATTGACAGCTGCTGAACAGATGGTGGAAAGGTGAGAGGCTTCACTGCAGGGGTGACAAAAGGTGTTGATACGTGAGAGAGTAGGAGAAAGATACTGACAGATGCTCACATGCTTAAAAAGAAATTCCAGAAGACATTCCTTCCTCAACTTTCAGTAAAGTCTGTTATTGGATTCTTTCTCCATCACAAAAAGGTGTATATTAGAATGTTGAATAAAAAATTAAAAAGTGACAAAAAACTGGTTAGCATGTAATTATTTATAGTTAGTTAACATTGTTAAATATTTAAGTTTCAAATTAAGTAAAATTACTCGACAGTGGTCGACTATTTATTTATGTAGTTTTACAAAACATGCAAAAAAAAAAAAAAAAAAATCAGTCCACAAAAAAAATAAATAAATGTGGTAATCCATTCTTTTTCATTCTTTTTTTCCCCTGTCCTTAAATCAATTTGGTCTTAGTTACTAATATTCTTGCCATAATAGGGAACTTTATACACAAGTATTATTATCTGACAGTTGTTTTTAATCAATTTAATCTCATACATATTTAGAAGCTACTACTAGCCCTGCTACTATAAGAACTCTATTTAATTAATTTATTTGAAATTCTCTTGCTTGTGCCGTGTGACACAACTGTGGAAACAGCTATTCTCTGGGATTCTTTAAGAGATGGTGTCTAATATCAGGCAAGCATTTGAGCTACTGCGATTAGGGTACAAAGCATCTCTCAATAATAGATGATCAAAACTCTTGGCTGAGTGTGTATGACAACTGATCTGACCGAAGGGAGACTTCTTTTCAAATGTTTTCAAAGGGTACAAACCCTCTTATAAGCAGCCATAAATTGACTAGAGACAGACATAGTTATGGTTCATCTAAAATAAAAGAAAAGATAACGAGTCATGTCATGAGTTATGTTCACATGTTCATAATTCTTTCACCTCTTCACACTTGAAAAGAGATTAATTCAACTACAAAATAAAATAATTTGATTGAACGTGAACACGAACCAACTTGAATCACCAATATAATTTTTATACCAAAAACAGAATTTAACTTTTAATAATATATAGTGTTTTATTGTTCTTTATTGTTTACAATAATTGGCCAATATGCAAAGTAGTTTTTAGGCCCATTTTAAAATGATCATGCAATCGGAAACATAAAAACAATGTCACCATATTGGGCAATTATTGTAATGCATATGGCTGCACATTACGTTCTCATTTTATTCATATCAGTACTAATTAGAAGTATTACATATAGACACAACTTCGTTGTAGAACTGGAATGCACAATTTACATTTCAATGTGGCGGAAAACTGCAAAATGAGGTGTCTACTAATTTAGAATTCAGTGCAAAAACAGTATGAAGACTAATTTTAAGCCATTTTTTGTATTTAAGCAAATTGAACCAATGGACTTGAACAAAATGCACATTTCAAATAAGTTCTATTTTCTATAGAGCAAAATGTTCTGTCTGTTCATATACTCCACTGATCTATATGCACACCATCTAAAAACTGAAACAGAATGAGAATATTCTTCAAACATGAAGACAGTTTGTGTGAAAAAGTTTTACTGAGAAGACCGTAGTGTGAAGATACAAAGCATAATAATTAGTGTTCTCATACATAATCATGTTTCTACAAAAATATATTCTAGAGCCCCCCCCCCCACCCCACCCTACCCCGCAAAAGAAAATGCTAAAAGCATTTCAAAAGACAGTACCAAAATATTTCCTTGGATCAGAAAATACAGCCCTCCATAAAAGAAACCCAGCATCAAAACAGGTATGGATTTTCATATACACATATATTAAAACATTTGACTACAATATTTTAAAATTACATTTCTAAATTACATCATTCATTAATGGCATAACAAAAATGTTTTACATAAAATAAAATAAAAACAGCAACAACAGAAAATAAAAACCTAGCCCCTCAGAAAGCTGTACACCCTAGAAACTACAGCATATGTACTACACAGTAGTGTACAAGTACCTATAAGAACTTTTATCTAGTCACTGTTCTCATTAGTGTGGATGGGGGAAAGCAATACTACTTGTTGTAGAATACCAAGTAGGGTTTTAAATGTGGATGTGGTCTTTAGCAACTGTATATTAGCATCTAGTGCTAATGTTGCCCTGTCGTCCCAACCTGATTCGTCAGCAACAGCCAATGCAGCCTTTATCTAGGTATTATACACCATATATGTGGATTCTGAGTTTAAAACCAAACTGTCTCAATTGCCAGTCTTTCAAATGCCGATGCTTCTGCTCAGGTTGGCGCACTGAATCGCGCAGACGCTGGTGGTGGTGTGAATAGGGGTTGGTGATTCAGTGGAGATACAGTGTTTGGTCTTAGCAGGCACAGGTGGTGGTCCCTCGCTCTCCTCTCTCCGGGTGTAGAAGCTCTTGAGTGGGAGATTTCTCTCTCCAGGGCAAGGCTTTCTCATGGTTCAGTAGTGGTACTAGCAGTAGTGTTCAGATTGTAAGCAAGTCTGGAATGAAGAGCGCATCCAGAATCATTCAGGCACTGGGAATTAAAGGCTCAGTCTGTGGACACAGCAGAAAAAAAGCAGCACAATGAGCATGAAGCTCAAAAAGTTATATAATAGTTTATAAACACATCGTGGTTGAATTAGACCATGACATTTTGGCTGACAATTAAACATTAGAAATAATTATGACATGTCATGTGACAATTAAACATGTAGTTTTCTCAAATACTTGCAACAAGGCAAGTTACAATATTTATATTATAATGTAGAATAACTATTTATGCCAATTAGGAAAAAATACAAAAAATCACCTCCATTACTCAGCATGTTGCCTTTTGGCTTAGTCTTCAGATTGTTTTCTAGGAACGTCCTTTAAACAAACAACTTGCAGATTATTCAAACCGTACAGGCATTAATGCATATTAATAAAGTACTAAGATCTAGATTAAATTAAACCTTCTTACGTTTGATCTCCTTCTAGAGACTTCTGGATTTCCTGTAGCACTCCTGTGTTAGAGGAAGACAAGAATCAAGCAAATACTCACTTTCCCGCAGACACTATAAATACTACTAGTTCAGCAAACACTGTCCTCAATGAAACTGCATGTAAAGAGCTCAAAAACTAGTTCTTCTGTTTATAAATGACAAATCAAAACTTTTGCACAGATACAGTACTAATACAATAATATTATTGTGCAGGGACATTAAAGTGTTACAGATCATGCAAACACATGACTGCCCAGACCAGGGCACGATTACTGAAAACACACAGCATGTTCAGATTATTGTTTTAAGCCATTTGCATATCATCTGCAGGTCACAAAACATACACAGCAAGCAGAGATATAAACGATCTGATACTGCTCTGAGGTGCTGGTCTAACATGGTTATTTAGCATCTAAACTGATATTCTGTCTAACTGCTGATCCTCATGTACTCACTCTCGTCGTTGAGCAAAGCATGCTCCATTACTTGTCTAGCAGAATTCTCTGGAACACACAAGCACATTGATCAGTCATGCAAAAGCTCGCAAATGCCTTGAGGAGGAGTTATAAATACAATTCCTAATTGATGCAACTGGCAAGCCACAACAGTGTTATTTTAGTATATTATCAATATTTTGTTTAATTTTAGTTGAAGTAATTTTGAATTGGCTTTTATTTAAGCTTTCATTCTATTTTCATTTTAAGTAATTCTGTTTCATGCTTTTTGTCACTTATATTGTTTATTTTTAGTCATTGTAGTGCTTAAACTTATTTGACTTAATTTTTAAGTTTTTTAATTAGAATTTATTTCAAATAACTTAAGTTTTAGTTAAAAATAACACTTGGCCTCAAATTAATATATGAATTAACATTACTATAATATAATAAAACACTGTCTTCCAGTGCACCTAATCAACTCTAATACTAGATTACAAAATTTCAAATAATAATGTGGAATTGTTTCATCAATTACGGATTGTGTCTGTAAGTACGGATTTAAGTCTTTTGCATGAGCGACTTCTGGGAATAACATGGGGAAGCATTCAACAAAGCATTAACAACATGCATTTTTTAGTACTGGATGCTTAGTTTGCACAATTCACACAGATCTGGAAAAAGCACACTGAATCTCACCATATCCTTCACTCTCCCTTTTGAAATTTCTAGAAAAACAGAACAAACAAACAAACATCAATATGGAGACACATTTGTCACTCCTTGACAACAGGAAAGGAATAATAGATCCTGAACGATTAAACAGCTACACACACACTCACACACACACACACACACCTGTGTTCAGTAGGTACTCCATCCAGCTGGTCCCTGTGGACGGGACTTGATGGGTTCTTGAGCCTCATCTGGAGGGGAGCCTCAACCAGACAGTGCGGCTCCACCACCCAGCGGGTGGAGAGAGAAAACCGCTCAAACTCAGATGGGGACATCAGGTAGAAACCTAAAAGATGACCGGACAAACTATTTCAGAAGTGATCCATGCCTGAGTAAATGCACTTTGTATAAAAGTGACTGTTTCCTACCTTGGCCATATTTGGTGAACACACAGGATGCGATTCCACTGACGTCTTCTCTTCGTATGCAAGGATAGTGGACCATCATTTTAATGGAGGGCAAGGAGATGACGTGTAGCTCACCCTGATTGGTCAGCACAACCAGGCCGCTCTCCAACTGTTCGTCAGTCTTCGAGCCGAACCAAGCCACACCCACACGTCGAACACGAGAACCGTCGACCGCTGTCAGCTTCAGCTTTGACTTACTGCTCACTTTAGGCAGTGTAAACAGCTATGTGCACACAAATATGGTGAGACTCACCATCTGTGTCAACACTGGAGAAAAAAAAATGAATTGTGTGGCGTAAATTCTCACCTTAAATTGCTCCTCGGACACAACCAATAGATGGTGAGAACCGTGCATTTCAGGACTGCGTGCCAAATCATGGGCCACCTCCAAGGGTTCGGGCAGAGGGGCACCCTTGCCATCCAAGACCACCAAGCCAACGACCGGAGCACGATGCATCAACTGAATCTCTTTAGCTGGTGATGAAGAAGCACTTTTTATAGAAGATCTGTTTATGTAAATGTACACTACTGTTCAAAACTTTGAGGTCAACACATGCCAATTGTATACAATCATACATTATTAATATTTCCCACGTATGATAACAGAAAATTTATTAAAAATAATACATTATGTACGGACCAAAATGTAAAACAAATTACATGATTACATGAAAATTAATTTTTTAAAGATTTTTATGCTCACAAAGGTTGAATTTATTTTATCAAAAACAAAGGAAAACAGAAATAGAGAAATATTTTGTACAATTTGAAAGGTAGTAGTTTTTCTTAAATGAAATGTATTTTTAAAAAGTAATTTATTCCTGTGATGGCATGGTGTCACATGATGATTGTGCAGATTAATATTTTTGTGGAAACTGATAGCTTTTTTGGTGGGGATTCTTTGATTAATAGAAAGTTTTATCTAAAACAAAAATAAAAAGGTATTAATTAGGGCAGCACGATATTGGGAAAAAATGACATTGCGATATTTTATTTTTATGCGATATATATTGCGATATATTTTCTTACAAACAAAAATGGGGTGAGCACACATACATTCTCATTTTAAATGATTTAAACATCAATACCATCGTGTCAATTGATTAATATGCACGAGGGAGAGGGAGAGAGAGCAAGACAGCGCTAGTGTTGTTTGAAGACGGCTCGTCTTTTGTGTCATTTATATATTGTTTTCTTTTTACCTGCATGAGCCACCACCGGATCCTCCGCCCTTCGTTCCAGTGAGGGGACACGGAGGACATACGCAAAAACAGCTCCGCCATTGGTTCCTGCCCACAGTGAGGGCGTACTGTGAGAGCCTGAAGAAGAGAGAGAGATGATGGAGGTCTTCTGCTAGTCACACACGTACCATCTGAGAGGAATAAACCTGATAATAACCTTACATTTAATGATTAGAAACACTGTGGTACTCACTATCACTGACAAATGTATCTGCGAAGTAGAGTGTTCTGACGAGGCCTGTGAAGGAGTCATCAGAGGAACGGGCTTCGATCTTTCTCTGTACGGGTGCCAGCTCCATCTCCTGTAGAGCTTCGGCCTCCAGTCTGGCGTTAATTTCTTGCAGCTGCAGAAACATTCCTGATATTCACTACCAAGTTGTCACCCCGCTTTTAACAACTCTGAAGTATGCAATGCTAACTGCTGCTGAAATAACTGCATGCACAATGTCTAGTCTCATGTTTAGTTAATCTGCCGGGTGAATAACTGCAGCATTGAAGGAAAAGAGAGCCGATGTGTACCTTGGCTGCGTTGGCAGTGTGGTGTTTTCGCATGGAGACCCGGCTGCGGCGAATCCTGCGGAAGGACTGTCGCAGGGACTTCTTGATGGACTTGACGCGCGAGAGCGGCCCCTCCAAGGCCACCTGGTCACTGGGGTTTAGGGTGCATCTGCAAATGGACAGTTAACATCTATCAGCATGTTCAAAGTCTGCAGGAAAATCATTTAACAGTCTTGATTCTTACAGTTTAATCTAAAGACTTGGGCTCAGAAACAAAAGGCTTAAAATTACTTTAATATGGACAATCAGACTAGAAAGCGTCTGCTAAATGAATAAATGTACATGTAAATGTAAACTATTTGAAAATCTGGAATCTATGTGTGCAAAAAAAAACTAAATACTGAGAAAATGGACTTTAAAGTTACCCAAATAAATTCTTAGCAAAAAATATTACTAATTAAAAATTAAGTTTGATATATTTACAGTAGGAAATTTACAAAATATCTTCATGGAACATGATCTTTACTTAACATCCTATAATTTTGCCCCATACAATGTTTTTTTGGCTATTGCTAAAAATATACCCCAGCGTCCAAAGACTGGTTTTGTGGTCCAGGGTCACATTTATCATTTTTTCATTGATTTTCCACATTTATCATGATAAAAGGACATCATAGTGACCAACACTGCAGCCATAATAAAAGACTTTTCTTTAATGAGACTATTGTGATGAACACATCAACACATGCACAATATTATCACTCATCATTAGTCTGAACCAACTAAAAACATATAATAATAATAAAAAAAAACTTCTCATTCGACATTTTAAACTAATAAAATTGTAAATGTGATTCTTCTCACTTGACCATGATGTTATTCTTCTGGTGGTAGTCATAGAAACCAAAGCCATGGCTGGTACCGAAGGCCACCAGTTTCCACTCCGAGTGCAGAGCGATTGCTGTGACCACAGCGGGCGGCTGGCACTGCACTAGAGCGAAGGGCTGGAAGCCTGGAGGGAACAGCACTGGCTCCTCCCGCACGTCTAGACGCGCCTGGCCCTTCCAGCGGAAGCCCTCCTGACCCTGCAGCAGGTCCACCACTGTAGCCTCGACCGTCTGCTCAGCAGCCTCATCATTCAGCTCCATAATCAGAATCTGAGTGGGAGGAAGACATTTTATTTAATACATTTTGACCCAAACAGATGAAAATAAAACCGCTATATCTCACTTCTGTACAAACATTTTCTCTCACAAGACCTGTAAAACACAAATCCTCGCAGCATAATTCATATAGCATGCACCACGCTTACGAGCTTGGTCTTCTGTTCTGCCCGAACATCGGTATAATTATCCTAACACCTTTCAGTAGTTCAGCGAAAGGACAACAGGAAAGTGTTTGATCCTGAAGAGTGGCTTTTCACAAAGCCCGACTCATTCCCAAATGGCAGACGTGATGTGAAGTGGACTGGTAATAATCAGCTAAATTAGAGAGTTTCAGTCAAGTTCTCTCACATGCTTAATTTTAAGCAGCCACTAAAAAGTCTGAGAACTGGGTGTACTGGACAGATCAGATCTTCAGCACAAGCCAACCGAGAAGAAATTCACAGACATACAGCTACATGAGCGACAATTCTTTTATCTTCTTTTATTTATTCAGCATGGATGCATTCAAAAGTGCCTGAAAGGCATTTGTAATTTTATAAAAGGTTTCGATTTTAAATAAATGAGAATCTTCAGAAAAGATTGTTTTTTTAATTTCCCCCAAAAATAGTATGGAGCACAACTGTTTTCAACATTGATTAAATGCTTCTTGAGCACCAAATCAGCATTTTTCAATATTTAAAAAAAATGATCACGTTACACTGAAGACTGGAGTAATGATGCTGAAGACTAAGCTTTGCTATAACAGGACATTTTAAAATATATTTAAAAACAACAATTGTAATAATTTCACAATAGAACTGTTTTTATTGCATCTTATTCATATAAATGTAGCTTTGTTAAAGGGGGGGTGAAATGCTCGTTTTCACTCAATATCCTGTTAATCTTGAGTACCTATAGAGTAGTACTGCATCCTTCATAACTCCAAAAAGTCTTTAGTTTTATTATATTCATAAGAGAAAGATAGTCTGTACCGATTTTTCCCGGAAAAACACGAGTGGCTGGAGGCGTGACGTGTGGGCGGAGCTAAAGAATCACGAGCGCCAGTAGGCTTTTGTTGAGAGCATTTGGAAGCTGTGACATTACCTTGAGGAAAAAACCATCATCCAAAACAAACCATGGCTAACAGTCAGATTCAGCCGTTTATTTATGATACAGAATCAGATCCCGAGGTTGAAACTGAACGAGAGCAGCAGCAGCAACGACTCGCTCTGAGCGGGGCTCGAACCCGGGTCTCCGGCATGGGAGGCGGACGCACTAACAAGAAGGCAGAGATATTTGAAGCAGTTTTACTCACCGCCTGCGGTTCCAACACACGATCGTGACCCTTTTTCGTTGGGATTGCATCATCCTTAAGAAATAAACGATACGCAAATCCGTCGTCAAACTGGGCCTTGTTTGTAAAACAAGCATCTTCGAAATGCAGGGGAACAAACACAAACACTTGCACAACTCCGTTGATGCTCTGTAAAAATAAACTCCATCCACTGGTCCCTTAATGCTGTTTTTTTTTGGTAATCTGTGCAGGGTTGTCTTGCCCTTTCAACTAAAAGTACACTTCTTTTGTGACATTTCGCGACGCTCTCGCTCTGATCAGTGAATGTCTGTTGTGCTCTCAGTGCTCTGCTATACGGGAGCGCGCGCTCTTCCGGCAGACGTGCCCTTAGGACCCATATAAGGAAATTCCACTCCATCTAACGTCACACAGAGCCATACTCGAAAAAAACTTTCTGAAACTTGTGACAAACCGGAAGGAGTATTTTTGGAACAGAAATACTCCTTCAAACGTACAACTTAATTTTTGAAACTTTGTCCATGTTTAGCATGGGAATCCAACTCTTTAACAGTGTAAAAAACTCAGTATGCATGAAATAGCATTTCACCCCCCCTTTAAGTATATGTAGTAGTTTAAGTAACAACTGAACAAAAGGTACCATTTTAATAATAACCATTTTAGAGTTCCTGTGGCTCAGTGGTAAAGCACTGCGTTAGCAGCACAAAAGGTTATGGGTTCAATTCCCAGGGAACGCACATACTGGTAAAATAAATGTATAGCCTGAATGCACTGTAAGTTGCTTTGGATAAAAGCGTCTGCTAAATGCATAAATATAAATATATGTAAATGTTTGCTTTAATGAGGTGTACACACTTTGTCTTCGCTTAAACTCCCACATCAAAACTCACTTGTCCTGCAGTTCCAGCAACTGTGAGATATCCGCTGTATTTACACAGGTGGATCTTCTGAATGCCAAGCCGTGGGTCGTCGCTATATGGGTCAAAGCAGCCCACCTGATATTTAGAAAAACAATAAATACACCCAATCAAATGTCAGATGAAAAATCAGTAAACAACTGTGTGTTAACAAGAAGTTAAGTGTGAGCGTTAATACTTGTACAAGTGTCAGTCAAACCAGACCTTGCGGAATGGAGGCCACTCTCCCTCACTGCCCTGGTTCATGTTGTCATTTGGGTCAGCGTCCGTGAGGAAGACTCCCGCTGTGCTGAGCTTGTACATGGGGTAAAGACAGATCCCTGAGGCATCCCAGAAACGCACAGTGCCATCTTCATGCCTTTCAAAAGGAATATGGATACAAAATATTTAAAGTGAAGGGTAATATACTATTTTAACCATCAGTTCCTCATTCCAGATTTTAGGAATTGCTAAATAATTGATGATTTAATAAGCAAAATAACAAGAAACCGATCGGTCCTGTTTATGTTATCTGTCGGAAGTGAGCGACTCAAAACAGACAGGCTAAAAAAAAAGCTCAACAGTTGTGTCTTCCATTATTAACAACTATGATCTCAACTGAAAAATTCATTTCATATTTTTTCGACAGTAAAAAAAAAAAAAATATAAAAAAAAAATACTAGTCTGCACAGTTGTTTTCAACATTAATAATAATAATAATTGTTGTTTTCAGAGCAGCAAATCAGCATATTTAGTTTAGTTTATAATAACGTGGACAGTCTCCTTTCATAAAAAGAGCAGCTTTAGCCTCTACGGCTCAATTTTATTAGAAAGATTTCTAGAGGATCAGGTGACACTGAAGACCTGAGTAAAGGCTACTGAAAACAGGAATAATAATTATACAATATTACTGTTTTTAACTATTTTTTTAAATAAGAAAATGCAGCCTTAGTGAGAACAATACACTTAAAAAAAAAAACTATAAACATTAAACATTGTTTTTAACTATATTTATTACAATTATACAAAATACAATATCAAACATAAGACAACTTACTGCCTGTTAAAAAACACCATTTATAACCCATTTTCACATGCTTATAATTTGGTACAGAATGGTTTCCAATATTTTGCAAGCTGACACTTTACAAGGAAACCAGTGAATTCAAGGCTGTGCAAGATCACACTAAGATCGACAGCATTAGCTTACATAGGTCTACTCACCCTGTCAGGAGCAGGTCTCTCTGGGGAGGGTCTGGGGCAAGATTCTGGCCTCCAATTATAGGCCAAGGCTACAAAAAGACAGATTGACAAAAACAAGAATCGAATGGCTCAATAGATTCTATGTCAGTAATTAAAGTTATCTGTGGTGCTGCCAAACAGCAATCATCACAACAACACTTGACATAGTTGAAGTGTTCTGAAGGCAACAGCAGTTAACATTTAACCCAGTCGAACTTTTTTTTCATAGTTTGGCTGGTCCTGCGACTTATAGTCAGGTGCGACTTATTTATCAAAATTAATTTGACATGAACCGAGAGAAATGAACCAAGAGAAATGAACCAAGAGAAAACATTACCGTCTCCAGCCGCTAGAGGGCGCTCTATGCTGCTCAGTGCTCATGCAGTCTACACTGGAGACAGAGCGCCCTCTCGCGGCTGGAGACGGTAATGTTTTCTCTTGGTTCTTGGTTCTAAATAAATGCGACTTATAGTCCAGTGCGACTTATATATGTTTTTTTCCTCATCATGACGTATTTTTGGAATGATGCGACTTATACTCAGGTGCGACTTATAGTCCAAAAAAAATATGGTAAATGGTTTTATTGTGCAACATGCGATCTGAGCTTTATATTTCTGGTTTAGTGGGGGCATAAGGTTTCATACCTTCTTGGAGTAGTGTGTATTCTGCAGGGCTCCTGCAGCTTGCACTCTTTCCCACAGTTTGAGCGGGATGGAGGAGACGTGGTGCGAGCAGGTAATTGCTGAACAGTGTAATGGCACCAGGTATGGCGTCTGGATGACGGGCCACCCCTCACTCTGCAGATCCACCACAACCAGCTCCTCTTCCACTAAAACCACAAGAGCGCTCGGCTCACCTGGGACACAAACACACATTTAGACCTATTGCAGCTCAGATAAAAAGTTAAGTAGTTGTAAAAGAAAGATGTTTTTGGAAGCATCTCTCTACCTTTGTGGTTCTCTCCCTCGCGAATGACGAAGAAGTCGATAATGCGTGAGGTGAAGTCCAGCGCCTCGTGGTTTTTGCTGTGGATGACGGAGATGCAGTGTCTGTCCCCGTAACTGGCCCTCGGCATCCCTCCGCTGAAGATGAGGAATGGGGGACTGGGGGATGAGAGGACAGAAGACATTACTCTGGATAAGGAAGTATTTACATGACAAACTCTCCTTGGCTCTTTCAGAACTTTCCAAATCAGTGGTTTCAAAAAAGATAATAAAGCAACAGGAAATATAAGGGACAGTATGATAAAATAGTCTGTGGAGATTAGCAGTAAAAGAAAAGTCAGATGGAGAATCCTACAGTCGAGCAGGACATATGAACGTCTATGGAAGGTTTAAATATTAACCAGGCGGTTTGAGTCATAGTGAAGCACTCTGGGTTAATGACACCACACCAAACACAACTGTCTCAGCATCAGCGAGTGAACACTCACAGTACAGTATGGCCTAATAAACAATACTCACCCTTGTTTTGATGGCAGCTGTATTATTTTGGATATGGCCTTACAGGGGAAGGCACCTGTTTGAAGAGATTGTTCACAAAGAAGTAATTACAGATCAGTTCAATATGAACACATTTTACATGAGGATAACAGAGGCGTTGTTCCAAAACCACCTTTTTACATAAAGGATGCTAATTCTGTAGGTAGGAGACTACAAGGACCCAGATTTGAATTTTCCTACTTCCCAATAAACTTATGGTCAGTGAATTTCCTTTATTCAACTGCTTAATTGAAATGTTATTATGTTTATAATTTTGAAAAGGATTTCCTTTTCATATTTTTTTCCCCACATTGTACAGGGTGAAACTTTACTGGTGAACTTCTGAATTCAAGACAGCATTCAAAAGTTTGAGGTCAGTGAGATTTTTAAAATATTCTTTTAAAAGTTTTGGAACACAAGTCATTCCAGTTATGTGGTCTCACCATACGGCGTCTCCTGTTTCTCAGGCTCTGTTTGTGGATCCTCGCCGGTCACCGTCCATTGGCAGTAGCTCCCATCACTATGTGAACTGAGTATGTTCACACCGTCCTCCATCCACCAAACACTCTCTAGTTGCTGTACAGGACACAGAGAGAGACAATTTCTTCTTAAAAACTAAATCCTCTAAGAGTTTTGAGGTTCAGGGCTTAAGTGACGACACTGCAGTATACGGTACCTGTGTGCCGAGAAAGTGCTGGATGGGACGCTGCCTGTCCAGATCCCACAGTACCATCAGGCCTCGGCTGTAGCCAATCAGCACCTGCCTTGGGTTGAGCGGGTTCTCATGCAGAGCCTCCACACACTCCAGATTTCTGCGGCCAACATAATCCTCTGGAATTCTGGGAAAAGTAGCGGTGGGTGAACAGATCAGCGATCACAAAGAGTAACTGTTATAGTAGTCTCAGGAATGCGAAACTGTTGCATAATACCATTCCACTGAAACTATTTAAAGAATGTATGCTGTATGTGTATATAAGAAAAATGAATTGAGAGATTAAAACTGAGGGACATCGGGTCACAGATCAAAGTTATGTAAGTCTATTAAATATGGTAATTTTAATCTCTCGCCTTGAAATACAGTGTTCATATGTAAAGTGACCGAACATGTATTTATGTTAACCCTATTGATGCAGAAGATGTAAGTCTCAAACACTTTATATTATGATAAGACATATAATATGCACTTCAATATGTACAAACCCAACATTTAAAGCCAGCTGTGTGTTATCCATTAAGAATATTATATAATAATGAAAGGATGGCCCTTGCAATTCAGATCAACATGTCTGACCTGTTCTGTACATTCTCCACGCTGATGTTGTTCTCCTCCAGCTCTCTGAAGCCTGGCACTTCCACAACAAACACATGTCCTCCCTCCGTGCCCAGCAGCAGCAGCTCGCCCGATGAGTGTGCCAGGACGGCAGTGACCCGCGTCACACTGGGAGGGGCTCTGTCAATATTTGGCATCACAAGGGTGTCAAAATCAAATTGCTAGTGAATTTTTTTTTTTTTCTCCCCCAGTTACATTTGGATTAGACGTTGGATGAAAACTGTATGCTGGCATATTTTAAGGCATATAAAGAATTTTTATAATAAAATGCATCTTTTCTTTGTATTTTCAATAATCGTAACCAATTACAGTACCAACAGATGCTAAATCTTGAAGCACATAATATTTTAATTATATTCTTATAATACATTATACTCTTTTTAGGCATAAATACAAGACAACATAAATGTACAAAAAAAATCATGATTACAAATTTCATACAAATGTGGCTCCACCAGAAAATATCTGATGTTTAATATGCTGCTATGTGAAGTGGGTGATGAGACTAATGATATTTCAGGGCTACCCAGCATAACAAAACAGATAGAAAATCCAAGACTGCATCTGAAAATGCATACTTCCATATTATATAGCAGGTGAACGGTATGTGAAACAGTTATATGTACAAATTTACAGTATTCATAAAACAGAAGGCAAAAAATTCCTGGAAAGCCTACTATTTGATAAGAAGTTCGTATCTGGTGGAAACCTTTCTATTGCATGATGGCACAGGATCAGATTTGTGAATGGCAGTGAAGCAACGTAACTGACGCTAGTAGGTCATGTGACACTGACAACATGATGAATATAGTACATCTGGATTACATTCAAACTAGTATAAAGACCTACTCAGTGAGTATGCGATTTTGTATGCAGCCCGAGAGATCATGATGTCCTGTCACTTGTTACTGGATAATAACAAAAGTATTAGGAAAAATAATAATTCATGGGAGGACAGGATATGACATCATAGGCTTCAAAAAGGCTACTTTTAATCATGGAAGTCAGCTGACGGTAAGTGTACATCTATGTATGGATTCAGAGCACAAGTGAGCATCAGTCATGTCTGGTTCAGTGTGAGTCAATGCTCATGTCTCATTCTTTGGGTGTGTGTGCATGAACATACCAGCAGGTTCATAAAAACATCAGATTATTAGATTGAGGTGTGTGTTCCCGACTCACCCAGGTGGACCAGAGAGAGTGAAACGTCCTATTTCAAGCAACTCAGACATGCCGTTATGGGCCTGAAGTGTCCACATGTGCAGACTGTTGTCATCCAGTAATGTTACCATGTCCACCTACAAAAAAATTAAATAAATAAAAGGACAAAATCAAAACCAACATCTATTTTTTTTTTTCAAATAAAAAAAGAAGATATAAAGAAATGTATTTAATTCAGGATAATGTATGTTTAAATCATATATACAGCTAATGTGATATAAAAACCCTTACCACTATATCATATTTTATTGATACACCCCCTAATTTTAAATTTAATAACATGTTTTTAACAACCTCACCCAAACCCACTGATGATTCACTGAAAACCGAATCCCAAAGATTGAATTAAAAAAAAAAAAAAAAAATTCAGGTGAGATCAAAAGGCATCAGGATTGAAGTTCAAAGCTGTACCTGGTTTGGCAGGAAGTGCACTTGTGTAACTGCTGCATTCTCGTCGTGCAGTCCCATGAACTCCACACCTGGAGATCCATACCTGAGAACTGGTTAAGGAAACGCATGCCAACCATTCACACAGCACCTTGTTTTTGTGGCAAGTAAAAAAAAAATCTACTTGCTTTAAAAAAAAAAAAAAAAAAGTTAAAAAATAAATACATAAAATATATTAAATTAAAAAAAATACTAAATACCAGACACATAATGTTGGCCACATACCAGTTATTCATTTATTTTATTTTCTCTTCTGTGAATGACTAACAGAGAAATTACGCAATAGTATGGGGAAATTGTTTTTACATGGACATGCATTCTAAGCGCTACAAACTAATATAAACTATTACGCCTTTCAATATACCTGCATGATGGGTGTGTTCCAATGAGCCACTAGACAACCACGAGATTACAGGAAATCAGGAATACACATGAAACTACAGGAAATCTCAGTACATTCTCATCAGGTCACATTGTAGTCACTCTGCTCTCGGGATTCAGAGACAGGGGAATGGAATGTGATCATTCTAGTCAAAAGAGTTATGCTATACACAGATCAAATAACCCAAAATGTGGAAATGTCTTCTGTTTGTTGAAGGATACAGTTTGATTGCTCCCGATCTGGTACCGATGGCCAGGAGATCCAGGCTGGGGCTGAATCCCAGAGCACTGGGCTGATGGGGGAAGCCATGTTCTACAGTCTAAAGCAGAAAGGGGAGAGTGTTATATTGTAGGTCTTACACACATTGGCTCTGGTAAACACTTACTAATGGGCAGCTTTACATTTTAGAGACATCATAGTCACATGATTTCAAAAGTCTGTTCCAAAATGGAACATATACAACTATGGTGCCTTTAAAGATGCCTATTTTTGGGCAAATTGGTCATGGGGTGTATCCTTAACAGGGAAGGCAATTCAATTCTAAAGAACTCAGAAATCCATCCAAATTGTAGGGCTGCGTGATTATTCAAAATCACACCAAAATTGCATTATGGTTAAAAAGGCTGCGATTTCATTGTTAAATATATACATTAATTATCAAAATAAAAACAGGTGCTGCATGTTACAGAGTGAAACACAGCACTGTGCTCTTTTATACGCGAGCACCTCATGATCCAGTGTTTTCAGTGTCTCCGAGCATCTCTGATTACAGTAAATGCTGCTTCACATGAACTCTGCTCCGAGTTTGTTCAAAAATGTTGATTATAATTTACATAAAATACATTAAATCCCAGAAAATTATTATTAATTTTTTTTTTTTACTAATTATAAAATCAAAAATAGTCAGCAAGAGAGGTCCTATGAAAATAGTCTTGTTTATGTGTAATAGCAAAACAAACTTCCAACAGAAGATATGGGCTTGATCACCTTGTTGAACTGATAGAGATCCTGTTTGTGTTTGTCCTTCTGAGACTCATGCCCATGACGCCTGAACCTCTTCATCGTCCCTGGACGAACAGGGACCTCACGCTGCCCTCTCTCACCGCTTCTCCTCAGCCACCTGACATGAGAGGAGGGGTAAAGAGGCTTTTCAGACAAAAATAAAACCAAATAGTGTAAAAACATTACACTTCTGTATAGCGACAACAACAAAGGGGAATAATCAAGACTTAAAGTGATCATTCACTCATAATTTACTGCTTTTTACAGCTGTGGTCACCATTCATAGTCAGTGTATGAAAAAGAACATTATCCAGCTTCTACTGCGTTTCACACAACAAATTCGGTCATACAGGTTAGGAATCACATAAGGGTGACCATTTTTATTTTTTGGGTGAGCTATGCCTATAAAAAGACACAAACTGAAGCAATGTAAAGGGTGCATAACCTAAACAGACTTTGCACAGGGTTGTGTGTGCATTCCACTTAAAAAGAAAAAAGAAAAAAAGGGATCTGATAGGATCAGGAATTCCAAGGAAGGAGTTGTGTGCTGTTTGACTGAAACTACACCCCCTCACCGCTCCTGATTCTTCTCTTTCGCTCTTTCTGCCCAGCCCCCACAGGGAAATTGTGGATCTCTGCAGTCCTGACTGAAGCAGCTTTTGTTCGGAGCTAAACTATCACAGTCCCTCCCCTAATCTGAGCAAACAGCACCTTGATGAAAACACCTGTTGCTCTGGGGAAGCCAAATCAGAAAGAGCCTCTTTCAAATCGACAGAAAAAGGAGGGCTGCTACATGCTTTGCATTAAAGTGACCACTCAGCCTATAACAATACACAATAACCCGTAAATGGACAGGAGTTTATCTCACCTGAAGCTTGAAACTGTTTGGATTTGTTGTGGGTGGAAACAGAAAGTCACTATTGGCTATTATGCTCCATTTAATGCCCCATAAAAACTATTTTACCACGGTAACAAAGCAAGCATCATAATTATTATAACTCATGTTTGTTCACAGCTAACCCTAACTCGAAACTGAAGTATTAAACTTCAGCACATAACTCAGCCCACACCGTTTTATGGTACAATACACTACTATTCAAAACTTTGAGCTCAGTATTTTTTTTTTAAGGAATTAATACTTTTTTTCAAAAGTGATAGTAAGGATATTCAAAATGTTACAACATTTTTTCTTTTCAAATACATGCTTTTTTCCTATTCATCAAAGAAACCTAAAAAAAAATGGTTTCCACAAATACATTAAACTGTTTTCAACATTGATAAACTTTTCTTGAGCATCAAATCGGCTGAAAATTCAGCTTTACCATCAGAACAATGAATTAAAAATACTGAAAACCAAGTTTAAATTTATATATTTTGCTAAATATTTTTTTATTGTACTTTTATTGTAAATGCAGTCTTCATGAGAATAAGAGAATTAAAAAAAACTTCCCTATACTACAGAAATGATGGTTACCATTGTACATGATAATAAGGAGAAGCTGTCATAAATTCATGCATGCAAAAGTGTGTATACACCCCGTTCACACAGAGACGCGATTAGCTACTGTATATATGCATACATTTTGTATTGCATAGGCGTTTCGTCCACACAGATCTGGCGTTTTGGGTGAGTGAACCAGATATTTTTTGAAACTGGGTCCCAGAGTGGATAAATCTGAAAATGCAACCTTTAAGTTTTCATGTGGCCAGCGAATCCGTATATTTTCTGAAATGATGACGTCATCAGCCCACGTCTCGCCCCTAGTCAGACACCGCTACATCATGTAACAGCAACCAAAACATGAACAAACACTGAACAATTGTCTTTTTATTAACTAACATTAACACTGATTAATAAATGTATTGTTCGTTTGTAAACGGCACGCAAGGTTTATTCACATAGTTCAAGTCGTCTTCTCCATTTCTATCTCTGTGGCAGAATTACAGCACCACATGTATAATACATAGTTTTTTTGGGGGTTTCGTGTGGCCACAGTTATTTCTTGAGATGGGGGGGGGGGGGGGGGGGGTCAGATAGGGAAAGCTCTGGCTTTGTGTGGGCGTAGCCTCAGTATCAGCAAGCAAAGAGAAATTCTGCAGGAAATAAGGCTAACAGGACGTAGGCAATCAAAACAAGAAAAACATTCAGTCAGTCTTTGACATTGATTAATGACAATAAGAACTGCATTAAGAGTGACATATCCAGGTAGCATTAACATCACATCATATTAGAACTGCCCTGAGAGCGTTTCTAGACAAGAATGCCCTGATAAATTATAACACTTTGTCGAGGCTGATCACATCAGCATATCAACAGGAAAAGAAAATGTTTTCCTACCCCAAATCAATCCCTTCCAAGCATAACCTTCCCAGTGACTCAGTTGCCCCACTCGGCTCAGACACATATTTCTGTGATTATCGCCATTATTAGCCAAGAACGTTTAGTCATCAAGCATGCGTCTACAAACGCTTCCAGAGAAGGAAAAGAGCTCCCATTTCCTTATTTTTACAGAACCTTGAAGGAACCAGTCAACAAACTAAACACAAAAAAGAGAGAGTCTGTAAAGCTTAGCTTAAGGGACAATGGTAAAGTGGGAGGTCTTCTACTTAAGAGTGAGCTTGGCTTTATGAGAGAAAACTCTCAGCAGGAGAGCTGGAATGGAGTGAAGGCGGGAGAAAAGACGCAATTCATTAACAAGCTAAAGACGCCAGAGGGTCCAAAACCAGCTCCATCTCCCTGAACACCACATTGATCATTGGGAGCCTTGCGTAAAGCAGCTTCAGAGAATTCTGTCCTCAAAGATCAATATTACATCTCCATCCATTAAATCCCAAGTTAATTAGGAGGTAGAAAAAATAAACTGTTTTGTTTTGAATCCTGCTGGGAGGAATTATGGCGGAGGTGCATGTGAGGCATTGATGTGGGAGTAGTGGCTGTAGCTTATCTAAATTAGATGTAGTAGGAGGCTTGTGTGGAGAATTCATAGACTTTAAGGAGAAATGGTATGTGGATCTAAGCAGCCGCCACAGAAATGCTTGGCGTAATCAGTTCAACCACATAGACGACAGATTCATGGCAGTGGAATATAAAATGACATGGTACATTCATGTCATAGCAGAGGAAGTATTGATTAAACTGCAACTCTAAAACATGAAAACATCGCCAAATTATGGCTGAAAATTATGGTATATGATTATCAAGCAGTAAAATCTAGATTTTTACATACAGATTTTTCATTTTCGAAATGGCACATTTTCCAATTAATAAAAATGATCATTTTGTTCATATTATTAAAAGAAATTGTTTTATTAAATGTATATCAAAATTATTATAAATGGAAACTTTATATCGTTTCACTGAAAGGAAGTTAGTTACAAACCAAGTAGTAGTTACTGCATACCGATAAATACCAATTTAAAGGAAGATCTCACCAACGGCAGGTGCAAGAGAATTTAAGGACCTGTTTTATCATCTGTCAGGTGAAAATAACAGTGGGAAATTTTATTTTTATTAAACTGAGTATTATAAAAGCTCAAAAAGTGACGAGTGGGACAAGTTATGCCCAGTCCTATACGTAGGGTTACAGGTTTGTTTAACTATCCACACCATACAAAGAGCTAAATGTTTTACAAAATTTAGGTCCTTGTATGGTGTTGATGCTTAAGCTCGGAGAGCTAAATTACTAAAGCACAAAAACCCCCTTAAAGCTTTTTTTTAGAAAGGCTATTCTGAAACAACTGCAGTAGGGCTGGGCGATAAAACAACAACAACGATAATTACTGTAATATAATTTTTCTCAAAACGGTAACGAGAGTTCGATAAATGTTCAATACAATGTTTATACGAGACAGCCAGGAAGCTTTTCAATCTACAAATCGCCATCATTTACCATGGATTTACTGTAGTAACACTAACTGCATCATGGTATTCTGGCAGAAATGCGGGATATTATTATCGAATTTTATTAAATCATTAATGTAGACATGTTTTAAATGTATTAAAGGAATAATGGAATATAATAACAGTACTTTTTGTGATTAAGCTATAGCATTTGTGCATTAATACTAAATGTATTTAGACTTTAATACAAATACCCAGAAACAATACTGGAAGATCAATGGTTAATTTTAATAAAACAGTCAGAATTGAAATTAAGTTGTTACGATTTTTACAGATGTTACTGTTTTTAATAATGAACATAGATTTACATCTGCATCCTTACTCAAGCTACTACTACTGCCAACTCGAGCGCCCGTCAAATGTGCATTTCTAAGAGACGGGAAAAAAAAATGTATATTAATATTGCAGCCTGTACTGCAAACTGCTGAAGATATGCATCAGTCAGGCAACACAAACATGATTTCATGATTTGAAACAATATCACTCATTAGAACATGCAGAAACTAAGAACATTTTTTTTCTTTTAAGATATTAATTTTAAGGAAAAATGACTGGAAAAGTGTAAAGAATTCAAAAGTGTGACATGTTTGTCATGCTCTGACTATAAAGAGTAGTTTAAAACCCACAATTAATGTTTTGTTTTCTGCAACTTTCACTTAGAAGCAAAACTCTGTTTTAAACTTGAAAGAAATAAAGATTTGATATTTATCGTATCGACTGATACCGAAAATTTTCTTGTGATAATTTTTTTGCCCATTTCTCCCAGCCCTACCCTGAATTTAACAGTGATACTGCTGAAGAATCAATATGCTTAGAGATTCCTCTGTTAAAGGTCATGGTGAGGGGTGACATCATATTACGCAAACACAAACACGTTTGACAACTAGCTCGTTAAAGTGTTACTAGCCAGGACCAGGCCTGATACCCTCAGGATAGCAGCAAGAAATTAGCACCCTATGGTCAGGAGAGGTCAACTGCTTTTTAGTTTAAAAACAGCCTGTGCCAACCCACAGTAAATATGATACCGACAACGCTCTCTCATGACACAGCACAACACAAACTGAGCCAAGCTGCCAGAACCAAAACGTCCCACCCAACTTGACGACTGTTATTACGGCAGGCAGCTATATGTACTACTCATAGCCTACTTCTATTACGGGTTGCACAAAGCTATCGTTAAAAAAAGAGAAGCAACAATTCAGATGTAATTTCAGGTGTTAAAGCTTCAGTTTCTGATGGCCATTTTCAGTAGAGAATGTTCCCCTTCTTGATTTCATAGATGCCTCTGTTAAAATAATAGCCTCAGAGGACAAGAGCTCACAACAACAGAACTGCACCTAAAACCAAAACTCAAAGACACTGAAATAGAAATGGAAAATAATATTTTCTGAAGGACTGGAGAAATAAATAGCTTTTCCATTACAGGAATAGAATACAGTTATTTTAAATTGTAAAAGTCTACCTGAAATAATTCTCATGGCTTCAAATTAGGAGTCTGGAACCTTTCCCTGTTAACGCATCACTAGTGACATCACAACATTCTGAGCATAGCATCCCACAGGAAACAAAGATCAGAAGAGAAGGCAAGAGTGGAGAACCTGCCCTGACATGAGTGTGGAACTGTCAGTGAACTCACCACAGACTTTCTCCCTCAGCTGCATAACCTGGTTTCATATGGCACGTTAAATATGTCATGTTGGACATTCTGGGCAATCGAGGAATTGCACATCCCATTTTTAAACTCAATATGGGTAGAAGATCACTAAAGAATTCACTAAATGATATTTGAGGTCAAGAGTAAGGCAGTCAAGTACAAATAGGTCAAGCTCTAAAATAAGCTTCAGCTACACCCTGATTGAGGGAGAAAACACCATGCAAATGAAAACCAGTTCAACCGCCACAAGCTGACGACACGGATAGAGCAAGTATAGTACTGAAAAGATCTTTTAAGGATACCAGCAGTCAATGTGTTCTGACATTTAAATAAACACAGACACTCGTGCATCAGGGCTAAACAATAAGCACTGCATTTCTGCAGTAGTTCAAATATGCACTTTTCAATATTATTTAAAACACATTTTACCTTTTAAAATGCACATTACTGTTCAAAAGATTGGGTTGCAAGGATTTTTGAAGGAAGCCTCTTATTTAAAAAGTAATATTCAAAATGACATAACAGGGGCACTTTAAAGGGATGCTCCACCACAAAATGAAAATTTTGTCATTAATCATTTACCCCCATGTCATTCCAAACCTGTAAAAGCTTTGTTTGTCTTCGGAACACAATTGAAGATATTTTATTTTATGATATATTTGATGAGTATGCTCTCCTGTATCACCCGCCCCACAAGGATGCGCTGTTTTCTTTCAAATCAAAGTGTAAATTCACGTGAAAACAGCATCCTTGTGGCGTGGTTCACGCAGAAGAGTATATGCAGCATACGGTAATATGGAGAGACACAGAGAAGACTGTAGACAAAAGGAATTGTTGCATAAATTTATTATTTTTGTTTTCTTCATTTACAAAAAGTATTCTTGTCGCTTCATAACGTTACAGTTGAACCACTGATGGACTATTCTAATGGTGTCTTTCATACTTTTCTGGACCTTGACATTGTAACTTAATGTAACAATCCTCCCTGTTTTAATCCCAAATATCGTAAACTGTGTTCCAAAGATGAACCAGGCTTTTAAGGGTTTGGGACGACATGGGGGTAAGTGATTAATGACAAAATTTTCATTTTGGGGTGGAGTATTCCTTTAAGAAACATTCCTTAGTATTATCATTTTTTAAAAGCATTTAAAAGGGTCATATGATGCTACCATAAAGAACATTATTTTGCATATTTGAGTGAGCATCCGTTGGGCTTGTGGCAACCACGTGATGACAAAAGAACATTTGAAAAATAAAGAATATTTTGTAAAATTATGAATTTCTTTACTGTCACTTTTGATCAAATGTAACATCCAATGACTTAATAAAAGTATTAAATTATTTAAAAATGTTTATATTTTCAAATGAAGTGTCAAAAATATTCCTGCTTTTAATTGTTATAATAACTGTTAAAATGTATTTACAAAACACATTTCTTAAATATATAAATCAACAATATTGAAGACTTTGTTTAGTATGATTTGCAATTATAGCTGGAATTTATGCAGCAGAATTGCAGATACTCAACATATTACAAAGTCCAAAACCTGCGGTAAGATCATAGACGACAGCCATTTTTGTTTAAACACAACTGTCCATCCCAGTCAGACAACCAGCAAAAGTCCATACTAGAGCTTAAAAATAAAGAACAGCTGGACAGGATGAGGAACTGTTGGATGAACTTCCTCTGATTCTTAATGGTCACTGTAAAGCTGATCTCTCCTTATATGCTATCACCCACGCTAACCGTTTGTTGCTGTGGAAGTGAGAAGCCTTTGTTTACCTTCTCTTCCTCTCTGTGAAAATGTAAAAATAAGATCTTGTCTATAACTATGGGGTGTGTCCTGCCACAGGATGTCAGTACCCGGACTCAAGCCTTTCCTGTCTTCTCTAAGAAGGGCCATGAAGTGTAAAAACCACATTTATACCCAAACATCTCAAAGTGATACATCAGACTGGTAACCAACTTGAGGCAATTGATACGGGACATTTGCTGTTCCAGTGTCAAGTCCGGTAAAAGCACTTTAATCTAACTTGCTCTCAGAGGTGTAAACGAATCAGTTCCGGGAGAATGACGTTTGTCACATTTGTTCACCGCAGAAAAGCAAGCAAAAATGGCTTGAAAATAACAACCTTAAAATAACTACATTTGTCTGAAAGTAGAAAGTCATATACACCTAAAATGACTTCTGGGTAAGTAATTTATGGCTTAATTTTCCTTTTTGGCTGAATTATTCCTTTAACTTTGAATCAAACAAGGCAAATCATACCTAATGTTCAAAAACTCTGGGTGGGCTAATTTTATTATTTTTTTTAAATCATGCTGACCCCTAAGTTTTGAATGATAGTGTATTTTTAAGTCTTTTGGCAACAATTTTAAGACTGCTAGCCTAAAAGTGTGGATTTTTTTTTCTGAACATTGTGTTTTACAAAAACATCTTTCTCTGACACATATTTCAGGTCAATCCTTGTGTCAACACAAGCATCACAGATTTGAAAGTCTGAAACCAAGTCTGATTTTTCACAATTTTAAATGTGTTTTCTGAGATCTTTGCATTGGCTCTGCAGCCACTGAAAGAAATGACCCAAGATTAATTACAGATGACGTCAACCATTCATAATCTCGCTATTGTCTATGGCACAACTGTTAGGCGAAATTGGTAAATATATGCTAAGTACATTAACTATGAAGGCTGATGACTCAAGTTTAGTTGCATTTCAAATCAGAGAAACATTGACATCAGGAACATGGCTGTGTGTGAAGCAACATGAGAGTATGAAAGGCGGAGGCTTTATCATTCTCGATTCTCAACCTGTCAGACCGGTGGGACAGCCTTTCACCAATCTATGCCAAGGACAACCAATTCCCCAGACCTTTCCAAAGCAATTCAACTTTACACTCAAAGCCAGGTGCAACACTATAGTCTCGTTTCTAAAACTGAAAGATATTATATATATATATATATATATATATATATATATATATATATATATATATATATGCTGTCAAATGATTAATTGCATCCAAAATAAAGGTTTTCTTTACATAATATCTGTGTGTGTACTGTGTATATTTATTATGTATATATAAATACACACACATACAGCATATATTTTGAAAATATTTACATGTATTTACATGTACATACTCATAAACTATAATATATAAATGTTTTTAATATATATATATATATATATATATATATATATATATATATATATATATATATATATATATATATATATATATATATATACACGTAACATATTTATCAAATATACATGCATGTGTATATTTATATATACTTAATAAATATACACAGTACATACACATGTACAACGTAAACAAAAACTTGCATTTTGGATGGCACCACTAATATATATATTGTGTCAAAACGGATTAATTGAAATTTCGTTTGACATATCGTTATCAAAAACATATCGTTATCAGATATATATATATATATATATATATATAGGCTAAAATGCTAGTAGATTAAGTTTGACATATTAGTCTCCATCTGGACTCACACAGTTGAAAGTATGCGACAGTATGTTGACAGTACTGGACAGATATCTGCTACAGCAGCTGATCGGAGTGACCAGAAACTAACAATACATTCTCTGTTCAGACCGGTGGAGTTTGATGATAGAGCGGACAACAGTGGAGAACAAGGTCACAACTAGGTGTTAGTTTCGTTTTAGACTGAACGTTATTCATTAGTTAACCTGCCAATACTCAAAATGCAAAAGAAGAGAGGAAACAACTGCCAGCAGACAGCTTGTACCCCATTACAAAAACATATGTTAAGTTCACACAGAGCTGTAAGTTAAGTCAAAACTTCTTGAGCTTCCTAGCTAGACAGCATTTGTAGGCATTATATGAATATTTGTTTGCTCGCTATATAGAAATCTCAGTACGTTTTGAGACACATCTTTAGAGCCGGTGAGTGGAAACACCTGTGGCCGGGCAGCAGTCGACGGGCCCGGGCAGGACTCACCTGATTCACCGCGGCCCGATGTCCCGGCACTGTCCACGATTCAAGCGGGTTTGCGCAATTATCCTGAGGTGAAGAGGAAAACCCCAGCAGGCGGTGAAGAAGAGCAAGCTCGAATTGAGTTTACCTCGCTTTCGAGGTCTGTGTATGGACTCAGTGGTTGAGGATTATCAGTGAAGTGTTTCCTGCTGCTCTTACTGCTCCTCCCTGAACAAACGCCTTCCGGGACAGTTCAGCGCGCGGCCAGCAGGGGGCAGCAGGCGTGCACACTACAGAACTCATTAGAGCTACACATCATACTTGTTATGCCGTCATAAAATGTAAATAAAATAATGTATTTTATTCACGAGAGTCTAATGAAAATTACACTGAAAATAAAGGTAAATAAAAAATGATTTAAAATGATTAATGTCGCAAAACGTTCAAAACATTTTGAGCTTTCATTATTTTTATTTCGGAAATGTCATTATTTATATGAAGTACACACCTCATTGCTAAACTAATGTTATACTTATGCTAACTGTACATTCATGTATATAAACAAAACAAAACACTCTTCATCTTCACATTATTAATATTAATAAGTACATTATTTATACATGTACTTGATATGGATAAGCTATATGTTTATTGTATGCAAACATTATAAGCATTATTAAGTCAATAAAAGCAAGCAAACACAAACTCCTTTGTTACATAAACTCTTTTTATTGAAAATATTACTCATTGTGGGAATTGGGCTTCGCATTGCAAGATTGTACAGAATGCACATGCATATATATATATATTCTGTTTAGTTATAAAAATTTAGATCCCAGTAAATTTCAAGTAATTTGAAATCACTGGTTTAGCACAGATCTTTTTTTTTTTTTTTTTTAAATCACAGACTGAGAGCATGAGCTCCTTCTGATGGGGTAGTTATGAAGAAGGTTGGAGATCCATGATATTTTTTCTGTAAGGAAACAGAAACGTATTAATATCATGATTTGAATTCTGAATGTCCAATATATGTTAATTTAGATAATATCATGTAAAATACAAGTGCAGGTACTGAGTTACAAATTCTGAAGAAATAATAATATTTCTAAAGCATCCAGAATGCTCAGTCAGTTCAGACACATCTTTGGATGAATTGCCATACACAGATGCACAGAGGATGTTAAACTTGTAAAAACCTGAATGTGTTTGACTGCTCTCTCAGTGGCATGAGCCTGAAGCAAAGTAACTGTGCATCCACCCTAACCTCCCCCCGTCATCCGACTCCCAAACACTCCATCCACCTCCAATGCTGCCGCCACCAGCTCATCCAATTCTGGACAGCTGACCTCGTAATTATCCCTAAAACAAACAATATTAACCCCAGACAAAGAATGCATAATTAAAATCCATTTAACTGACAGTTAACCCCACCTATTTAATAAATGGGTTGAGCAAATAACAATTCAGGCACTGAAAAGCACTTCTAATCCTGGAATGTTTAAAAGGAGTTGACTTCTGTAAGACTTCCAACATAATAATCTTGCTTAGATTATAGATGTTTACCTAAGAGAATTGTGGCTCTCCACCATCAGCCTCCCAAACTCTTTGTAATCCCCTCTCTTCAGTGCCTCGGCAGCTTGCGCTGTGCGCTCAATCTCCTCGATCACATGACGTGCCCGACGGTATGTCACACCCTCCAATCGATCCTTGGCAGCTAGGAATAAATTGAGTGTTTTTATAATGAAATGACCTCGATTAAAGACTTACATTATGGTATCCGCCTAAAATCTTTCTGTTCTTCTTACCCTCCAAATCTTGCAAAGTAGCCTCTCTTAGACTTTTCTTGCCCAAAAGGGCTGCTGCCTCCTCACATTGTTTTCGTCTGGTAGGATACTCGCTTCCTGTGAGTGAATGTCTAACATTGGAATTAGTGATCAGGATTACAAGTCCAGGGTCAGCCAAAGGGACAGCAGTGGCCTCCAAAGATCTAAAAAGTTAACATTTAACATTATAAATACATTTTTGATAGTCTTTTTGTGCATACAAATTAGTATAATCGATTAATTCTAATGGGATAGAAGAATTTGAATTGGCAAATCTACTTACCTGCAGTCAATGAGCAAAGCGTGGCCCTCTTTACCCAAAACGGACACAAACTGGTCCATGATGCCACAGGGCACAGCAGCATGAGTGTGTTCAGCCTGCTGACAGGCCACTGCCTTCGCTATCTGATCCCCATCATCTGTGGACGGCCAGAAAACATTAGAAGGTTAGTTCTTGGGTTTTCTTTTGAAGTCCATGAAACTATTAACTACTATACACATCTTTATACGCGAAATGACAATTTGAAAGAACTGTAACTTTAAAATGTAATTTTCAGAAGCCATTGCAATAGTCTTCAATGTCGCATGATTCTTCAGAAATTGTTTTGCTGCTAATATTTTCGTGGAAACAGTGATTCAATTTTTTTAAGATTTTTTGATTAATAGAGAATTTAAAAAATATTGGACCTTTTATTTATTTACATCTTTTGTAACATTATAAATGCATTTACTGTCATTTTTTTTTTTATCAATTAATTGCATTCTTGCTCAATAAAATTATTAATTTCCTCTAAAAAAATCTTACTGACCCCAAATGTTTGAAACAGTAGTGTAACTGAATAGAATTAAAAATTAAAGACAATAATATACAAAAACTAAAAACTAGAAGAACAACAAAGTGCAGTATAACTATTTACACTACAAACCACTTTGTTTATTATTACAACAATACATTGAATTATTATTATAAGAAATACCAGTTTGCAATGTCAAATAGCATAACAGGTTTTTTGGACAGCTAAAAAAAGCTGGAAGTCAATGACACCAGAAGCCTTGCACATTCGAGTTACAAATGGCTGTGCTTCTCCTTTTATTAAAAATAAGGTGGATAGGGGTATCTAATAAAAAGGCCAAGACCATTTAAAATGAGTGTGACGGACAGAAGGAGCTTCTACCTGGACACAACTGCTGCAGGAATGTGTACACAGCCACTTCAAGTGAAGCTGAGCTGGACAGTCCACCTCCTAGTGGCACACTACTGGCTATTACAGCTCTGAAGCCAGGGATGGGTCGTGCTGTGGAAACAGAAGCTTTGGCCATTTGTGAAAGCTAATACATGCATGAGATTAATATGTACTCCATCAAAGTATATATTCAATCTATATTTACTTTTAGAGTAAGAAGACAGTGTTCTTTCTCAGGAACTATTCTGTATGTTTTGCAAGTTAAGTTATTGGAAACACTGCATTAAAGAGTTATTCCAAAGACAAGTTCTCAGCATGGGTCCCTAGGGTCACATTTCGTGCTAGAGACTAAGTGTACACTTCCTCATTACTTCCCTTTTTTGCCAGATAGACAAAAATGATGGCAAAAGATTACCTCTGTAGTGCTGTACAACTCCCTTTACATAATTGGCCCAGTTTGGCTGCCCTCTTAAAAGTGGGGTCAGTTCATTTGGGAGATCAAAGTGCACCACCCTGGGCTCATCAGCAGATTCCGTCTGAGTTACAACACAGCACTTCTGGCCAGAAGTTTTGCTGCCCACTATAACGGTCACCATCGGCAGGGCCTGCAATCATTCAAACAAACATTATAACACAGACTGTCAGTGCATTATTGCAGTGTCTTTTGATCTGAGAAGAAAATCTGCTTGTTCATTTCATTAATTCCCATTTATAAGGAGAGATGGAAGTGTGTAACTTGGCAACGTCTGCAATCTACTATCTATAATAGAAAATATAATATAATATATATAATTGAAGTAACATTGGGTCACTTTTCATTAGTGCTGGTAAGGTTGATTCATTTACAGGAATTGGTTCTTTCAAATGGTTTAAATCAAATTACTGAATAATAATGGCTAATAATAATGCAGCTTACAGTATATTATGTCATGACATAATAACTCCATCAAAAGTTTATAAAGCATTTAGTATAAAGCATATGTGAATATGTGATACATTTTGGCCCCAGATTACTTTTTTTTTTTTTTTTTGGTTCAGTTTGTTACTTTCATGATTCATAAAATCGTTTATGACAATTTTCCTTTACACTATAGAATACTACAAATAATTTACTTATTAATTCAATCTCCTGACAGAAAAAAAGTATCATGTTTCAAAAAAATACTACCTGTTTTGTGAATCGTTTCAAGTTCAACTGATTCATTTCTAAGAGTCGATTCAAAAGATTGATTCGTTCGCTACTTTACGTTAAAAGAGTCTCTAATATGAACACACACACACAAATATAATACATATTTTACAACATATTTATACCTTTTTTTTTCTTTCTTTTTTTTTTTTTTTACAAGTGTTTACCAACACTTGCTGACTAATGGGATTTAATAATGTCAAAAAGTGTAATTACCATTGGGAGAACAAATCCTTCATTATAATCTGTATGTTCTCCGATTAAATTCACACGTCCAGGAGCGCAAACTGCAACATGTGCATCATCTCCGTCAAATGTTTCCCGGTACACACGACGAGCTTCAGAAACCAAATCTGCAACATTTTTAATTGGACAAATGTTGGCCATTGTGGAGCAATTTTTCAGTTAACGTTACTCCCACCCCAAAAAGTAATTATAAGTGTCGTCAGACTTCCGAAAGATGAGGCCATACAGCTTAGAGCAAATCGTTTATAGCGATCAATGAATAAAAGTTGAATAAATTAGCTTTAATCCACGGAGTTTTTGTAAAGGAGCATAAACCAGCAATTGAGTCTCAGATACTTCCTACATACAAGGTTCCTGATCCATACACGTGTCTCATCACGCGGCAGTGCGTCAAAGTCCTGCTCAAACGATAAACAAGGCAAATAACAATGAGACGTCATTAAAAACTCGTTTTACGTATCGAATAAAGTTCATAGACGTACAAAAAAAGGTTATATATTTTATTAAATAACATTGTCCGAAAAAGTATTGTCTGAGAGCGTTATGTTAAAACATTACTATGTTAGAAGAGCCCATTTTAGTGTTTTCAAAACATGCATTTGCAAATAAAACATTTAATTTTAGCTTTATTGTATTACACTTTCAGATTAAACTTTGGAAATTGTATTGTCACTAAAGTTTATTCATAAATTACTTATTTACTATACATACAACACTTAAAATACTATACTAATTCATTAATAGTCTTTATTGTTAAATAATTATTGAGTTCCAGTCAATTGATTTTCTGTAATTTCTTGTACACGCGCGCGCGCCCACACACACACTTTTTAACTATTTGGGGTAACTTAATTGCATCTAACAATCCTGTCGAATACAAACCCAGTGTAAATCACACTTTTTGATTTTCTGTCATTTCTGTAATCCTAGAATAAATTATTTTAATCTGTTGATTTAATTTTTCATGCTGTTTGCGATCAGGGATGAAGTGTATTAAATTACCATTCATTCAAGTATATTTAAGCAGACAATTTAAATAGTTTCAAAACATAAAATAAACTCAACTGTCAGAAATCAAAATACACACATCATAAGGAAGCAGAAGATACAAATCCTACAAAACATTTTATTAAAAGTTTTCACAGCCTCCTTTAAATAGCTTTTTTGACACGTTTCTCCAACAGTAATAATGACATTCCATAACCCTAACGGAAACAGATCACATGTAATTTTTGGACACAATCTATTAAATGTATTTGCATTGATGAAATGTATGGCATCTCTTTAAATGCCCTATATTTAAGCCTTCTTTAAATCATCAAATACTTGTACATATTTTTAGTGAATAAAAAACATAAGTGGATATACAAAACATTGCATTCAGCTCCCTTGCAACAAGAAAACGATTAACATGAACATTAATTAATTTACTCAGTAGTAAAACTGCAGCATTACATTTTCATGTATTCAGGTACAAATAATGAATTCCTTGAACTACTGATTATTTCCTTCTCCATCTGTAGTATCTTTTAATGTTGCTGACCTCTTAACTGTCTTTGCGGTCTTTGCTTTGGCAGGCTTGAGAGCTTTCTCACTTTTTTCTTTGAGTTCAGTCTCCTCTATTTCCTCTGTGCTGTTATTCTTGTCCACTTTAACCATACGAAGCTTCTGTTTTCCCTTCACAGGCGCAGAGAAGGTAAGCGAGGCTTTATTAAATTCTAAAGGAAAGATCCCCACGTCCCCATCGAAGCGGTTCTTGGCCACCTGAAGGGACCTACGGCCTGGACACGTCACCAACTTCTTCTCCTGAAGGATGAGCACGTTATCTGCCTCCTGACTGGCCTGATATGGGGAAGTGATACATTAGACTTCTTCCAGATGCATACATTAGATTTTCTAATAGATAGAAACTAAACATGTACATGTAAAAATTTGTATCTCAAATTTGCAGCTGAGGAAGTCACAGTCTGTATCTACCAACCTTGGCTGTGCCAAAGATGGATGCTGTCTGCAGTTCTTTATCATCCTCTTCTTTCCGGGGGTGGATGATTAAAGTCACATGACAGCAACTGTTTGTGGCAAACTTCCTGAAGGCTCCAATGATGTGGTCTTGCACTGCAAACCTGAGGAATAAAAAGACATTGGGTTATCCAGTTCTCTCTCTTTCTCTCTCTATAGACGGTTTCAACGGCAACAACATAAACAAATGTTACTGCGCATGAGCGCTTCTGTGGACCTAACTTAACTTCCGGTAGACTTCCAAATAGAATCAATAACAACAGCCAAGTCCCTCTAGAGTAGATATTTTTTGATAACAAACGAAATGTTTGCTGCGTGGATCAGGCGGACTTAATGAAAATGCAAATTCATTATTTGCCAACAGGAGATGTTTTAAAGCACAGACATAAAGCGCGAGAAATAGAGGTTTCCCCAGTAACAGCTGTAAACAAAGCAGAGCTGGTACGCTCACACGCTGCTATCAGGCATATAACATGCAAGTCTTCCTTCAGAAATACAGCGATATAAAAACACCTGTGCCTCGTTTTGATATTAAACATATAAATGTAAGGAATTATTATTATTAAACGTGCAGTAAGTAACGTTACTTATGTTTATTCAATGAAGCCTTTTTGAAAAAAGTTCAAAATTGTGGCGAGTCTCCAAAAATAAATAAATGTATGGGAAACACATCCCGCAGCACAACTACTTGAGCCCAACTTCAGTCTACTCATCACCTTGCCTTTAACTGCGTTTGTAGAAGGCACCGCAGCCAGACCGATATACACAACACAGACCGGAAGTTAACTTCGGTCCAGGCACGTGCGCCCGATGAAACCGTCTATATGGATAAGATCACTTTTTGAATCAGTGGTTAAAATTCTACGGTGCCCGTAAGGTGACTTGTTCGGTTTACTTAGTTTTGTCATGGCCACGACTTAATAACTTGTGGGAACGTGATAATATGTTGTGGCCACGAGATAATTTTGTCGGGGTAATGACATCCTTATGTCGTGGCCTCGAGATGCTATGTTGAAGGAACAGTTTAATGTGTAAACAAACCTGTGTGATCATAGCAACCCGGGATTATCAGAGATGGATTCATTCATATTTTATTTTGAATTACAAAATTATTATATTATTTTTACATATAAAATGTATGCATTTACATTATGACATTTTATGTTAATGTCGAGCATTTACTGTACGCTATTATTTACAAAAGTATTCATAATGTTAAGTAAAGAGACCGAAATTGAAGCAAAAAAATAAAAAGAAAAAAAGAATATAAACAAAATAAAAAATAACCAATAATAATAGGCTAATAATAATAATGTACACATATTACTGGGGAAAGACTATGGATAAAAAAAGTTTTTATATTTTATTATGCACTTTATGTAATATTTATTTATGATAAACTTCATTTAAATGCTGACAATGGCATGTAATACAGCCCGGTAGCCAGAGCATATGGTTAATATAATAATTACTTAATTCAAGATAAAATATTAATGAATCCATCTCTGATAATCCCGGGTTGCTATGGTCACGCAGGTTTGTTTACGCATTAAACTTGAGAAATGGATGTTGTTCCCTCAACATAGCATCTCGAGGCCACGACATAAGGATGTCATTACCTCGACAAAATGATCTCGTGGCCACGACATAATATGACGTTCCCACGAGTTAATAAGACATTCCCACAAATTAATATCTTGTGGCCACGACATATTATCACGTTCCCACAAGTTATTATTTCGCGGCCAAGACAAAACTAAGTAAACCGAACAAGTTACCTTACGGGCACCGTAAATTTCACAGCAGTACAACCCCAATCTTTTTTGAGTGTGTGTTCCCATCATTTTATTGATGACTGCTACTCTAATCTTATTTTAATGTGGGATTCACAAATTGCTTGCTCTTGAAAGATGGTTCAGTACTCAGTTTATTTGGACCAGCTGGCTCCACTGAATCACAACTTGTTAATATGATAAATAATAGAGGTTTATATTTTCTAGCAAGCATTCAAAATACAGATCTATGACAATGGCTGTATCGTTCACCAATACACGGTGGACCAATCACAACAGACTGGGCCAACTGACCAGTCAGAGCAGAGTAGGTCTATGGAAAGGAGGAGTTTCGAGAGACTGCATCTTAGAACTGCTTCAAACGAATCCTTTCGAGAATCGCTGGAAAATTAGGTGATATTAAATACATGTTATAAGAAAAAGTTTTTCGACCTTGCATGCATGAAAGCCTATTGTAGGAGACTCCCAAAACAATATTAGGAACCTTAAGAAGGGCATAATAGGGGCACTTTAAGAAATCCTAGAAAAAATATTACTGACTACAGAATTTCCATGACCATTCAAGATTTTATAATTTGATACTTTTCCAAGCCTGGAAACCACGGTTTTGAATTTCCCCAATACTTCTAGCTTTTTCAGGACCACAGAAACTCTTAAATAAAAAGCATATTAAAATTGTTGCCTTACTTGTCCACAGACAGGTTCTCCTGGCCCATCATAAACTGCAGGTTATCAATGATCACATGACTGATGTCATACAGGTAAACGGCATGCTGCATGGTATCCAAAACATTCCTGTGCAGGGTGCAAATATAATAGTCATTTGATTATTTTTTCAAAGCCTTACATAATGCCATAGGACTGGCAATACAATATACAGTATATATTTACAATAAAACAATGTATTAGCTCTTATACAAGAACTGCCAATAATTTACTTGATGTTCTGCTGTCCATGGAAGGTCATAAAGTAGAGAGGCAGGTCCTCAAACTTGTCAGCCCACATGTCATATTGATCCAGGTTCTCCTCGAGTCTTTGCTTGGCAAACTGGGTCAGCATAATTTTGGCCAGGCGCACATTGTTGATTTCAAAGCTGCCCCATAATGTGTTGACACCCTGTATGCACAGATCTAGGGCAAACTCGCTAATGAAGGTGGTCTTTCCACTGCCTGTTGGACCTGCATACAAATGCACACACAAGAAGAAATACAATTATTACATTATATTATATTATTTATTGCTAGTTTAATATTTATGCAAATAATAAATTTTACACATTGCACAATAATATTATTATATTTCTTATAATTATACATAATGTAACATGATACAAATACTATTCAATTACTTTTATTATTTAAGATATGTATATATATATGGATATGTTGGCTGTACCTGTAAAAACTGTCAGTTCCCCTTTGCGATGACCTTTAAGTATACGATTAAGCTCAGGGAATCGAGACCAATGTATCCCAGCCACCTGCTCCACATTAACCAGTTCCCCATACACATCCTCCCTGAGCTGCTTGAAGGACACAATGGACTTGTGGGCAGCAGGGATTGAAGCCTTGACAATTCGTGCCAAGTTCCTGCCCTGGGCCAGTGCCTCACTGGGGCACGGCTGAAAGTCCCCTGGCCGGATAAGAGAAGAGCGTTTCAGTCCAAGCTTCCTGGAGAATATTTTTGAGGCTTCCCAGGAGCGCATATCTCCTCCCAGCCACAGTGTGACTTTCTTGAATTGCTCCAGATAAGGCAGGAGGATCGGAGGCAGACAGCTTACACCCCGTGGCAAGGCCAAAGATGGAAGACCAGTAGCCTGACTCACCGCCATGCTGTCTACCTCACGTCCTGTGAGCACAACCTCACTGTCCTTTCTTCCAATCAAAGGCAGGCCGAAGAGGTTGTGGTAGTTGGAGATTTTTGGAATCGTCGCTTCGGTGTAGACCACACGTCTGTCACCTTTCATGGCAGCAGAAAGCAATTTAACACCCCGGAGACACGAGTCACGTCCACTAAACCAGGGGAACACCAAACTCTTGGTGGGTTTGAAGAACCTCACACCAAATCTCTTCAGTGTGGCGTTGGTGAGTTTACCAATCTGAAACATGGTTTTAATGAGCTGCACTTCCTCATCCAGGAGGTCGGAAAATGGCATGGAGCTGCTCCATATTCTTTGCACCTCCTTCATCTCCATCTCTCTTTCTTCTTGCTCCTCCAAGCTCTCAGGAAAACCCAGCAGCACATTAGGGCCGATGGAGGTCTGACCTTCATTCAACATCACCTCAATGCAATCCTGGAGGTCCTCCCAGCTCCCCTCCACTAAAGTCTCCTTACACAGGAACTGTCCCGTGGTTTTATTGATGAACAGTGAGTAATTCTCTTTTCCAGACCCTTCAGGTGCTGGTTCCATAAAAATACTAGGAGCATGTAAGCAGCTGTAGCCATCATGGAAAGGGATATCTTTGGAACGGAGATACTGCTTGATATCAGTTACTGTGAGGTGCTGGGCAGGGAAATCAATGATTGACTTTGCATCTTTTCTAAATTTTCTGAAGAAATAAAATGCAAAAGCAGGTCTTAAACAGTTTTCAGAACTATAGCAAGTTGGTGCCCTACAAGAACGCTGCAGGACTGGATGGAGACAGGGCTGGTAAAATGATAAATATCTCAAGGGTGGAAGATGAGAGGGTTTACAAGGAATACAGCCCGCCCCCTGCAAGAGACAGCCTGTGCCCCTGAGAAACCTGCTCCTCCACATTTAACCGTTAATTTAGGACATGACAGACCTGCAATGATCACAGAAAATTTGCACAATTACAATATGCAGTTTAAAAAATGTGACTGAAAATTATTTACCTGTTACATTTTCTGTTATATTATGGTTTAAAAAAGATGACTTCAATATTTAAAAATGTAAATTACAATATATTACAATGCATAACAGAAATACTTGTCAAACATGAACAGAGTCATCAATCATTAATAGATTATATAATGTATAACAGGTCATTAGTAGATCATAGTTGCAAATTTATAATTTATATATTTTTTAATATTAGAATGTGCATGAACTACTAATGCATTATATGCTTGCTACGGATTCATTAATGAAAGTTATTATAAAGCGTCACCAAATATAACGGTATATTGTCTATGCACAACACTTTACATTATTACTCAACCATAAATGTACGTGTATCTATACAATTGATGAAACTACTGAAGAGAAACCATGACAGAAAACATGCAAAAGAAACATACATACCGTAAACATTTGAAATTGCATATTGTACACATACATAAACTCATGTTCTGTAAGAAGCGCGCCAAACTGTTATCATGTGTAGGTCCGACTGCACATGAGGTTCGCACTCCAAAATACTTCCGTGTGAAACACGAAACTCTCATCAAGACAGTCTGTGTAGCCTAAATTCGCAATAATTATATCTTTATAAATAATTAAGATGACTCGTATTCATATTTCCTGTAATAATGTTGTTGGTAATTTTCTGATTGTTACAAAACTCTACTGCAACCAATTCTTATGTGCAGCTTTTATTTCTACCCGGACGATAATTCGTAACGTACATGACATTACACATGTCTTCTGTTTCGGCTGTCCTCTACATCTAATCACTCAAAGTGCTTGATATTACGCGAACCGATACTGACAGCAAGCAAAGAGTGAGTTGAACTGAATGTAGCCACATCTGAAGAGGTGGCCATGACTGCTCGAGGAACACCGAGTCGTTTTTTACAGAGCGTTCTTCACAATGGAGTGGGTCGCTATGTTTGTCAGCTGAAGCGAATATCTCTGATCTTCTCGAAGAAAGGCCAGGGCTCTTTAGGAGTCAGGTATGGGTTTACATCAGCAGTGTTGACCATGTATAATAAAACACTATACTTTAAACACCATTCGAATATTCACTGTATGGAAACCCAGTAATGATTATCTGTTGTACTGTATTGCGTTAATATGCCTGATATAATATAATGTGACATTGTAGATTATATAATACGCAATATTTTTCACATATATGGTAGTCAAATATGGGAATTTATTTATTATTTTTAAAACCATTTTGTTTTGCAGGAGTTTTGAATGATACTCAATGCAGTTTATGTTACAAATAGTGTGGGGTTATTTGAGTAGCATGTTAAAGTGAGAGCTTTTACATTATCCAGTATTTGTGTTTCATTTTAAATCACAAAGTTCTAATGCTATATATACATATATTCCTCCAGGGATTTCATTGAAGAAGGTGTGGTCGACTTTGCTAAGAGTAGCCCAGGAACTGTGGTTTACATTTCCCCTCAGTCCTGCAGAATTCCCAAAATAGTAGCTGAATATTGTAAGTCTCACCTTGTCGCTTCCTGCAGTTATCTACTAAATGTACAGTTTGAAGTTATAAAATGTGTTAAATACCTGTGCGCTTACTGTCATTGTTTGATCTGTGCAGTGAACGGTAATGTGAAGGAGGAGACTGTCACCAACAAAACATCACAGGAAATTGCCGAACTTATAACCAAACTGTCCAACCAATCAGGACTGGACATCATCCGTATTCGTAAACCCTTCCACACAGACAGTCCTAGTATCCAGGGCCAGTGGCACCCCTTCACTAATCGACCCCCCAGCATTGATCCAGTTGGCCCACAGACAAAATAAGGACTTTGCATAGTATTTATTCTCTGACTGATGTTCTGACCTATTAGAGGAGCTCTGAACAAAATCATAATTTTAATTAATGTTTTAATTAATGTTTTCAGCAGTTACCTGTTATTAGACTTTTCTGTTTGATTATGGCAGATGTCACAGATCATCTGTGGCTTTATATAGTTTATATAACAATGAAATTGTGCTTAAATAAGAATAATTGCTTTTCACATTTATGTTGGCCCCTTATAATGCTCATCCACTGAGAAATATAACATTTATTTGAGAAATAAAGTTTTGAAAATATGACACTGTATGCTCATATCAGTCACTTGTTTTGACGTTATTGCCCAAACTCCCCTGGACTTATAACTCTTACTATCTCAGAAAGCTATTCTTGACAGAATACATTTTAACTATGCTATAGTACACTTTTTATACTAAATTAAAACTCTTGAAAAAATGACTAGTGCCAGATTGTTAATTGAAATAAAATGTAATTCACTGAAATAAAATAATATTTTTATTTCAGCTAGGGTAGTGCAAATGTTGTCAAGGCAACATTTCTAATTTTATAAAATTTTTTACTTTATGTACTAAAAGCAACTAAAACTTAAGTTTTGAAGCAACTGAAATAAAAATGAATAAGAACTACATGGACATATATAGAAAAGACAAAAACACATTTATTAAAATATAAAATGATAAAAAAAAATATTAACTACAATAAAACCTCAATGATACTAAGAAAACACTGAAGGTATTTTATGTTTGTAAAAAAAAAAATGTATTAAGTAATTTTTCAGGGTCATCATTACAATTGTCATAACTTGCAGCTATAGCACAGAACAGAAATTTTCGGCCAGGAAGCACAGGAAATCATATTGTTTCAAGGCTGTAACCACATATTTATAGTTTTATGGGTGACCGAATGTAATAATTTGAGAGTAAACCATTAAAAAACACTTTTTGACTAAGTATTAATCTGAATATTAGGGCAGAATGTCTATGTTGGTTCCTGTCCTGTTGATTACAGCTGCTGAGAAACCGACATGCATTGTGCATTTAATCTACAGTGACAGCGACACAAAGCTTAAGGACACGCGAGAAAAGCTTTTCTCACTCCCACACATTACTGGCAAAAAAATCAGTAAACACAGTATGCCACAGACCGTGATCAGGCTTGGGGGGGGGGGCATTAGAACATGTCGATTGTAATCAGTATCAACAGTTTTGGCTCTCCATTTAAAAAAAAAAAAAAAAAACAGCAAGCTAAACTCTGTAAACAAATGTTACTGACCACTATGATTGACACTCTATGGCTTCTTTCAAGCTAGATGCATTCTGCTGGCTGTCGCTCAGACATCAAGATAGATCAGCTGAGTTTCTACAGAGATGAACGGTTGCTGGGTAGTAACCTGGCAAGATAACCCGAGGTTGAGCATCTAATCAATGTAAGACATGTATTAATGAATCGATTCACAAGAGGTGAACCAGATGAGACTAGTGCTCCGATCACAACTTATTCCTCCCCCTGTGAAAACTAGCGTGACCTATTATGTGAATTAAAGAAAGTTCTAAATTCAGAGCTGTGCTACTAAGTAACGGATACGTGGGGGACATACCAACAGGCCTGATACAGATGGGATCTGGTTAAAATCTACTGTGACAGTAAACTAGGTTCTGGTTAGTAAGAGGTTCCTTTTTAGATGACTTGCATGCAAAATAACCTTCGGGATTCACAAGAAGATACAGAGGCAGTAGCAATGATAATAAATACTTTAATAGGATGTAAACATCAGATAACATTTTGTACGTGTAAGCTAAAATAGTGAAACAATATGTACACAAATACACACCATGACTGACATGTTAGCATAGCAAAAACTTTGGGAAAATATTAAGTGCAAGACTTTCTGTGTGATTATAAGGAAGGCAGTGGATACGCAATGTAATATTTCGATCAGGATGAATCACAGTTTATGACTAGAAGTACACCATAGGCATACAGCAGTTAACATTAAATCAAAATTGTTTACTTTCTTAATACGTGTTAGTATTAAAAACAATTCATCCGTGCACAATAGAAAAAGAAAAATGTTTCTTTCTAATTGTTCGTCACATTATAATAACTTTCTCCACTAGTGAATTAACATTTCAGCCTCCTGTGCTCACAAGGATGCATTAATTTGGTCAAAAATACTATAAAAACAGGAATATTGAGAAATATTATTACAATTTCAAATAACATTTTAAAATGTAATTTATTCCTGTGACAGCAAAGCTACATTTTCAGCATCATTACTCCAGTTTTAAGTGTCACATGCTCATTCAGAAAGTAATCTGATTTGCTGATTTGGTGCTCAAGGAACATTTCATAATATTGTCATAATTTCAAAAATCATGTTGTTGTTGTTTTTTTTTAATGGAATGATGTATGGATCACTATTTACAGAAATCTCTTGTAACATTTTATGTTTTTACTGTCACTTTTAAAGAATTAAATGCATAGGTTGACACTCATATGCAATTGAAATAAGTGGATGCAAAATAACACCTGAATGAAAGAAAAAAGTGAGAGAAAGTGAAAAAGAGATGAGCTGAAGCACACTGAGTCAGTGATGGCACTTGTGATAGCTTCACGACTTCCTGGCCAAAACAAGCACATCATCTCTCTCCCTACTCTTTCTGCAGTTGTAAGAAAAGACTCCACATCTCTCTCTGCATCTTGATTGAGTCCTTGCTAAGCAGTGCTATTCCTGTCAGCAACACTGACAATCAGAGCAGCACAAGCTGGGAAAGCCACTAGGGAGAAACGACTAGAGCTGACTCAACACGTCTCTGTGTAACACTGTTGAGAAACCAGAACAAAACCAGGGTCACAATACACAAAGCAAGAATAACACAAAGATGTAAAGATATTAGGCTTGTCAGCTGAAATGTAATCAAATTAATTACAATATGCTGATTAATGAATCTAATTAATCTCAGTCAATATTTGAAATAGAATGAATTCTGAAGGGTCACGTGACACTGAAGAATGCTGACCATTCAGTTTTGCCGTCACAGGAATAAATGACATTTTAGAAAACAGTTATTTTAAATGTTTATAGTATTTCAGAATATTACAGAATATTTTTGTATTTCCATCAAATAAATGCAGCCTTGGTGAGCATATGAAGAAACTTCTTTCAAAAACAATAACCCCAAACATTTTAACTAGTGCATCTGATTTTAACAAATTAATTTTTTGTAAATTACAATAATAAACTGACAGCCCTGGTAGAAATACCTTTATGTCTGAGGTTTAAAAGTCAATTAACCAGGTGCACTGTCATGCATACAAAATGCAGAAAATTAATTAACTTCAAATGTCCTGGCATTTTGGCTTTTACTTCCATTTGTGAGCATCTCATTTGACAGGGAAATCATGCATCAGATAGAGTTTCTTCCATTGTGAGATCTATTCACTCCTTCTGACACACTGCCAAAGAGAAACACAACTCATCCCTTGAATTCTACAGCTGAGTGGCTCTGAAAATGACCATCTCTGTATCTGTATAGATGTTAATGGCACATGTGCTTACACTCGCTGCTCCTGCAATCCAAATAGTCTCTGTGCAATCTGACTCCAATCTAGTGTGAAACTGTGTAAAAAGTCCAAAGCTCAAAAACATGTGCCCTCACATTTGTGAAATGTTCCCAATAGGCTCGAAACCCAAACTCTTTTTGAATTATTAATGAACTAGCAAGGAAGTTTTGACTATTAGTCCTTTGATAATAAAATTGTTGTTATTTAAATCAGGTGCAATTAGGCAAAAACAAAAAAATCTGTAAACGTCTGCATTTAAGCAATAATACCACATTGACTATGTACAAATGTGCATTTCTTTGCTGAGAAAGTCTTTGGACAGTGTTCTTAAGTCTCTTACTTCTCCTTTAAAACAAAACAACATAACCAAATTCAGTCTTGCTTGTTCTTGATTGAAGATCATCATGTGATTTTAACACTTCGAGGTCCACAGTCTAGGTGTCTTTAGCTACATTTGATGTCTATGAAATCCAAAGTAAATTCGACCAAACTCAGAAATATTTTCACGAGATGTTTCTCAAAGGCGCCTTGCCAAATAAGTTGAAGTTGTATATTGAGTAACAATGAAGAACTTCAGAACACTTTTCTTCTGGCTCTTATACAAAATGTAAGCTTCCAGACCACAAGGGGGCGATATAGTAGTGGTGCGAGATCACGCTACACTGAGCTCTCATCTGGCTGGATGTCCAACTGTGTGTGTTTTCTCTTTTCTAGAATCCTGTTGAGCTCCTCGGTGAAGGAGTGGTAAAGCGGAGACGTCATTTCCGTGTCTGTCTGCCTCAGGAGCACGTAGCTATTCCCGTTCATCTTTCTTAGCACACTGGGCAACGTGGCTGACAGACCATTGGCATACTCCGATGCAGGCAGGGGCGGCGGCATAGGAAGTGGCGGTGCAGGCGGAGGTTCCTTGCTAGACGTGGTCAGGATGTCCGCTGGAACGATCTGTAGAAACTCTCCGTCTCTTGACATCGCTCTGCTACGCCCCTCCGTTCTGCCATTGCAGTGGCTGGAGATGGTTTTAAGCTCAAAGTGCGAGCTCCTCTTTCTTTCGGCTGCCATGGTTATGGACAGAGCTTGCTGGGAGTACTTTCTGGCATTGGAAGAGTTGTGTGCACAGAAGCTAACGTACAGGAGGACCACTGTTAGAACCAGACAAAGCCCACCGAGAACAGCCACCAGAGAGATATACATAGCCTCCATGTGTCTGTAGTTCTGGAGCTCCGGTCCAGAAGGCAACAGCCCCGGTGGGGGCGACAGAAGTTGCTTAACAGGACCGCTGGAAGGACTCAGAGTTGGCGCAGTTGTGGTAGTGAAGAAACTTTCGGGTAAAGCCGTTGGAATTCCCGAAGAATGTGATGCAGGAGGCGGAACAGGTTGGACCCATACCACGTAACTGCGAATGGGAACCCAGACACCGTTCTCTACAGCGTAACAGCGGTAGTGTCCACTTTGCTGATTCTGAGTTCCAATGATAAGGAGGCCATCAGTGCCGGTGCGGTAGCCGAAGTCTACGCCATAACCTAGCAGCTTCTGACCGTTCAGCGTCCAGTGAGGGGTGGCCAGGTTTGAACGAATTTCACACTGTAACAGAACATCATCTCCTGCCATCACTGAACGTGTCCGGTGCATGACAAAACCTGTAAGATGTAATGTTAGGCATTATTAGTCTACTCTTAAAAGTCACTTGACTAGGTTGCTCGGAAATTATTCACATGCAAACACACCATCGCTTGTAATATTAGTACAGCCTCTGCTTCCCATCTGGACATCCTGGACAAGATTGTATCTACAAGACACAGAGTTGCACTTATTAAAAGCATTAATCAAAGCATGCAGAACATACTGTGAATGAATTTTGGACACTGGGCCTGAAAATTAACACCAAGAGACCAATAAAAGGAAAAACGGGCTTTAGAAAGAAAATTAGTCACTTTTCTCACCAACTGGCTGGTATCTTTATTAGGACTGCTAATGGTTTAAATCACATTGCAAGAACAATAATCCCACTCTCACTGATGCACATCTTCTAACAACTTTTATCTCATTGGAAAGTTTACCATCAGATGTTTATTTAAGGTGCCTAATGTTGTTAATTTCTCAGTATTCCTCATTTGTGTATTTACATTTAAAGCAGACTCATAAATGTGGAGATACAATGAACTGCACTGTTTATCATAAAATACAAGACAAAAACAGCTAAATGCATTGTCTTAAGAATTATTTTTTTAATAATGCAAAATATCATGTAAAATAAATATTTATTATATATAATGAAAAACATTTCTATGCTAGTTAATTTAGGCATTACAACATTATAGCACAAAATATATCCAATAAAGATAATAGTTTTTTTTCTCTAAATCTGCTGTAGACCGAAAGCTTGGTTTTTTATTTTTCTTTAAGGATTCAAGTGTGCAACAGTTTATTTTTTGAGATTTTAAATCTGCTGTAGAAAAATATATACTGTTTGAATCAAAATCTTAAAATAAGCAAAGATCAAACATCTAATATTAGCCAATAAAAAGTCAATGCTGGTATCTGATATGGTGACATGATATTGTGCATCCCTAGCAATGTTTATCAAAAATAATCTGGCATTGACACAAAAATGACTTTTGCACTATGGTAACATACAAAATACCAGATTCCTGCACTTACCTGTTAGCGTAAGCTGCTATTTCAGCACACACTCTACCATCCCAGCCGCAGAGCGGATCTCTTGCAAACACACAGTCATAACAGGAGGTGTAGCGCTCACAGGATGACAGGGGTACTTGCACCACTCCAGTGGCAGCGCTCACAAAGATACTGTTCTGTTGAACAAAAGTGCATATCCTAAGATTTTTGGGGGATCTAAAAGCATTTGTACTACAGTATATACCTGGATTCTATGCTGGTTTTTAATGGGTGCTAGGTGTATCATGTACCTGTTTTTGTGATATCACCATATTATTGATTGGTTGTTTCTTCCTGAACAGCTGAAGCTCCTCAATGATGTGAACACGGTCTCTTATCTTTACAGCCCTGTGTAACCAGCCCTCATCTGGAGAGAAGCACAGAAACCAAGTTCCAAGGTATGAACCCGAATATACACTACCTATTCATCAAACGTATCACAGTTTGCATAAAAATATTAAGCAGCACAACTGTTTTCAGCATTGATAATAATGTTTCTGGAGCAGCAAGTCATCATATTAAAATGATTTCTCAAGGATCATGTAACACTGAAAACTGGTGTAATGGCTGCTGAATGAAATTCAGCTTTTGCATCACAGGAATACATTTCATTTTACAATATATTAAAACTTATTTGAATTATAATAATATTTCACAATATTTATTCAAACAAATGGAGCCTTGGTGAGCATAAGAGACTTCTTATTAACATTACAAAAATCTAACCAACCCCAAACTGTTATAATCTTGGTAGCACTTTATTTTACAGTCCTGTTCCTCATGTACATACTATGTAGTTATTATAGTAATTACAATAACTATGTAATAACTAGGTACTAACCCTGAACCTACCCCTAAACCTAACCCTACCCCATGTAGTTACCTTGTATTACCAGAACTTTCTTAGATAAATACACTTTAAGTACACTATAAGTACATGTTAGTACTCGTACTGTAAAATAAAGTGCAACCATCTTATATTTTTAATCTCAATATCAAAATAATAACTAACAAAGGAAATTGACTCTTGCCTGTTCCAATGTAGAGCATGTCATAGACATGTCCATCCAAACCCACAACCTGTTTTACAACGATCTTGGTGTAGTCCGTGCTCCTCTGGAGCAACACAGGACGTCCTCCCACGGGCTGGATCTGTCTGGACATTAAAGCATGTCTCCGGGCAAAATTCAGTACGTTGTCAGGGAGATCCCGGGAGGAATTTATGAGCAGGGCACGATGCTGATCAGTTATACACTAAAGAGAAACAAGGCCACATTATGTAACATTCCAGAGAAGAGTGAAAATAGAAAGAATGCAAGACTCCAATGCAAGTCCCAAAGAGCTGTCCTATGATAACAGATATTAGAGAGTGACAGTTTATGAGACTATTTTGCATCTCACCGAACCAGGCCTTGGTTCTGGAACTTTCCCAGTGTATTCCCTCCATTTGGTGTCCTGTAGTTCCATGTACGGCCCATCAAATGCTGTCTGGACATCTCTGAGGGAATACTGACACACTGCAGACATCTTAACATTTCTCCTGGCAGTGAGAGAGAGAATTAAAAAAGGGGGTGAGATTAAAGGAATTTTCCTGGTTTAACCTAAGCATAAAAGTGTTTTGATTTGTTCCCTTAAAGGGATAGCTCACCCAAATACCCCATGATTTACTCATATGACTTTCTTCTTTCAGACGAATACAATCAGAGTTATATTTAAAAATGTCCTGGCACTTCCAAGCTTTATAATGGCAGTGAATGGGTGATATTCAATAGTGCAACAGAAGTCCAATAAACTGCATCCATCCATCATTAAAAAGTGCTCCACATGGCTCCGGGAGGCTAATAAAGACCTCCTGAAGTGAATCGATGTGTTTTTATAAGAAGAAATCCATATTAAAAACTTTATAAACCGTAATCTTTAGATTGGGCTAACTGGTGTGTGTGTGTGTGTGTGTGTGTGTGTGTGTGTGTGTGTGTCTGTGTGTGTGTGTTTTCATGCGAGAGTCACCCATTCACTGCCATTATAAAGCTTGGAAGTGCAGGGACTTTTTTAAAGAAAGAAGAAAGTAATATACTTTACACCTAGGATGGCTTGAGGGTGAGTAAATCATAGGGTTATTTTCATTTTTGGGTGAACTTTAATTTTGATCCTTTTAATTTGTACAAGCAATCAAAAATCACATTTACAGCCGTGCAATTACAATACAAGTCTATGGGTCATTTCAAAAGATTAAAAGTAGAAATTTGAAGATCATATTTTTATTAAAGTGCTTATATTATCCCTGTATAATTAAATTATAATCAGAAAAACATGTTGAAAATCTTTCTGTATTTATCTTTCTGTAATACATTTTATATAATCAAGTTTTTGTAGTAATTTATTAATCACATCAAGTTGCTGAAATTTAAATGCAATTAATTTTCTACTGCTATATATAATAACAAATAACGGTTTAATTTTCCTTTTAACCAGGTTATAAATATATAATTTTATGGTCTTGGCACCACTGGGGCATTGCCAACATTGCTGGAAGACCAAATTTCTACATGTTGTCGGGCAAATTTAGTGAATTATTTACTAATTCGTTTGTGTGATAGAAGAAGAAGAAATCAACCTGTCATATTTCAAGCAGTGTTTTCTAAACCTACAAATGACGGTCCCTGAACCTGTATCCTTATAGAGAAAGACAGAAACTAACCCACTGCTTTTTTCACCTGTGGGACACAACACTAGAAAGCCTCAAAATGAAAAACAAATGTTATTACTCCCTTCAGGCCGATAAATGGGTTTGTCACTCAGTGCTCTGTCCTGTTCTGTTTACTACCTAGAAATGGGTTTGATGGGAGAATTTGGTCCCCAACTAGTCTGTAGACATTTAAAGGACAATTTAAATTAATGTAGCATGACTCTGTATTCTCTCTCTCTCTCTCTCTCTCTCTCTCTCTCGATTCTGCCAATTCAGAAACTGGCTCAGTGTCCTGTGTCCTATTGTGAATGTCCCTGCTATAGTGAGGAAAGCACTTGGGAATATTTACAGATGAGCTCTCATGTTAAAATCCTTTAGTCAAAAAACCTCAGAGAATGAAGATAACAGGGTCACATGCTAGAAGATTAATGCTACTTCTGTTCCCGTCACATTTAATGAGACTGCAGCACTTTTCTCATTGTAAAACATTCAACCCACTAAAACTGAAGGCTTAGGTTTAACTGCAGCCTTAAATTTAAAGCAAAATCAATGTGGTGCCACAGTTACAACTTGACATTTACCACTTTTACTACTTTTTGACTAGTTTGAATTAGCTGACTATCTATCTATCCATCCATCCATCCATCTATCCCTTGCCTTTCACAAAATAAAAAAAATTATAATTGCTGATAAAGTTAATTTACATTAAATATATTCAGGAACTTAACTGGAATTTAAAAAGGCATTCCCAATTCTGTTTTGAATGGTACAAAACCTTTTACAGGTTCACAGTCCAAGTGAATTTTCTCACCACTCAAGTCCAAAAACACCATAAAAGACACTGTCGTGTCCGCTGCTTCCCTCGACGACAAAAACGCTGCGTAGGACGTTGAAATGAAGCTCATAATCAGGAATGGCACACACCAATCTGGCCTTGAGAAAGGATGTCCACTTCCTCTGAAGAGTCCTCTGCCCTCCAATGTCACCCTGTGAATGACAAACAAAAAGCAACTGAGATAAAATTCAAAGCAAATTACATATAAAAATAAGGCTACGTTTTATTAATTCGATAGAGCAGTAGAAACAACATGATATCCATATGCATTATGCGTAGTCTGCAGTTCCTTGAAAGCTAGCTCCTTAGGGGCATGAGTCACACTAGCTGTAGAAATATTAACAAATAATGAACACAGTATCGCTCCATCTTACAGTCTAATGGGATGTGATATAATTGAGTTTAAATGTTACATTATGATTATGTCGCTCACCATCATACTGCAAATCCCTGTCAGCTGTCAAAACAGAGGTATACTGTCTGAGAAGTATAATCTGGGGATTTTTTTTACCAACCCACCCCATGGTATTTTGCATAATTCACATATACCCTTGAGAGTAGTTCACAGCCAACTGCACCAAGCCCTGGTATGTGAAACACTCCTGAATTAAACATTCAGCTTGAAATGACACAGTTGTGGGCACAAAAAGCTGTCCTAAATATACTAACAGCATTCTGCTCAGGAAACGGCTCCATCTGACTTCAGTAGTAACATGAGGACCTTCAGGCTAATTGTGGTGTCAGTTCACATTCAGTCAAGAAGAAGAAAGACCAGAACTGAGGATGGCTCAAATATAAGAGTAAAGGAAACAGATACTTTTATACAGTTTCTCCACAACAAAGTTATTAGCAATGCCGTCACATGATCCAAGTATCAGATACTTGTGTCACTGAAAATGGCAATTTCATTCTTTTCATTTCTAAAAAGCAAACTGTGCATACTTGGCTGAAGGAAAAACTTCCATCTGTTAAGCAAACTATATTATAGTTGAAATGCAGAGAAACAGAATACAAAGGAAAAATTAAAGCTGCAAGCAGCGATGAACGGGCCCTCGCACCCGGGCTCACCGGCAGCGAGTGGCTTTAGTAATTAGGTGAACGGTGAGAAATATGCATTTAAACTCATAAATATAAGTCGAATATATCAAAGTTTACTCCATATATGTGCCAATCTTCCTGTTGCCAGCAGGTGGTGCTATCATTATAATGGAATATTGGCCTTCAAATGTGTTTAGGGCAGGACTCTTATCGAACATGTGAAGTTTGGGGAAGATCGAACAAATTATGCCTGAGTTCCAACAACATCTCTTGCTGTGGCGAGGCATCAAAATTTGTCATGGCGCCATGGACACGCCCTTTAACAAAAACTCAAGATCTCCAACAAGTTAACATTGCACAGGCCTTTAGATTAGACTGACCACAAAAAATACTTTAATCTCAAAAAAATTCTAGGAGTAGTTTGTCGCAGCCTAAAACATGTCACTTCCTGTTGCCAGCAGGTGGCGCTATGACTATAACTGAAAATGGGCATGTAAATCTGTTAAGGGCAGAAGTCTTATCTAACATGTGAAGTCTGGGGCAGATTGGACATTGTATGTCTGAGTCACAGCAACTTCCTTTTTCATGGCGAAACATCAAAATTTGTCAGGCCACCATGGACACGCCCTTTAACGAAACCTCAAGATCTTCACCATTTAACATCTCAAAGGCCTTAAGATTTAACTGACCAAGTTTGGTGTTGATTTGAATACATCTCTAGGAGGAGTTTGTTAAAGTACAACCCCTGAAAATGGCAAAAACAACGCCAATTTTGCAGAGAAAATTCTAAATAACTGACTTCCTGTTGGGATTCGGATTTCGTACCAAGAGACTTTTTCGTAGATATTGGTGTGTTACATGTGTGTACCGATTTTTGTACATGTACATGAAACATAGCTCGAGACGCACTCCGTTGAAAGTGAATACGCACTCCGTTGAAAGTGTATAGGTGGCGCTATCGAGCCATTTTGCCACACCCAATGGAATATTGGCCTTCAGATCTGTTCAGGCCAGGACCCTTATCACACATGTGAAGTTTGATCAAGATCGTACATTTTATGCCTGAGTTATAACATCTTTTATTCCCATGGCGAGACATCGAACTTCGTCACGGCGCCATGGACACGCCTTTTAACAAAACTCAAGATCTTCACAACTAAATATCACACAGGTCTTTAGATTAGACTGACCACAAAAAAGACATTGATGTCATAAAATTTCTAGAAATAGTCTGTAACAGTGTAAAATATGTCACTTCCTGTTGCCAATAGGTGGCGCTATGACTATAACTGAATATGGGCATGTAGATCTGTTCAGGTCAAGAGTCTTATCCAACATGTGAAGTTTGGGGCAGATTGGACATTGTATGTCCGAGTTACAGCAACTTCCTGTTTCATGGCGAAACATCGACATTTGTCAGGCCGCCATGGACACGCCCTTTAACGAAACCTCAAGTCCTTCGCAATTTAACATCGCAAATGGCTTTAGATTACACTGACCAAGTTTGGTGTTGATCTGAATAAATCTCTAGGAGGAGTTCGTTAAAGTACAACCCCTGATAATGGCAAAAACAACACCAATTTTGCAGGGAAAATTCAAAATAACCGACTTCCTGTTGGGATTCGGATTTCGTACCAAGAGACTTTTTTGTAGATATTGGTGAGTTACATGTGTGTACCAATTTTTGTACATGTACGTGAAACATAGCTCGAGGCACACTCCGTTGAAAATGTATAGGTGGCGCTATCGAGCCATTCTGCCACACCCGGTGGAATATTGGCCTCCAGATCTGTTCAGGTCAGGACTCTTATCACACATGTGAAGTTTGGGGAAGATCGGACATTTTATGCCTGAGCTATAACATCTTTTATTCACATGGCGAGACATCGAACTTCGCCATGGTGCCGTGGACACGCCTTTTAACGAAAACTCAAGATCTTCACAACTGAACATCGCACAGGCCTTTAGATTAGACTGACCACAAAAAAGACATTGATGTCAAAAAATTTCTAGGAGTAGTTCGTCACAGCATAAAATATGACACTTCCTGTTGCCAATAGGTGGCGCTATGACTATAACTGAATATGGGCATGTCAATCTGTTCAGGTTTAGAGTTTCATCAAACATGTGAAGTTTGGGGCAGATTGGACATTGTATGTGTGAGTTATAGCAACTTCATTTTTCATGGCGAATCATCGAAATTCGCCAGGCCGCCACGGACACGCCCTTCAACGAAAACTCAAGATCTTCGCAATTTAACGTCGCAAAGGCCTTTAGATTAGGCATACCAAATTTGGTGTTGATTTGAAGAAATCTCTAGGAGGAGTTCGTTAAAATACAACACATGGAAATGACCAAAATTACACAAAATTTGCTCATAATATTAAAAATAACCGACTTCCTGTTGGGTTTAGAATTTTGCTCCAAGAGTCTTTTTTGTAGGTTTTGGTGTGTTACATATGTGTGCAAATTTTCGTGCATGTACGTGAAACATAGCTCGAAGGCTGTTGATTTTCTTAGTATAGGTGGCGCTGTCGAGCCATTTTGCCACACCCTCTTCTGAATCCTATATCAGACGAAAATTTTCACCAGCTTTGACGCGTGTGCAAAGTTTCATGACTTTTTGAGCATGTTTAAGCCCTCAAAAATGCGATTCATTCGGGAGAAGAAGAAGCGGAATAATAAATATAGCTGCAAGCAGCGATGGCGGGCTCAAGCCACCAATGCCATAACCCCCCCGTGGCATCAGGTAAACTGTGCCCAGCGGCCAAATGCATTCACAATATCCCTCTGGCAGTGAGGTTTTAAAGGATACGGCAGTTTAAAGGGTTAATCCGAATCATCTAGACTTTAAAATCACATTCACAGAACAATATATATATATATATATATATATATATATATATATATATATATATATATATATATATATAACTTTAGTAACACTGTACAATAAGATTTCATTTATAAACATTATGTTAACATGAACAATATTTATATAGCATTCATTCATGTGAGTTAATATTCCAAACTTAAACATGAAAACATTGTGATTTTTTCCAAGTACATTTTACCAATTCCAAACCATATCAATCTTAATAACTACCATTATTTTTTATTTAATCATTTATGAGTGCTATACAATAGTCCAGGAAAGCTGGAAGAGAAAAACAGGTCAAGAAGAACTGACAAAAGAATTGCAAGATAATTAGGAATTAATGTGAAGATTAATTTTTAGTCAATTCTGCAAGACAGATTTTCAGGAAAGGAGGTGGAATAAAAATGAGCTCCTAAATCTTAATCCCGGATTCTGGAAGATATATTCCTCAAACCATCGAACAAGAGGAGGTGGTGCTGGTCCTTCACGAGTCACTCTAATCTGTTCATTAAGCCTATATATAAAGCCTTAATATATAGTATTTCACAATACTTCATGGTATTCTAATTAAATAATTTTTTGGAATCTTAAGTCTCTCAGAGCCTGACACATTGTAATTCTGAGACTCCAGGAAAGTGGCAGTTCTGTAAAATGTTGGTTCTGTAAAATGTTGACGACAAAACCATTCAAGCTATCCAAAATTCATTCACACCTGTTGTGTAAGATTAATTCTTTAAACAGTGGTAAAAGAAGATGTGGTGCTGAACCTTCAAGAGTCACTCAAAACGTATCTGTCCATAAAGCCTATAAAGAATTATTCTTAATATACAGTTCACAATACTTCAGCTTGTTATTCTAATTAAGTGAGGGTCATTTTATCAGTAAAATTCCTAAAATACATATTATTTTATTTGAAAGATTTCTATAAATGATTTAAATCATACTTGTTTCTACAATAATTATTTAAAAGTAATCCTATACCTCCATCTGGTACTAAGAATTGCAAGCTTGATTTATAAGTTATGATAGTTTTAATTTTATGCTGGTTCTTGAAAATGATAAAGCTATGAAAATTACTGTGCTTCCTTCAAATGAGGACTTCTACTTATATAAAAAATTATGAAGAGTTAGAATGAAAAATTTAAAGATATAGTAAAATAACTATTGTATTTTTTATGTTACTTTAATAAATCTCTATGGCAACACCATTTAAGCTATCCTAAACCCATTCACAATTTAACATCTCAGTATATTGGCATCATGTTTGAAAAAGGAGTATGGAGTAGTATGAGGAGGAGTATGAATTCATTTACAGGCTGATTTTATCATAAATCCACAATAAAATTTCTGAGTGTATCAATCTGTGTTGTTGTTTGTTTATTTTTATCTTTTATTTTTCATAGGAAGATAACTTACTCTCCTTTTTAATAAATGTGCTTATAAACCAAGGACAAGCTATTTATAGCTGTATTTATAAACTGCTTACTACTGACTATTAATATTGGGACAAGGCTTTATAAAGCATGAACTGACTATTTACTAATGAGTGCAGTTATTATAAAGTGTTATCAATGCATTTGCTAATGTTAACAAATTAGACATTATTTTACAGTGTTATCAAATCCTTAAATGACTCATAAGCATTTGTGAAAGTTCTGCTTGCATTACAGCTTAGTATTGATCTGTGAGCTGAACAGATTTACTGTTACATCCATGAGATTATGTAAATTCAAATAAATATAATGTCACAGGATGTCATAGGTCACTATCCAATGAGTTTGAAATTATTATTTGCAGCACAAATAAGGTTTTTTAGGATTTTTAAAAATCCCTAAAACTGTCAGAAAAAGGTTAAGGCCTAAGCTATTTCTATGTGAGTGGCTAAATTTATTTTTGTTTTTATAATTGTAATACACAAACTATGAAATTATACAAAATGTATAAAAAGGTAAATAAATAAATACGCACACATTAAAAAAGCAGCCAAGTCGAATGAGTTCCCTTTTTTATATAGATTAAAATTGAAGACAGAAGCAAGTGGTAAATGTGGTCACTTTAATATTCAAATCCAGTAGATCCAGTTTATGTTTCAGGTGGCTGTTTTCGTTTATATTCGCCAAGCTATTATGTATTTTGAAATAATCTTGTCCGTGATGTGTTCGTTCGTACGACGAAAGGCAGAAACCTGCCTCTCAAGATACATGTTATTCTGCCAGTCGCGCTTTCAAATAGTCTTGCACACTTAAACTGGTCACAAACACCTGCATTTATCTCTTGTAGTGTTACAATGGGTTTATTGTGTGCATTTTGTGGTAATATTTTATTTAAAAAAGCTCTAAACAAGAAAAATTCGTTTGTTTTGAGCTCGACACTGTACGCGCTGATCGGAGGCGTGATTTCAGATAGCAGCCACAAATATTTTCATTTTCACACAAACAGTTCAAAAACATCTGAATTTAGCTCTTGGTGTGTTTCTAATTGGTTGATTGTGTGATATCGCTGTAATAATTTATTTTTTAAAGCTTTAAAACAGGAATAAATTCGTTTTCTCTTGAGCTCTTTACTCCAGACGCTCGTTGTCACAGCGGTGATCATCTCTCCTATTTCTCACGTATCTCTGGCCAGAAATTAATTTATCCATGAGCCCTGAACCGGTAATAATCAGATATGTTGGTTTTAGCTTGTCAGTGTTGAATTAAATCTAAATATTTATTTGTATTTTTAACGATTTAAAAGTGAAAGTAAAAGTCGGGAATTGAACCTGTAGGGGCGCTATTTCTCAGAACAATGGAAGTCTAAGCACATATACTCAAACGGAGGGACAGAGTGAGATGAGATGTCTGACAGTTTTTTAATTTTCTGTTATCCATACAGTGTTGTAAAGTCGTTAAACTATGCATATTTCCTCAGAATGACTTTTTCATCTGTATGAAAAAATTATTTGACGTGTTTGGAAGCTGCAATTTAAAAATACAATAATGATTCCCTTTGTAAGGTCATTTAAAAAAATCACCACGGCAAAACCATTCAAGCTATCCAAAATCCATTCACAATTTAAGTTCCTATCAGAAATACTGATGTGTGTTCAGAGTTTTGTGAAATTCTAAGTATGTTATTTGCCTCAAAATCACCTGAGAAGTATTACAGTTTGACATGTTGCCACGCCAACAATTTTTTAGATATCAATATCCCCCTTGCAGATTTATATCGGCTTGTGTTTAACATTATTCTGATGAAGTTTGATGCAAATCGAGTAATAATAAGATGCTGAATTCAAATCATTTTGAAAATGACACACTTCCTTCTGCCAGTTGGTGGCGCTATAACTTTGACTCCTAATAGTCACATATATGCGATCGACATCATACAACGAATAATCTGATGAAGTTTGATTAAAATCAGGGAAATGTATGTGGACGGTATTAGACACTTCCTGTTTCTCATTTCTCGCCATAATTTCAACGCCTCGCCACGAGCAAACCGTTCGAGATATCAAAAATCCCCTGGCAATTTTTCATCCCCAGTGTCTTGAGATCATGTTGACCGAGTTTGGCGGCAATCGAGAAAAAAACCTATGACAAGTATTTCAAATTCCAGAGAATGCGCTTTTTACATAACTCTAAATAGCTGACTTCCTGTTGGGTGGAGCCTATGACATGCAATACGAAAGTTGTTCGGCACGATGAGATCTATATGTGTACTGAGTTTCATATGAATATGTGCAAGTATGTGTGAGCTATACATCAACATTTCTGACTGTGTTCCAGGGGGCGCCGTAGAGCCCCCTGTGCCACGCCCGGGTCCCAGCCTCTGCAGGCTCCTAAAGGCCACAGATTCCAAAGTGTGCGCAAATTTTCAAGAGTTTTTGAGTATGTTAAGGACCCCAAAAGCCCCCACAACTTTGACGAAAAAATTTGAATACTAAACCCTAAATAGCCAACTTCCTGTTGGGCGGAAGCCTATGATATGCAATACAAAAGTTGTTTGGATTGATGAGATTTATATGTGTACGAGTTTCATACGTCTACGAGCAAGAATGTATGATATATGGCCCTCCATATTCCAGGGGGCGCTGTAGAGCCCCTGTGCCACGCCCGTGTATCAGTCTCTGCCCGGCCCTAATGGCCGCAGGTTCCAATCTGTGTGCCAATTTTCAAGACTTTTTAAGCACGTTAAGGGCCCCAAAAGCCCCCGAGACGTTGGAAAAAAATAATAATAATAATAATAATAAAATATAGCTGCAAGCAGCGATGGCGGGCTCAAGCCACCAGTGCCATCGCCCGGTGGATCAGTGGTCAAACTGTTTGCAGCGGGCACATGCATTCACAATATCCTCTGGCAGTGAGGTTTTAAAGGATATGGCAGTTAAAGGGTTAATCCGAATCATCTAGACTTTAAAATCACATTCACAGAAATATATATATATATATATAACTTTAGTAACACTTTACAATAAGATTCCATTCATAAACATTATTTTAACATGAACAATATTTTATAGCATTCATTCATGTCAGTTATATTCCAAACTTAAACATTAAAACATTGTTTTATTGTGATTTTTTTCCAAGCACATTTTACCAATTCAAACCATATAATCTTAATAACTACCATTATTTTTTTTTATTTAATCATTTATGAGTGCTATACAATAGTCCAGGAAAGCTGGAAGAGAAAAACAGGTCAAGAAGAACTGACAAAAAGAATTGAAAATAATTAGGAATTAATGTGAAGATTAATTTTTAGTCAATTCTGCAAGACAGACTTTCAGGAAAGGAGGTGGAATAAAAATGAGCTCCTAAATCTTAATCCTGGATTCTGGAAGATATATTCTCAAACCATCGGACAAGAGGAGGGTGCTGGTCCTTCACGAGTCACTCTAATCTGTTCATAAAGCCTATATATAAAGTCTTAATATATAGTATTTCACAATACTTCATGGTATTCTAATTAAATCATTTTTTGGAATCTTAAGTCTCTCAGAGCCTGACACCGAGTAATTCTGAGAGACTCCAGGAAAGTGGCAGTTCTGTGTAAAATGTTGGCGCTGGAGACTAAATGCTCCCTGAATTAATGTGAAGATTAATTTTTAGTCAATTCTGCAAGAACAGACTTTCAGGAAAGGAGGTGGAATAAAAATGAGCTCCTAAATCTTAATCCTCAAACTCACCATCGAACAAGAGGAGGTGGTGCTGGTCCTTCACGAGTCACTCTAATCTGTTCATAAAGCCTATATATAAAGACTTAATATATAGTATTTCACAATACTTCATGGTATTCTAATTAAATCATTTTTTGGAATCTTAAGTCTCTCAGAGCCTGACACCGAGTAATTCTGGAGACTCCAGGAAAGTGGCTATAATATGGGACAAGGCTTTATAAAAGCATGAACTGACTATTTACTAATGAGTGCAGTTATTATAAAGTGTTATCAATGCATTTGCTAATGTTAACAAATTAGACATTTATTACAGTGTTATCAAATCCTTAAATGACTCATAAGCATTTGTGAAATCTGCTTGCATTACAGCTTAGTATTGATCTGTGAGCTGAACAGATTTACTGTTACATCCATGAGATTATGTAAATTAAATAAATATAATGTCACAGGATGTCATAGGTCAGTATCAAATGAGTTTGAAATTATTATTTGCAGCACAAATAAGTTTTTTTTAGGATTTTTAAAAATCCCTAAAACTGTCAGAAAAGGTTAAGGCCTAAGCTATTTCTATGTGAGTGGCTAAATTTATTTTTGTTTTTTATAATTGTAATACACAAACTATGAAATTATACAAAATGTATAAAAAGGTAAAAAATAAATACGCACACATTAAAAAAGCAGCCAAGTCGAATGAGTTTCCTTTTTTATATAGATTAAAATTGAAGACAGAAGCAAGTGGTAAATGTGGTCACTTTAATATTCAAATCCAGTAGATCCAGTTTATGTTCACGTGGCTGTTTTCGTTTATATTCGCCAAGCTATTATGTATTTTGAAATAATCTTGTCCGTGATGTGTTCGTTCGTACGACGAAGGCAGAATCCTGCAGCTCGAGAGATATGTTATTCTGCCAGTCGCGCTTTCAAATAGTCTTGCACACTTAAACAGGTCACAAACACCTGCATTTAGCTCTTGTTGTGTTACAATGGGTTTATTGTGTGCATTTGTGGTAATATTTTATTTAAAAAAGCTCTTAAACAAGAATAAATTCGTTTGTTTTGAGCTGGACACTGTACGCGCTGATCGGAGGCGGTGATTTCAGATAGGCAGCCACAAATATTTCATTTTCACACAAACAGTTCAAAAACATCTGAATTTAGCTCTTGGTGTGTTCTAATTGGTTGATTGTGTGATATCGCTGTAATAATTTATTTTTAAAAGCTTTAAAACAGGAATAAATTCGTTTTCTCTGAGCTCTTTACTCCAGACGCTCGTGATCACAGCGGTGATTCATCTCTCCTATTTCTCACGTATCTCTGGCCAGAAATAATTTATCCATGAGCCCTGAACCGGTAATAATCAGATATGTTGGTTTAGCTTGTCAGTGTGAATTAAATCTAAGTATTTATTTGTATTTTAACCGATTTAAAAGTGAAAGTAAAAGTTCGGGAATTGAACCTGTAGGGGCGCTATTTCTCTCAGACAATGGAAGTCTGAAGCACACACACTCAAACAGAGGGACAGAGTGAGATGAGATGTCTGACAGTTTTTTAATTTCTCTGTTATCCATACAGTGTTGTAAAGTCGTGAAACTATGCATATTTCCTCAGAATGACTTTTTCATCTGTATGAAAAATTTTGACGTGTTTGGAAGCTGCAATTTAAAAATACAATAATGATTCCCTTTGTAAGGTCATTTAAAAAAAATCACCACGGCAAAACCATTCAAGCTATCCAAAATCCATTCACAATTTAAGTTCCTATCAGAAATACTGATGTGTGTTCAGAGTTTTGTGAAATTCTAAGTATGTTATTTGCCTCAAAATCACCTGAGAAGTATTCCAGTTTGACATGTTGCCACGCCAACAATTTTTTAGATATCAATATCCCCCTTGCAGATTTATATCGGCTGTGTTTTAACATTATTCTGATGAAGTTTGAAGCAAATCGAGTAATATAATAGATGCTGAATTCAAATCATTTTGAAAATGACACACTTCCTTCTGCCAGTTGGTGGCGCTATAACTTTGACTCCTAATAGTCACATATATGCGATCGACATCATACAACGAATAATCTGATGAAGTTTGATTAAAATCAGGAAATGTATGTGGATGTATTAGACACTTCCTGTTTCTCATTTCTCGCCATAATTTCAACGCCTCGCCACGAGCAAACCGTTCGAGATATCAAAAATCCCCTGGCAATTTTTCGTTGGTGGCGCTATAACTTTGACTTCTAATAGTCACATATATGCGATCGACATCATACAACGAATAAATCTTTGAAGTTGATTAAAATCAGGAAATGTATGTGGATGGTATTAGACACTTCCTGTTTCAATTTCTCGCCATATATTCAACGCCTCGCCACGAGCAAACCGTTCGAGATATCAAAAATCCCCTGGCAATTTTTCATCCCCAGTGTCTTGAGATCATGTTGACCGAGTTTGGCGCAATCGAGAAAAAAACCTATGACAAGTATTTCAAATTCCAGAGCATGCGCTTTTTACATAACTCTAAATAGCTGACTTCCTGTTGGGTGGAGCCTATGACATGCAATACGAAAGTTGTTCGGCACGATGAGATCTATATGTGTACTGAGTTTCATATGAATATGTGCAAGTATGTGTGAGCTATACATCAACATTTCTGACTGTGTTCCAGGGGGCGCCGTAGAGCCCCTGTGCCACGCCCGGGTCCCAGCCTCTGCAGGCTCCTAAAGGCCACAGATTCCAAAGTGTGCGCAAATTTTCAAGAGTTTTTGAGTATGTTAAGGACCCCAAAAGCCCCCACAACTTTGACGAAAAAAATTGAATACTAACCCTAAATAGCCAACTTCCTGTTGGGCGGAGCCTATGATATGCAATACATTGTTGGATTGATGAGATTTATATGTGTACCGAGTTTCATACGTCTACGAGCAAGAATGTATGATATATGGCCCTCCATATTCCAGGGGCGCTGTAGAGCCCCTGTGCCACGCCCGTGTATCAGTCTCTGCCCGGCCCTAATGGCCGCAGGTTCCAATCTGTGTGCCAATTTTCAAGACTTTTTAAGCACGTTAAGGGCCCAAAACCCCCGAGACGTTGGAAAAAAAAAAAATAAATAATAAATATAGCTGCAAGCAGCGATGGGGCGGCTCAAGCCACCAATGCCATCGCCACCCCGGTGGCATCAGGTAAACTGTGCCCAGCGGGCACATGCATTCACAATATCCCTCTGGCAGTGAGGTTTTAAAGGATATGGCAGTTAAAGGGTTAATCCGAATCATCTAGACTTTAAAATCACAATCACAGAACAATATATATAATATATAACTTTAGTAACACTTTACAATAAGATTTCATTTATAAACATTATGTTAACATGAACAATATTTATATAGCATTCATTCATGTCAGTTAATATTCCAAACTTAAACATTAAAACATTGTTTTATTGTGATTTTTTTCCAAGCACATTTTACCAATTCCAAACCATATCAATCTTAATAACTACCATTATTTTTTTTAATCATTTATGAGTGCTATACAATAGTCCAGGAAAGCTGGAAGAGAAAAAACAGGTCAAGAAGAACTGACAAAAAGAATTGCAAAATAATTAGGAATTAATGTGAAGATTAATTTTTAGTCAATTCTGCAAGACAGACTTTCAGGAAAGGAGGTGGAATAAAAATGAGCTCCTAAAATCTTAATCCTCAAACCATCGAACAAGAGGAGGTGGTGCTGGTCCTTCACGAGTCACTTAAGCACGTTAAGGCCCCAAAAGCCCCGAGACGTTGGAAAAATAATAAAATAATAATATAAAATAAATAATAATAATAATTAAAAAATAATCCTAAGGAAAACAATATAGGGCTCTCGAAAAACAGGCTTGAGCCTAATTAAAGCTGCAAGCAGCGATGAACGGGCCCTCGCACCCGGGCTCACCGGCAGCGAGTGGCTTTAGTAAATAGGTGAACGGTGAGAAATATGCGTTTAAACTCATAAATATAAGTAGAATATATCAATGTTTATTCCATATATGTGCCAATCTTCCTGTTGCCAGCAGGTGGCGCTATCATTATAATGGAATATTGGCCTTCAGATGTGTTCAGGGCAGGACTCTTATCGAACATGTGAAGTTTGGGGAAGATTGAACATTTTATGCCTCAGTTACAACAACTTCTCTTGCTGTGCGGATACGTCAATTTTGTCATGGCGCCATGGAACACGCCCTTTAACAAAAACTCAAGATCTCCACAATTTAACATTGCTCAGGCCCTAAGATTAGACTGACCACAAAAAAATACATTAATGTCAAAAGATTTCTAGGAGTAGTTTGTAGCAGCGTAAAACATGTCACTTCCTGTTGCCAGCAGGTTGGCGCTATGACTATAACTGAATATGGGCATGTAGCTCTGTTAAGGGCAGAAGTCTTATCTAACATGTGAAGTTTGGGGCAGACTGGACATTGTATGTCTGAGTTTACAGCAACTTCCTTTTTCCATGGCGAAACATCGAAATCTGTCAGGTCGCCATGGACACGCCCTTTTAACGAAACCTCAAGATCTTCGCAATTTAACATCGCAAAGGCCTTTAGATTAACTGACCAAGTTTGGTGGTGATCTGAATAAATCTCCAGGAGGAGTTTGTTAAAGTACATCCCCAGAAAATGGCAAAACAACGCCAATTTTGCAGAGAAAATTCCTAAATAACCGACTTCCTGTTGGGATTCGGATTTCCTACCAAGAGACTTTGTGGTAGGTATTTTGTAGGTATCTACCAATGCATTTACTAATGTTAAAAATGAGACATTATTTTAATTTTTTTACCAAATCGTTAAGTAATTATAAGTGTTTTGTTATAAATTTATTGACCTATAAGCATTTGTGAAATAGTTCTGCTTGCATCACAGCTTGGTCGTCATCTGTGAGCTGAACAGTTTTACTGTTACATCCATGAGATTATATAAATTCAGATTAATGTCAATCACAGGGTGTCAGAGGTCAGTATCAAATGAGTTTGAAATTATGGACCCACTTTATATTAAGTGGCCTTAACTACTATGTACTTACATTTTAATTAATAATTTAGTACAATGTACTTATTGTGTACATACATGTTTTTACATTGTACTTATATATTTTAAAAAAAAACTACATGTAATTACATCTGTATTTAATTTCTGTAATTGCATTTATAAATACACTGTTGACCCATACTTTACACCTTAACCCACCCTTAAACTTACCCATACCTCCAACCCTCTCCCTAACCTTACCCCTATCCCACCTCAATAGCAGTAAAAGTTTTTTACAATACAATATGAACACAATAAGTACATTGTACTTATTTTTTTATGTAAGTACATAGTAGTTAAGGCCACCTAATATAAAGTGGGACCGAAATTATTATTTGCAGCACAAATAAGTATTTTTAGAATTTTTTTTAATCACTGAAACTGTCAGAAAAGGATAAGGCCTAAGAGATTTCTTAAGCTGTAATGAAAACAGCACAATTAGCAACAACAACAACAACAAAAAAACAATTTAAAATAATATATTTTTTTCTGGTGATTAAAGAGATGTTTAAGTCCCTCTCTCTCTCCCTGTCTGTCTGCCACTCAGCTCATGCCCATCCCCCACTCACACTCACACACACACTCAGTCAGCACACATACATTCCTCAAACAGAGGGACAGAGTGAGATGAGATGTCTGACAGTTTTTTAATTTTCTTTTAATCATACAGTGTCGTAAAGTCATGAAACTATGCATATTTCCTCAGAATGATTTGATCTCTGTATGAGAAAATGCTTTTAAGTGTTTGGAAGCTGCAATTTAAAAAATACAAAACAGTTAATGGTTCCTTTTTTGACTGTCATTTCAAAAAATCACCACGACAAAACCGTTCAAGCTAACCAAAATCCATTTGCAATTTAAGTTCCTCAATGTTTTTGCAATATGTAGATAAAGTTTGGTGAGTATAGTGAACTTTTCCTCTGAGGAGTATGGATTAAATCACAGCTAATTTTTTTTCCAAAAATCCATATTCAAATCAAAATAGCCGACTTCCTGTTGGTCGTAGCTGATAACTGTGAATTAGAAAGTTGTCCGTCTTGATAAGAACAATATACGTACCGAGTTTGGTGTCTGTAGCTAAAACTAACTCCCCCCACTTTTGACAAAAGGTGGCGCTATAGAGTGCCTCTTCCACGCCCTTGTAAAAGCTTTTTCCATTGTCTAGCTGTCAATAATACTGATATGTGTTTTGAGTTTCATGTAAATCTGAGGTTGTTATCTGCCTCAAAATCACCATAACAGAATATTCAAGTTTGACACGTTGCCATGGCAACAATATATAAGATATCAATATTCCCACAACAGGTTTACATCGGCCATGTTTTGTCATTATTCTGATGAAGTTTGAAGCAAATCGAGTAAAAATAAGATGCTGAATTCAAAGCATTTTGAAAATGACTCAATTTCCTGCTGCCAGTTGGTGGCGCTATAACGTTGACTCTTAATAGTCACATATATACGATCGGTATCATACTTCGAACAAACCGATGAAGTTTGATCAAACTCAGGTAATGTATGTGGATGTTATTAGGCATTTCCTGTTTCTAATTTTTTGCCCTAAATTCAACGCCACGCCACGGGCAAACCGTTCGAGATATCAAAAATCCCCTCGCAATTTTTCATCCCCAATGTCTTGAGATCATGTTCACCGAGTTTTGAAGCAAACGGTTGAAAGTCCTCAGAGGAGTATTTCAAATTCCAGAGCATGCTTTTTTTAAACAGCCCTGAATAGCTGACTTCCTGTTGGGCGGAGCCTATGACATAGAGCGCAAAAGTTGTTCAGCTCAATGAGATCTATAAGTGTACTGAGTTTCATATAAATACATGCAAGTGTGTGTGAGCTATGGTTCAAGGTTTCTGACTGTGTTCCAGGGGGCGCTGTAGAGCCCCTGTGCCACGCCCGGGTCCCAGCCTCTGTGGCGTCCTGATGGCCGCAGGTTCCAATGTGTGTGCCAATTTTCAAGAGTTTTTGAGTATGTTAAGGCCCCCAAAACCCCCCAGAAGGTTCATAAAAAATAAAAATAAATATAGCTGCAAGCAGCGATGGCGGGCTCAAGCCACCAATGCCATCGCCACCCCGGTGGCATCAGGTAAACTGTGCCCAGCGGGCACATGCATTCACAATATCCCTCTGGCAGTGAGGTTTTAAAGGATACGGCAGTTAAAGGGTTAATCCGAATCATCTAGACTTTAAAATCACATTCACAGAACAATATATATATATAACTTTAGTAACACTTTACAATAAGATTCCATTTATAAACATTATATTAACATGAACAATATTTATATAGCATTCATTCATATCAGTTAATATTCCAAACTTAAACATTAAAACATTGTTTTATTGTGATTTTTTTCCAAGCACATTTTACCAATTCCAAACCATATCAATCTTAATAACTACCATTATTTTGTATTTAACCATTTATGAGTGCTATACAATAGTCCAGGAAAGCTGGACGAGAAAAGCTCCTTATATTCATGTGTGCAGAATTATTAGGCTTGTTTTCTTTTACAGATGAAATGCGCTAAAATAGAGTTTTAACTCAAACTGTAAGGTCGAAAATTATGAAATACCCATGAGAAATATCAAACACAAATGCAATACAGAAATGGATAAGTTAAGACTTGACCATTATACGAAAAATGCGGGTCAGAAAAGAAGAAGAAAAAAACAGGTCAAGAAGAACTGACAAAAAGAATTGCAAAATAATTAGGAATTAATGTGAAGATTAATTTTTAGTCAATTCTGCAAGACAGACTTTTCAGGAAAGGAGGTGGAATAAAAATTAGCTCCTAAATCTTAATCCCAGATTCTGGAAGATATATTCCTCAAACCATCGAACAAGAGGAGGTGGTGCTGGTCCTTCACGAGTCACTCTAATCTGTTCATAAAGCCTATATATAAAGCCTTAATATATAGTATTTCACAATACTTCATGGTATTCTAATTTAATCATTTTTTGGGATCTTAAGTCTCTCAGAGCCTGACAACGAGTAATTCTGGAGACTCCAGGAAAGTGGCAGTTCTGTAAAATGTTGGCGCTGGAGACTAAATGCACCCTGATAGTTTCACACCTAATTCACTTAACACACACACACACACACATTACCCACAGTGACAGTGGGACTGAGTGACATCAGATGTATGATAGTTTTTTTAATTTTCTATCATCCATATAGTGTTGTATAGTCATGAAACTATGGTCATGAGACCAGTCATTCTGAGGAAATATGCCTCAGAATGACTGGTCTTCTATGTGTACATTTTTTTGAAGTGTTTAGAAGCTGCACTTTAAAAAAATAAAAAGACATTTACTGGTTCCTTTTTTACTATTATTTCAAAAAATCACCACGACAAAACCATTCAAGCTATCCAAAATTCATTCACACCTGTTGTGTAAGATTAATTCTTTAAACAGTGGTAAAAGAGGATGTGGTGCTGAACCTTCAAGAGTCACTCAAAACGTATCTGTCCATAAAGCCTATAAAGAATTATTCTTAATATACAGTTCACAATACTTCAGCTTGTTATTCTAATTAAGTGAGGGTCATTTTATCAGTAAAATACATACAATTCATATTTTTTTTTTAAAGATTTCTATAAATGATTTAAATCATACTCGTTTCTACAATAATTATTTAAAAGTAATCCTATAGCTCCCTCTGGTGGCCATTATTGGTACTAAGAATTGCAAGCTTGATTTATAAGTTATGATAGTTTTAATTTTATGCTGGCTCTTGAAAATGATAAAGCTATGGAACTTACTGTGCTTCCTTCAAATGATGACTTCTACTTATATAAAAAAATATGAAGAGTTAGAATGAAACATTTTAAAGATATAGTAAAATAACTATTGTATTTTTTTTTATGTTACTTTAATAAATCTCTATGGCAACACCATTTAAGCTATCCTAAAGCCATTCACAATTTAACATCTCAGTATATTGGCATCATGTTGAAAAAGGAGTATGGAGTAGTATGAGGAGGAGTATGAATTCATTTACAGGCTGATTTTATCTGAGTTCTGTATCAATCTGTGTTGTTGTTTGTTTATTTTTATCTTTTATTTTTCATAGGAAGATGACTGACGCTTTACTCTCCTTTTTAATAAATGTGCTTCTAAACCAAGAACAAGCTTTTTATAGCTGTATTTATAAACTGCTTACTACTGACTATTAATATTGGGACAAGGCTTTATAAAGCATGAACTGACTATTTACTAATGAGTGCAGTTATTATAAAGTGTTATCAATGCATTTGCTAATGTTAACAAATTAGACATTATTTTACAGTGTTATCAAATCCTTAAATGACTCATAAGCATTTGTGAAAGTTCTGCTTGCATTACAGCTTAGTATTGATCTGTGAGCTGAACAGATTTACTGTTACATCTATGAGATTATGTAAATTCAAATAAATATAATGTCACAGGATGTCATAGGTCAGTATCAAATGAGTTTGAAATTATTATTTGCAGCACAAATAAGTTTTTTTTAGGATTTTTAAAAATCCCTAAAACTGTCAGAAAAAGGTTAAGGCCTAAGCTATTTCTATGTGAGTGGCTAAATTTATTTTTGTTTTTATAATTGTAATACACAAACTATGAAATTATACAAAATGTATAAAAAGGTAAATAAATAAATACGCACACATTAAAAAAGCAGCCAAGTCGAATGAGTTTCCTTTTTTATATAGATTAAAATTGAAGACAGAAGCAGCTGGTATATGCGGTCACTTAATATTCAAATCCAGTAGATCCACTTCAGATTTATTTCTCAACAGTTTATGTTCACGTGGCTGTTTTCGTTTATATTCGCCAAGCTATTATGTGTTTTGAAATAATCTTGTCCGTGATGTGTTCGTTCGTACGACAAAAGACAGAAACCTGCAGCTCAAGAGATATGTTATTCTGCCAGTCGCGCTTTCAAATAGTCTTGCACACTTAAACGGGTCACAAACACCTGCATTTAGCTCTTGTAGTGTTACAATGGGTTTATTGTGTGCATTTGTGGTAATATTTTATTTAAAAAAGCTCTTAAACAAGAATAAATTCGTTTGTTTTGAGCTCGACACTGTACGCGCTGATCGGAGCGGTGATTTCAGATAGGCAGCCACAAATATTTCATTTTCACACAAACAGTTCAAAAACATCTGAATTTAGCTCTTGGTGTGTTCTAATTGGTTGATTGTGTGATATCGCTGTAATAATTTATTTTTAAAAGCTTTAAAACAGGAATAAATTCGTTTTCTCTGAGCTCTTTACTCCAGACGCTCGTGATCACAGCGGTGATTCATCTCTCCTATTTCTCACGTATCTCTGGCCAGAAATTATTTATCCATGAGCCCTGAACCGGTAATAATCAGATATGTTGGTTTAGCTTGTCAGTGTGAATTAAATCTAAGTATTTATTTGTATTTTTAACCGATTTAAAAGTGAAAGTAAAAGTTCGGGAATTGAACCTGTAGGGGCGCAATTTCTCTCAGACAATGGAAGTCTGAAGCACATATACTCAAACAGAGGGACAGAGTGAGATGAGATGTCTGACAGTTTTTTAATTTTCTGTTATCCATACAGTGTTGTAAAGTCGTTAAACTATGCATATTTCCTCAGAATGACTTTTTCATCTGTATGAAAAAATTCTTTGACGTGTTTGGAAGCTGCAATTTAAAAATACAATAATGATTCCCTTTGTAAGATCATTTAAAAAAATCACCACGGCAAAACCATTCAAGCTATCCAAAATCCATTCACAATTTAAGTTCCTATCAGAAATACTGATGTGTGTTCAGAGTTTTGTGAAATTCTAAGTATGTTATTTGCCTCAAAATCACCTGAGAAGTATTCCAGTTTGACATGTTGCCACGGCAACAATTTTTTAGATATCAATATCCCCCTTGCAGATTTATATCGGCTGTGTTTTAACATTATTCTGATGAAGTTTGAAGCAAATCGAGTAATAATAAGATGCTGAATTCAAATCATTTTGAAAATGACACACTTCCTTCTGCCAGTTGGTGGCGCTATAACTTTGACTCCTAATAGTCACATATATGCGATCGACATCATACAACGAATAATCTGATGAAGTTTGATTAAAATCAGGAAATGTATGTGGACGGTATTAGACACTTCCTGTTTCTCATTTCTCGCCATAATTTCAACGCCTCGCCACGAGCAAACCGTTCGAGATATCAAAAATCCCCTGGCAATTTTTCATCCCCAGTGTCTTGAGATCATGTTGACCGAGTTTGGCGGCAATCGAGAAAAAAACCTATGACAAGTATTTCAAATTCCAGAGCATGCGCTTTTTACATAACTCTAAATAGCTGACTTCCTGATGGGCGGAGCCTATGACATGCAATACGAAAGTTGTTCGGCACGATGAGATCTATATGTGTACTGAGTTTCATATGAATATGTGCAAGTATGTGTGAGCTATACATCAACATTTCTGACTGTGTTCCAGGGGGCGCCGTAGAGCCCCTGTGCCACGCCCGGGTCCCAGCCTCTGCAGGCTCCTAAAGACCACAGATTCCAAAGTGTGCGCAAATTTTCAAGAGTTTTTGAGTATGTTAAGGACCCCAAAAGCCCCCACAACTTTGACGAAAAATTTGAATACTAAACCCTAAATAGCCAACTTCCTGTTGGGCGGAGCCTATGATATGCAATACAAAAGTTGTTTGGATTGATGAGATTTATATGTGTACCGAGTTTCGTATGTTTACGTGCAAGTATGTATGATATATGGCCCTCCATATTCCAGGGGGCGCTGTAGAGCCCCTGTGCCACGCCCGTGTATCAGTCTCTGCCCGGCCCTAATGGCCGCAGGTTCCAATCTGTGTGCCAATTTTCAAGACTTTTTAAGCATGTTAAGGGCCCCAAAAGCCCCCGAAACCTTGAAGAAAAATAATAATAATAAATAATAATAATAAATATAGCTGCAAGCAGCGATGGCGGGCTCAAGCCACCAATGCCATCGCCACCCCGGTGGCATCAGGTAAACTGTGCCCAGCGGGCACATGCATTCACAATATCCCTCTGGCAGTGAGGTTTTAAAGGATATGGCAGTTAAAGGGTTAATCCGAATCATCTAGACTTTAAAATCACATTCACAGAACAATATATATGTATATATATATATATATATATATAACTTTAGTAACACTTTACAATAAGATTCCATTCATAAACATTATGTTAACATGAACAATATTTATATAGCATTCATTCATGTCAGTTAATATTCCAAACTTAAAAATGAAAACATTGTTTTATTGTGATTTTTTTCCAAGCACATTTTACCAATTCCAAACCATATCAATCTTAATAACTACCATTATTTTTTATTTAATCATTTATGAGTGCTATACAATAGTCCAGGAAAGCTGGAAGAGAAAAACAGGTCAAGAAGAACTGACAAAAAGAATTGCAAAATAATTAGGAATAATGTGAAGATTAATTTTTAGTCAATTCTGCAAGACAGACTTTCAGGAAAGGAGGTGGAATAAAAATGAGCTCCTAAATCTTAATCCCGGATTCTGGAAGATATATTCCTCAAACCATCGAACAAGAGGAGGTGGTGCTGGTCCTTCACGAGTCACTCTAATCAGTTCATAAAGCCTATATATAAAGCCTTAATATATAGTATTTCACAATACTTCATGGTATTCTAATCAAATCATTTTTTGGAATCTTAAGTCTCTCAGAGCCTGACACCGAGTAATTCTGGAGACTCCAGGAAAGTGGCAGTTCTGTAAAATGTTGGCGCTGGAGACTAAATGCTCCCTGATAGTTTCACACCTAATTCATTTAACACACACACACACACACACACACACACTACCCACAGTGACAGTGGGACTGAGTGACATCAGATGTATGATAGTTTTTTAATTTTCTATCATCCATATAGTGTTGTATAGTCATGAAACTATGCATATTTCCTCAGAATGACTTGTCTTTTATGTGTAAATTTTTTTTGAAGTGTTTAGAAGCTGCACTTTAAAAAAATAAAAAGACATTTACTGGTTCCTTTTTTACTATTATTTCAAAAATCACCACGACAAAACCATTCAAGCTATCCAAAATTCATTCACACCTGTTCTGTAAGATTAATTCTTTAAACAGTGGTAAAAGAGGATGTGGTGCTGATCCTTCAAGAGTCACTCTAATCAGTTCATAAAGCCTATATATAAGCCTATAAAGAATTATTCTTAATATACAGTTCACAATACTTCAGCTTGTTATTCTAATTAAGTGAGGGTCATTTTATCAGTAAAATATATACAATTCATTTTTTTTTAAAAAGATTTCTATAAATGATTTAAATCATACTCGTTTCTACAATAATTATTTAAAAGTAATCCTATAGCTCCCTCTGGTGGCCATTATAGGTACTAAGAATTGCAAGCTTGATTTATAAGTTATGATAGTTTAAATTTTATGCTGGCTCTTGAAAATGATAAAGCTATGAAACTTACTGTGCTTCCTTCAAATGAGGACTTCTACTTATATAAAAAAATATGAAGAGTTAGAATGAAAAATTGTAAAGATATAGTAAAATAACTATTGTATTTTTTTATGTTACTTTAATAAATCTCTATGGCAACACCATTTAACATATCCTAAACCCATTCACAATTTAACATCTCAGTATATTGGCATAATGTTGAAAAAGGAGTATGGAGTAGTATGAGGAGGAGTATGAATTCATTTACAGGCTGATTTTATCATAAATCCACAATAAAATTTCTGAGTTCTGTATCAATCTGTGTTGTTGTTTGTTTATTTTTATCTTTTATTTTTCATAGGAAGATAACTTACTCTCTTTTTTAATAAATGTGCTTATAAACCAAGGACAAGCTATTTATAGCTGTATTTATAAACTGCTTACTACTGACTATTAATATTGGGACAAGGCTTTATAAAGCATGAACTGACTATTTAATAATGAGTGCAGTTATTATAAAGTGTTATCAATGCATTTGCTAATGTTAACAAATTAGACATTATTTTACAGTGTTATCAAATCCTTAAAAAACTCATAAGCATTTGTGAAAGTTCTGCTTGCATTACAGCTTAGTATTGATCTGTGAGCTGAACAGATTTACTGTTACATCCATGAGATTATGTAAGTTAAAATAAATATAATGTCACAGAATGTCATAGGTCAGTATCAAATGAGTTTGAAATTATTATTTGCAGCACAAATAAGGTTTTTTTTAGGATTTTTAAAAAATCCCTAAAACTGTCAGAAAAAGGTTAAGGCCTAAGCTATTTCTATGTGAGTGGCTAATTTTATTTTTGTTTTTATAATTGTAATACACAAACTATGAAATTATACAAAATGTATAAAAAGATAAATAAATAAATACGCACACATTAAAAAAGCAGCCAAGTCGAATGAGTTTCATTTTTTATATAGATTAAAATTGAAGACAGAAGCAAGTGGTAAATGTGGTCACTTTAATATTCAAATCCAGTAGATCCAGTTTATGTTCACGTGGCTGTTTTCGTTTATAGTCGCCAAGCTATTATGTATTTTGAAATAATCTTGTCCGTGATGTGTTCGTTCTCACGACGAAAGCCAGAAACCTGCAGCTCGAGAGATACGTTATTCTGCCAGTCGCGCTTTCAAATAGTCTTGCACACTTAAACAGGTCACAAACACCTGCATTTAGCTCTTGTTGTGTTACAATGGGTTTATTGTGTGCATTTGTGGTAATATTTTATTTAAAAAAGCTCTTAAACAAGAATAAATTCGTTTGTTTTGAGCTGGACACTGTACGCGCTGATCGGAGGCGTGATTTCAGATAGGCAGCTGCAAATATTTCATTTTCACACAAACAGTTCAAAAACATCTTAATTTAGCTCTTGGTGTGTTCTAATTGGTTGATTGTGTGATATCGCTGTAATAATTTATTTTTAAAAGCTTTAAAACAGGAATAAATTCGTTTTCTCTGAGCTCTTTACTCCAGACGCTCGTGATCACAGCGGTGATTCATCTCTCCTATTTCTCACGTATCTCTGGCCAGAAATAATTTATCCATGAGCCCTGAACCGGTAATAATCAGATATGTTGGTTTAGCTTGTCAGTGTGAATTAAATCTAAGTATTTGTTTGTATTTTTAACCGATTTAAAAGTGAAAGTAAAAGTCCGGGAATTGAACCTGTAGGGGCGCTATTTCTCTCAGACAATGGAAGTCTGAAGCACATATACTCAAACAGAGGGACAGAGTGAGATGAGATGTCTGACAGTTTTTTTAATTTTCTGTTATCCATACAGTGTTGTAAAGTCGTGAAACTATGCATATTTCCTCAGAATGACTTTTTCATCTGTATGAAAAAATTCTTTGACGTGTTTGGAAGCTGCAATTTAAAAATACAATAATGATTCCCTTTGTAAGGTCATTTAAAAAAATCACCACGGCAAAACCATTCAAGCTATCCAAAATCCATTCACAATTTAAGTTCCAATCAGAAATACTGATGTGTGTTCAGAGTTTTGTGAAATTCTAAGTATGTTATTTGCCTCAAAATCACCTGAGAAGTATTCCAGTTTGACATGTTGCCACGGCAACAATTTTTTAGATATCAATATCCCCCTGGCAGATTTATATCGGCTGTGTTTTAACATTATTCTGATGAAGTTTGAAGCAAATCGAGTAATAATAAGATGCTGAATTCAAATCATTTTGAAAATGACACACTTCCTTCTGCCAGTTGGTGGCGCTATAACTTTGACTCCTAATAGTCACATATATGCGATCGACATCATACAACGAATAATCTGATGAAGTTTGATTAAAATCAGGAAATGTATGTGGATGGTATTAGACACTTCCTGTTTCTCATTTCTCGCCATAATTTCAACGCCTCGCCACGAGCAAACCGTTCGAGATATCAAAAATCCCCTGGCAATTTTTCATCCCCAGTGTCTTGAGATCATGTTGACCGAGTTTGGCGGCAATCGAGAAAAAAACCTATGACAAGTATTTCAAATTCCAGAGCATGCGCTTTTTACATAACTCTAAATAGCTGACTTCCTGTTGGGTGGAGCCTATGACATGCAATACGAAAGTTGTTCGGCACGATGAGATCTATATGTGTACTGAGTTTCATATGAATATGTGCAAGTATGTGTGAGCTACACATCAACATTTCTGACTGTGTTCCAGGGGGCGCCGTAGAGCCCCTGTGCCACGCCCGGGTCCCAGCCTCTGCAGGCTCCTAAAGGCCACAGATTCCAAAGTGTGCGCAAATTTTCAAGAGTTTTTGAGTATGTTAAGGACCCCAAAAGCCCCCACAACTTTGACGAAAAATTTGAATACTAAACTCTAAATAGCCAACTTCCTGTTGGGCGGAGCCCATGATATGCAATACAAAAGTTGTTTGGATTGATGAGATTTATATGTGTACCGAGTTTCATACGTCTACGAGCAAGAATGTATGATATATGGCCCTCCATATTCCAGGGGGCGCTGTAGAGCCCCTGTGCCACGCCCGTGTATCAGTCTCTGCCCGGCCCTAATGGCCGCAGGTTCCAATCTGTGTGCCAATTTTCAAGACTTTTTAAGCACGTTAAGGGCCCCAAAAGCCCCCGAGACGTTGGAAAAAAATAATAATAATAATAATAAAAAATAATCCTAAGGAAAACAATAGGCCTCTCGCCCTTTGGGCTTGAGCCCTAATAAAAAACAAAGCAGATACAAGAGGGTCCTCGCACCTCGGTGCTCGGGCCCTAATAATAAAAAATAATCCTAAGGAAAACAATAGGCCTCTCGCCCTTTGGGCTTGAGCCCTAATAATCCTTAGAAGAACAATAGGGCTCTTCGCCCCTTCGGGCTTGAGCCCTAATAAGAAGAAGAATAATCCTTAGAAGAACAATAGGGCTCTTCGCCCCTTCGGGCTTGAGCCCTAATAATAACAAGAATAATCCTTAGAAGAACAATAGGGCTCTTCGCCCCTTCGGGCTTGAGCCCTAATAAAAAATAATCCTAAGGAAAACAATAGGCCTCTCGCCCTTTGGGCTTGAGCCCTAATAATAAATTCTCTCAAACAGCCATAAGATCAGATATCAGATCAGATGAATGTGTAATATGACACATTTGCTTTGAACTATTTTTATGGTAATATCAGTTTAATTATTTTGATGGTACCCTTTAGACAGCTGTTGATAGGTAACTCTGCAACTACTTGTTGACTAGTAGTCATTAGAGTATGACTGCTACTGTAAATATATGCTAACACTTTATTTTGATGGTCAACCACCAGATAAACTGACTATACTGTTTATTCTATCATACTAGATTCTACCGTTCTTGAGCATACTTATACTCTAATGAGAGTTAGTTGGCATGTAGTTGCAAAGTTGCTTATAGTTGATTGATTAAGGGGACCATGAAAATAAAATGTAACCATTTAAATATAGATTTTTTTTTTTCAGTTAGAGTATTAATCTCACATCAATTAATTGACATTAGCTACACAGGAAACATTCAAATAACCCTCAACATCTAACATTTCACGAGCTGTAGTAAGATACATGTACTGTGCAGATCTTAAACAATGTGAAGATATGATACAGTCCATTATACTGTAAATGAAGTAGATTTAATATGGTTTTCATTGTGTGTTATAAATAATCATACTCATAATCAATACGTAAGTATTATGATGTATTTTAATTGTTGTTAAGATTATTCATGAGTTGATATAAAATATTATAAGGCTTTTTATAATGCATTATGCATTCAATATAATACCTTAAGAATACACATATAATTTATTATAAACACGGGATTCATAGAAAGTGTTACCACTGATTCATCCAAACAATAGTGTTATTGCAAAAGTGTTTGATGTTTGTTTGCTTGTTTATTGTTTGTTTTTTTAGAGCATGACAGTCATTTCTCTTTTGTGTTTTAAAGAAACATGAAGGTGATTAAATAATTAAAGAAATGTAAATTTTGGGTGAAGTGCATATACATTACCAATCATGTAGTCCAACATCTTCTGCACCTCTGTCAAGTCTTTAAGTTTAAAGAAATACTTTTCTTGGTCCCTTTGTGACACTAAGCCATTTATGTCTTCTTGATTCACGTCATCTCCAACTCCAAATAAATAAAGATCTGGCAAAAAAGAAAGGATGCATCCATACCAATATTATATCAATGATAAAAACTAAACAAATATTTTATATATTTATATATATTTTGCTGTCCCTGATGATACTGCTTGTGAATGAAATACACTTAAAAAACACTTTCAGTTCAAACATTTTGATTTTAAATATAATTATGATTAATAAATTTAATGTTCACCAAGATTCTTCTCTCTGTCTGGATGATTTTTAGTTACAAGATGTTTGATCTGTTCCACTTTAGGTCTGGGATTCCCCCCCATGTTTGCCTGACCTATAAAGTAAAATGAAATTAAAGTGAATATTTGCTTCATTTTGAAAACTTGATCTCAAAATTGATTCAAATTTGTAATACTGTGCTTTGAGTATTTTATTAACATATTAATTTATTTGTTCAGACAAAGAACTTAGGTGCGAAATATTTTATGACAGTTATATATGCATATACTGAATTGTATGTAAATACTGAAAAATTCAATACCATCGGTGAACATTATGACGATGTGTTGGGTCTCTCTGAAGGCTATCGCATTGATGAGCTCCTCTAGTTTCATGCTCTCTAAAATGGCTGAATAGACTTTGGCGATATTGGTACCTGTTATTTCACCTACACCTGTTTTTTTCACACCAGAATATTACAGTCAGCAGGTTAATGAGAAGCACTTTCTGATTGAAACAACTGATTAAATCTAAATTTAAATGAATCAAAATCTGAAAATAAAATGGGAATAAAAAAAATAATGTAATATATATATATATATATATATATATATATATATATATATATATATATATATAAAATGTTCACATTGGACAGCAATAAATAAACTAATTTTTCCTCAGTTTAGATTTAAAGTACTATTTTTGCATAGTACATTACTCTGTTATAAAAATCTCTAAAAAAATCTAATTATATCTATTTATACAATAAGACTCAAAAAGAGAAATTCAAAGAGAATACTTACGCTCATAATTAAAGTCGTCATGCTCTTTAAAAATATTCATTAGGTTTCTTGCATCTTCATTAGTTTTGAAGTCCCTCATAGAGATTATCCGAGTAACATCTGTAGCAAATATCAGGATCTCATAGTTTGGGGAGACCGAGTAATAACTAATCTTTTGGGGAAAGAGCATTGAGAATTCAAAGATGGTTGAGACATATGTCTGTTTTCTGATCAAAATGCTGGATTTCAGTGCAGTTCATGTTTCCATAATGTGAAACAGGATTTTCAGATGCAGCAAGTTTGCAGTGCACTCTGAGAGACTATAACCTCCTGAAACACACTAATGCTCAGATTGGAGGATTCTGACAATATAAGTCTAAGTTAGGTTCATTTTTCATAGCATCTCAGTGGCACAATGTCTTTTTTTAGAAAAGGATGCACAACCTACATCAGCCTAAACACAATGCTTAAAAAAGCGGTCTTACAACTTTACTACAGCAACCTCTGGGGGTCGTGTGTTTCCACAAATTATTTGACAATTGACATACCTTGTCTATAAGCATTTTAATGGTGCTTTTTGCATTTTCGAAATCCTTCTTATCTATTCTTTCAGATGCATCCACAGCGATGTAAATATCAAGTTTTCCACCCTGACACATAGTTTTTTTCTTCCCCTGCTGACCTGAAGAAAGAAGGAACACAACATTAATGTTTAAATTACTGATGTGATTTTTGTCTCTACTTTTGAGCATGTCAATTATTAATAAATATTTTAAAAGGTGTGTGTATGATTATGCTCTAAGTCACACAAAGGTACCTTCTTTAAACTGTTGAGTAACTGCTAGATTTGACTTAAGAGAACTGCTGAAAGCTTCTGATGCTTCCTCTGGGGTGTCGTATGTGTAATCAGCTGTACAGTATTAACACAACAACAACATTATAGGTGCATTGTCCAGAAAAGCCATTCATTAGCTAAATCTTACAACAACTTATTTTTGTGAAAACATGTACTGCAAAGCACATGATTTTGGATGCAACTTTTAGAAGACTTACCGTAACATTGTGGCTCTGTTCCTGACCACTGGCCTCCATCAAGACACACTCGCACTTTAGAGCCAATCAAGGTCAATGGACTCTGACAGCGGTACGTGACTTTGTCGTCTATGTTAAACATGTTCCCTGTTCGACTGCTACCAGGGGGAACACCAGGATCAGGACAGTGATCAGCTGTAAGACAGTAATAAACAGACAAATGGAAGTGGAGAAATGTGGACCTACGTTTGAAAAGCCCTGTTTTAGTCAGATGCAGGGAGAGAAATTTCTGCTAAAACCCTGATGAACTCAAGTGTCATCAGATAAAAACAGAAGTACAAAGTAGTATATTTTTAAGATGAACCCAAGGACTCTGTTATATGAATTTTACTTTAAGAGATTTATTTTAAATCAGACTAGCACATGGAAAATTCTGTGTGCTTACATTTAAAAATTGATAGCGACTACTCACAGTCACGTCCACAAATTGGTGTGCTTCCACTCCACTTCCCATTAGGCTTGCAAACACGTTCTGCTGAGCCACGGAATGTATAATCAGAATGACATGAGTAGGTGGTTGTGTCATTTACATAGTACTTGTCTTTATATGGAATCACCTCTCCATTCTCGAAAACACGGGGACTGGGACATGTGATCTCTAGGATAAATGCATAGATAAATGCATACAGTAGAAAAGTATAATAAAAAGAAATAAGTTCAGCATTTATTCATGATATAATGACACAAATAATGCCTTGTTTCTTACTTTTGCACTCTGGGGTTTTTCTGGTTTTGATCTTTGAGGTCCAACGTCCATCTTGACACAGACGTGACTGAACCGACGGGTAATATCCATCCGGACAGATGTATTTTAGAAGACTCCCTTCTGAATAGCCTTTAGAAAGAACAAAGTTCCCTCCAGTAATGTTTAGATTCTCTTTGGGACATGAACTATCTCGTTTGCACATGCAGGATGGAGCACCTGTAGCAGAAACAGACAGATTATTGGAGGAAGCCACGAAAAATATGACGGAAGTAACTTTTGTCAGTTGTTGCTGTTTTATTTCCAAAATATTTTATCTGTATATGTCAGAATAAATTCATAATAAGCAAAAAGACCTACCTGCAATAAGAGGACATATCATTGCAAGTATTAACCATTTCAACTGCTGCTTACACTCCATGCTGTTTATTCCAAGTTGAGCTGAGATTAAGAAGCAAATACAGAAGCAAATGGACGGGGCATTTTTATAGTCAGCAGGAGGATTATATTTACATTCAGTGGTCAATGTTTAACTTCAAGTCAAATAAAGAAAATCCATTTCCCGGCACACAACAAAATAATTACCATTAGCCACATATCATTATATATTTAATAATCAGAAAATAGGTAATTATGTTCATCTTGAATTGTCATGGATTCTATTTGCATTTTTACATCAAAATATACAGTAGATGCAGGAATCCCAGATTTGTTAGGAGAATACAGAGATAATATTTTTAAGGGTTAAAGACCACAATAGTTTGATCTTTGCTCCAGACAGAAACTCAAACTTTTGGGGTCATTTGAGAACTATTTCATCAAAATATCAGGACGTTCATCCTAATTTTTAAAATTGTTTTCCTTACACATTAACACCAGCTTATTGGATGAATATGTATCCTATCAAGCACCGAAGGGCATGTTTGCTACAGGGGAAGAGAAAATACTAATCTAAAGCACTGTTGTCATTTAGGCCTACTGAATGACAAACTGATGCAAAATGGTAATTGTTTTAGATTAACAATAATTTACCATGCTTTTAATTTCCTATAAGGTATTTGATTGGCTTAGAATGATAAAAATTGTTTCAATCTTTCCAATTACAGTGATTGCTGTCCTATTTAAGTGGCGGTTTGAATGTTGGTTTTAATGTATCAAACATGGAATCAAAACCAAGAAGGGCGAGAAAGCCAAACTGGACAGAGGAACAGTGTTTACTGTTAGCCCAGTTAGTGGATGAACACAAGGCCATTCTTAAAGGAAGATTCGGGCCGAGTGTCACAGCAAGGGACAAGAAGCAGACATGGGAGCATAGAGCACAAATTATTAACGGTTCATTCCCCCTGCTTGTGCTCACCTATAAGCCTGCTATATTCATAAATGCAGTTTTTTGAGCCTGCAAGGTGGGAATGTCCAGTGGAAACTAAATGAACTGCTACACAATAAGATGTTCTGAAAGTGCTGTAATTGTTTGTGTGATCACTCTGCTTACAGAAGGTTGTGACAGAACCAAATCATCACTATTGCATTGTTGCATTTTCCCCAGTTGCCAAATATCGTAATGTAGTGATTACTTTAATTTCTGGCGCTATGGCATTTCTGCGCTGTGTCGGAGATGTTAGCACATCTCTAATAAGATCAGTCACAAACATGATCCCTGCACGATCTAATCTATAGTGTCTTATTAACTCACTGTCATCCATTGTCTGCAAAACATTTCTTCTGCCTCTTCATCTTTCTGCCATTTTCTCCTCTGCTAAAGAAGCTCTTAAGCCTCTTAAAAGTCCTCATCTGTGCTCCTAACAAGTTTGACCTTAAGATCTCTTTTAAGGGTTAAGATGCTTTCTGAATTACTTTTTTCTTTACTAGGATTTTTTCTTTAATTTTAAGAGTAAACGCCCACATTTCTAAGAATTTTCTTTGAATTTTGTCACTAGGAGCTACTTTTTTTTTTTAACTTTATTCCTCAAGATTCCTAGCGCTTAAAAGGGCTCCTAAGGCGAGATCTTCTAAGAGCAGGGAAGAGGACTTTTAGTGGCTTAGGAGTTCCCCTAAGCAGCTGCACAAAATGGCCAACAGAGGAGGCAGGAGATATGTCCTGCAAACACTGGATGACAGGGAATTATTGAGACGCTACAGATTGGATCGTGCAGGAATCATGTTTGTGGTGGATCTCCTTGGAGATGCAATTACTTCACCAACTCGACGCCACAACGCTATTACACCGGAGAAGAAAGTAATCACAACCCTGAGGTATTTGGCAACAGGGAAAATGCAACAATGCAGTGATGACTTGGGTCTGTCCCAATCCTCCGTCAGCAGAGTCATCACCCAAACACTGACAGCTTTGTGACAACCTAATATTGTGACACAATTTGTTTCATTCCCGCTGGATGCCCGCACTTTACACACACATAAAAGGGCATTTATGGACATTGCAGGATTCCCTGGCATTGTGGGTGTAATTGATGGAACACATTTGAGAATAATTGCGCCATCAGAGGACGAGGCTGTCTTTGTTAACAGGAAGAATTTCCACAACATCAATGTGCAAATAGTGTTCAATGCGGCCTGTAAGATTTTGGACATTGTGGCTAAATGGCCAGGCTCCACACATGATGCGAGAATGCTCTCCGAGAGTGGCATCAGACAGCTTTTTGAGAGACGCTATGTGCCAGCTAATTGCCACTTGTTAGGGGACAGTGGCTACCCATGCAAACCATGGCTCCTTACACCTTACCTCCAGCCACGCCAAGGGCACCAACTAAACTATAACAGGTAAGCCAAACAATACAAAAATCATGGAAATGAAATGCAAGCAATATGTTAGAGTATCCAAGTAGTGCAATATTTCCATCAAATAATTAAAGGTCTGTATTCTATTGTAGGGCCCACAAGACAACAAGAGCGGTGGTGGAGCGTGGCATAGACCAGCTTAAGAGGCGCTTTCATGTTCTCCACGGAGAGGTACGGCTGAGGCCTGAAAAAGTCAGCAAAGTCATCATAGCCTGTGCAATATTACACAATATTTGCAAGGTTAGACAGATTGCAGAACCTCTGGAGGATGGCGATGAGGATGAGGATGAAGACAACAATGAGGATGGTGGTGAAGAAGATATTCACATTCCACAGGGGAACCTAGCCCAGAGTGGACTGCCTTACAGGGCAAACTTCACAAATTTACATTTCAGGCAAGCTGTAGCCCCATGTCATTTGAGAACTTGTGATGGTATTAAGAACTACCACAGTTTTACTGCACATCACCTGCAATTGTTAAATGCAATACACAGAACACAATCTGTAAATGGTTTATTTTTTAGGTGTTCAATTTTAAGGCGCTAGTACTCCTCCTGAAGGGAAAGGACTTTTTTTGTTGTTCAAACACATCAATTGTGAGTTGCAATCTTCTCTCCTGCAGGGATGCTGACGGAGCAGGAGCTTCGGATGGGAATGGTGTTTGTTCCGCCGGGCTATCCTGAGTAGCAGCTGCAGATGGTTCAGGCGGCAATCTTCTCGGCAAACTTGATGGGCCCGGTTCTTGTGATGGCTCCATGCTACAGAAATACATAGGCCTAGTTTAATTATTGTTTTGATTAAATTAATTTAATACAATGAGCATGGATAACACATGAAATGGCTTCTGCAATGAATAAACACTGTTGATATGAATAACCCTGTGTCCAACCTTTGCTGCATTTCAAGGGCCTGCATCATTGACCTGTCAATGCCTGTTGACAGCCCGGTGACACTGACCTCAGAGTGTCCCAGGAATTGAAAGACAGTGTCGGCCACCTGGGACAGCCGCTTTGCAGGTGGTCCACCCCCTAGAAAGAAACAGTCAATGAACACAGTACTTAGGCATGTAAATTAACTTTGCCAGCAGGAGCAAGTTGCCAGATTATGTGGTAGGCTATAGTATTTTGCTCACCTGTGAGTGAGGATTCCCGCTTGTGTGCTGCAATCTCATCTTTTGCCTTGGACTGCAGCACATACCACCTTTTCTCACAATCGTCACCTGTCCGCACCACCAGTGGAAAAGAGGCATTGATTGTTTGGGATATTGTGTCCCCGGCGCGCCTCTTGCCTTGGCTAGTGACAGTTGGGCCAAATTTTCCTCGTAACATACCTTTATGTTCGTTCACCAACTGGGCCAGCAACAAACCTTGCTCCTCAGTCCAGTTCGTCTTGCGATTCCTTTTTTTCTCCATTTTCTGTGTTTGTAGGATATTTGTTAACAAGCCTTCATAAATAGACCAGCCAGCAATCACAGACATTGATATAAGCTGAGCCGTGTTACCCTCGTTAAGACCACACTGAGTTGTAACTTTGTAATTTCTACTTCATTAAGGACAGCCCCTTGAGATAGGCCATCTTATTTTCAATGTGGTCCATATGGGAGTGAAAGTACAAAATATGCCAGCTAGGATATTAATATGAGCAAATAAGACACAAATCATTATTTGAACAGGGTGTAATGAGCTTAAGTTTTCACATATTTTAGATTCTAATGTTAAGCTATAACCCCTACAGCTTAATATTCATTTTCCAGATATTTTCTTGAATGTGAAATATTATTTACAATTACAGTCTGCATAAGATTAGAGTGTATAATTATGTTTATTGATTTAAGGGTACATCATTTGCTCATTATCACCAAAAGTTAATTTTCATCAAACTTGTAGGATCAACCAATCACGGCTTTTGAAATGATGACTCATACCTAGCAACGGGGTCAACCACACCTCCTCACTAAGATAGGATTTTCCATCCATTCCTTGCTCAGAGTTCACTGAAAATGTTCTGGAATCACTTCTAAGCTAAAACTCCTGGCAAGGAATTTTTAGGTTAAGTTAGGAGCTCTCTGAGAGGATTCTCAGAATCTTTAGGGATACGGGCCCTGGCCTTTTGAGGCATTTATAACTGTGTTGCAGATCATTAGCTGCATTTAGAAATGTGTGAAACATAACAGCTTGCCTTTTCAGAAATTTTGTTTTTCATGTTTCCTGAGTCTTGTGATGTTTCACTCCATTAATCTATGTTTCACAGTAAGCTACCTTTTAAAGTAAGTGAATATTGACAATATCTGCAATATTAAAATTAGCACCATTGTGCTTTTAAAAGTGTTGACTTGTTTGCTGTCACACTGTCCATTTTTCCAGATATTCCTATAAATACAAAACTTTCTGGCTTATTTGAAGGCGAGTCTGCACAATATGTTTAGTTCTTGCATTATGCTTTTCAAAGCCCTGAAATTTATATCATTTTCCATCTTAAAGATAACATCTTCGTACCTTTGTCTTCATTCATTGTCTTCATTCTGACAAAGTGTATTGGCAGAAGTCTCTCTTCTCGTCTTTAGTGAGTGAGTTTCGTCGGAGCGTAAATGCAATGCCTAACTATGGAAATTAGTGTTGATCTAACATACATCTTTGTTCTTTTCCCAAACTCCCAACTTTCGATGAAGAGTCATTTATTTCCCAGAAATGTAGATACTGTAAACTTTTCTTTTAACTTTGTTTGTGTCTTTATTTGAACACTTATATTTCCATGGGGTATTATCTTTTTTAAAGTCTTTTACCTTTACCATGTTTAATGATTTTTTGCCATTTAATTTTTTTTTTCTTTTTTTTTTTTTTTACATCAAATTACATCATATGTATTTTTTCATATTTGGGGTGCTTTTATATTTTTAGTTCTTTTTATTGGTATGATTTGGGCATTGGGTTCAACAGATTCTAACGGCTGGTTAATAGCCTTCTGAACAGCTGTATCTTACAATACTCCCAACTTTTGAGAAAGCAAAACTCTCCCCACTAATTCTGAGATTCTCATCAGGGCATGAAATAGAGAGTTGTGCACCTAGAAGAAATATCAGAGGGCTAGATGAAAAAATGGTGTTGCAAGAGTGCACTGTAAAGAATACAAAATGTTCTAACGTAAACTCCAAAATAGAACTAGGGTTATAGAACAATGCCATAGAACACTGATCCTCAAATCTGGCTTGCATGTTCCACTTTCCTGCAGAGTTTAGCTCTAACCCTAATCAAACACACCTGAGTTTGCTAATCAGTGTCTTCGGGGTCATTAGAAAATCACAGGAAGGTTTGTTTGATTAGGGTTGGAGCTAAACTCGACCAGAAATTGGATCTCGTGAGCCAGATTTGAGGATCACTATCATAGAAGAACCATTTTGGGTTTCCAAAAGTAGGCCACATATTTCTAGAGCAAGGTAATCAAGAGGAAGTGACTATGAACTTGCTTAAATCTGTCAAATACTTTGTCATGGTAAAACTTGATTTTCTTAATGCATGGATTCTTAAAATTATTAATCTTAAAATGATCTTAGAACTGATTCTGAGAAATTATTTATTTTTCCTTAAACTACAGAAGCAGGATAGCCCAATGGGTGTTGGCTCAGATTTAGTAGCGTGCTGAATGGAAATTGCAATCATAAGCCAATAGGTCAACTTAAACGTGTTGCGAGGCATGGATTAATGCACAGTCTTGCCTAGGCTGCAGCCTAGAGGCCCCACGTGTGTAGGGGCCTCGGATTGGAAGGGCTTTTTTTTTTTTTTTAATCACGAACAAAAAAGACCCTCATTGGCCCATAATTAACATCAAAGGAGGATTTGTTGCGTAGCGTCTAATAAAATGAATGTCTTGTATTGTAGAATGCACACCATGGTAGTTGCAAGGTCATTTGTAGTGGGGCAATAGCTAAAATGAGTACTCAGCCTCCCTAAAAATTATGCGATCAGCTCCATAAAATGTACATGAATTTGTGATCACCTCAGTCCCCTTTAAATTACATATGAAAACACCGGCAGCCCTAGGCTCATCCCCGTCTTTCAGCATGTTCTTAATTGAGTAGACCTTGGCGGCGCAGAGCAAGAAACAGAGGACAAGGTGCGTGTTTATAGATAGATTGTTAACAATATCTGCAACTGTGCTGTTTTTTGTCATAAATAAAGTTTACAAAATACCATGGGGGAGCAATCGTTTCCACATCTTCTGTGAAGTTTTTACATTTTAAAAATGTAATTTTAAATATAATAAATATTGCATGTGCATTACAGTGCATGTGCAAAGAGGTTTGCGTACTCGAGCTAAAGAAAGGGGCTGTACAAGAAAAGCAAACAGTAAAATTTTGTGTTTGTAACTACAGTAAACCGGTGTGTATATGTGTGTTTATGTGTGTGATCATGAAGACTTGTATTTTGCTTATTCATTACTCAAATGTTATACCTATCTAAGCAATACAGTGTAATACTGCAATAAGTTTATTAAACTTATATATATATATATATTTAGTGTAAAATGTTCCCTAGCATGATATTCACATCTATGAAACCAACAAAGTAATATTACTAAGAAAATGCACATATTTCTTCATTGATCTAGTCACTTGATTCTGCTCTAAAATGCACCAGATTTATGCATTTTAATTGAAAATGAACTAAATTTTCTTATCCTGTGTGGAAATTGTGAATGTAGAGGAAAGACTGTAGGATTGTGTGTGTGCGTGTGTGTGTGTGTGTGTTTGTCAGTACACCTTACTATTTGTGTGTGGACCATAACTGTCCACTAAGCATAATGATTAAGGGGGGGCCTCACACAAAGAGCAGCCTAGGGGCCCCTGACCACCTTAATCCACCCCTGTGTGTTACAATAATCTTTACCCCAAATTTCCATGAAGTACTTCTCCTTGTGATTTTTTTTTTTTTGTATTTTATGTCTCAAAGAATCATTAAGTCATTGGAAATGATAAAAGAAAAATTTAAAGAGCATTTGAAATGTAATTCAGTACAGTGCAGGAGGATGAAGACGGTGTTTGACAGACATCGAAAATGACGAGGTAAAGGAATGGGAAAAAAGGAATGGGAAAAAAGGATAATAGAAATGGGCTTTAGGATGTTTGACTAAAGTTCGGACTCACTAAATTATGAAGCAACATTGCAGCATGATCTCCACTGTTACTAACACTTGTATTACATAATTCAACATTTAATAAGAGAGAACTGTCATAATTTGACTTAATATTATAAAATAAATATTAATATGCTTTATGCTTTATATAATTTTATACAGTCATATTGTTGCTGTTCCAGAAATAAACTGCAGTGTTTAATTCAGTTTGTTTTAAATTGTTACATTGAGATATAAACCGTATACCACCAAAATCATGATGAAACCTTTGTTGCAACCATAACAAAATAGTGGAAAATTTTAGCATTTACCAAATAAATAATAATAATAAAATGCTGTATCTGTTTCTAAATGTGTGACATTTATGTTATGAGTATGAAATTTAATGGGAACAGTACTTATTTTGTAATGAGTAACAGGTACTTGTGTAACAGGTCATGTTTTGTTCTCTTTTTTTACTCATACAAACCCATTCTATTTCATTTTTATTCCATTTTATCTTCTATAATTATATTTCACTGTAACTGCTTTGAAACATAGTTTATAGGAGCAGCAGACAAAGCAAGAAAATTGAGTTTCATAAAGACAATGTAAGTGCGCAGTTTTAAGATGGTCATAAATTATGTTTTCAACACCCTCACGTTTGCTCAGAAGAAAAGTGCACAGAATGACTTATGTACTTTGGGACATCAAGTCTAACAAGTGTGTTTGGAATTCATGTTAGCATGACAATGGTTCTTGTCTGATCAATGCCATAGCTGTCATTTTTTCATGTATGATAATCTTCATATTCTCTCAATTACGCTTCAGCCCTAATACAGCAGGTGTAGTGACTGTTATGTTTTTTTTGTTTTTTTTTTGCCATTATCATTCTTAAGACAGATGGAAACAAGTAGTGAAACTGCAACAATAATGAAACTCCCCTGCCTGCCAGTGATTGGATACACAGTACAGACTGTCCCACTCCAACATAGACATAAAGACAGAACACTGAATGAGTAAAACATGAAAGACTGTTGATAATAAATGTTTAAAAATTTTTAACAAAGACCAGCTATTTGACTTAAAATTGAATATATTCATCAGAAAATAAATCAGTGTTTTATCAGACTGCACTCACACAGGTTCAGTTTGCTAAAGCATTCACAAGAATGTAAGAGGTTGTCCTATGTGGTCATTTTCTAGGTGTACTTTAAGGAATGAGCGTATCTCCACACTGAAAAGATTTGAATGGTAATCTCTGGAGTCTGCATCCGAAGTGAAGCTCCTTTTTTCCTTGCAGACATCCTTCACTCCCCAGCTTACAACACCAACCTATCAAAGATTTTACAGACATCAAAATCATTCCTAGTTCCCAGCTTCTCTCAAATGAGTCTTTAATTTCACTCTGTAATATGTAACTCTGTTCTGTACATGAGATTTTACAGCCGCATCAAAACTGTTTACAAAGGAAACAGAAATCTCACCTGAATCACTCGACCTTTTTTATTCACATAAGTGGCCCCACCTAAATCACCTGTTACAAAATAACACAATACAAGAAACTATATAAGAGCTGTATAAATCAATTTTAGATCTCTAATGATTAAATTGTTATTAATAAATACAGTAGATAAGCACCAAATACAAGCTGCCATCTTGACGGCAAAAATCAAACATACCTTTGCAGGCAATATCATCTGTTTTTGGTTCAATACCACCGCTGCACAGAAAATTGTCTGTAACTACTTCTCTGGCATTTTCCACATTGATTCCTTTTGCTTTTTTTGCATCTTCAACACAAGCATCCCGCTAAAGAAAAAGTACACAAAGTGTTTTTAGCTTGTTGATGACTGAAATATGTTTCGTTTTTTTATCCATAAGAGATTCACATAATGTTTTCAGACGAATATTGCACCTACAGTATTTTATGTTGAATGTCAAAACAATAATTCAAGCACTAACAAATGGTTGTGTAGAAATTAATGATACTTTAAAGGCCCCATGAAGTCAAAGGTAAAGGTTTTTTTTTTTTTTTTGCTTTTATATTATTTATATGTTAATGTAATTCTAAATGTTCAAGAACATTTCACTTTCTAACACTATAAAGGAGCCCTGAAAAAAGAATGACAGTCTCTGCATTAATAAATCATCTTAAATTAAGCTTTTCAAACTACACAGATTGGAAAGATTAGAAATAAGAAAAATCATTACATATTTTCCAAGCTTGATTGTGATGCTTTTTATGTATTTTGGACTATTATCAGTATCCATATCAGACGTGAAAGCAGCTTCCACAAGCTCATTGTTCATTAGTATTTCCTCTGTAACAAATGCAAGGGGAAAAAAAAGTTTGACATTTTATGTTTGGTAAGTTTCATTGTATAAAATCTTTCACTTGTTTAAATTAAGTTATGTTTCATATTTCTGATATGGTTCTTATATGTATACAACATGTCTGACAGGGACTTTACCATGTTTTCTGCAAGTCCCTTCACTTTCTGAAAGTTTCAGAGCTCCATTGGTTTCTCTTGTGCATGGGATGCAGATTGGTCTGAAGAGAAATACACATGATATTATTTAATTAGTTTGTTTCTTCTTCTTCCTTTTTCATATTCTTACTAAAGTAACATCACTTGTTGAAGGTGTTTAATCTCCTCACCGTAGATTAAAATTGATCTCAACAGCTTTTTCCAGCAGTATAAGAGCTACATCAAATTCATAATATTCTTGTATTCCCTTATGCTGTTTTGCTGTTGGTCTATAATTAGGATGAATTGTGTAATTTTTCACTTTGACAACTGCAAAAGGAAATTAAACATCATAAGATTTACCTTGTGACACGTTTTATTTCAGTCTGGAAATATGAAAATATATCAGGACATACCCAGGTCTTTTTCCAGTTTAACTGTTATCTTATCAGGTGTGTCTCCCTCTTTGAAGCAGTGAGCCGCTGTCAAGATGTAACTTGAGGAAACTAATGAACCCATGCAATTGGAACCTTGAGGAGGACGCTACATGAAGAGCAGAGAAGTCTGATGCATGATTCAACTCTTTAGCCATAACATGCATATTTCCAGCCTGAAGTACTCCACTGAGTGGCTGGCCATTAAAGGCCTTAAAGATGAAAAACTAATGACATGGCCCCCTTCTTCACCTGACTTAAACCCTATTGAGAACTTTTGGGCCCTTCTTAAGCGGGAAATTTACAGTGAAGGTAAACAGCACACCACTCTGAACAGTGTCTGGGAGGCTGTGGTTGTTTCTGACCAGATCAAGAAACTGACTGACTCCGTGAATGGAAGGCTTCGGACTGTTATCGAAAAGAAGGGTGCTATATTGGTCACTAGGGTTTTCTTTTTTAAATTTCAGAAATGTTTATTTGTAAATTTTGAGATTGTTTATTATTCTCACTTTAACAGGTGAAAATAAACAAGTGAGATGGGAAAATCTGTTTTTTAGTTAGTCGCATAATAATTCTTCACATTAATAGTTGCCTAATAATGGTGTACATGTAGATATTCTCTTGAGAACACCAAAACTTCGCTTAAATGTTCAGGTTTGAGGGTTTGTTAACATTTTGGATTGACCAAGAGCACTGTAGTTGTACAATAACAAAATGAATCCTCAAAAATACAACTGGCCTAATAATTGTGCACACAGTGTATTTTACAAAGTGGCAAATAAGATTGTACAAATTAATACGATTTGTGCTAAATCATATGTATTTTATTGCACAATTCATATGAATTTGTACGAATGACCTACACCTAACCCTGCCCCTAAACATTCCCATCACTTGAGTCTAGACAAATCGTACAAAATCTTAGGAGTGAGGTCGTACGAATTCATACAAATAAGCCACCTTGTAAAATATGTAGGAATTGGTTGTGAAATAGCGTTGACCTTCTTGTGGGAGAAAATGTTTCCTTTAACTTCATTGAGTTCTATAATAAAGTGATAAAAATGTAATGCTCACTGCAATATTAATCTGTGCCAACCAGGGGAATGCACGGCGTTTATTTTCCAAGCCTTCCCACACAATCCCACACAATCCTACACTGGTGCTCTCGTCTGTGTAAGGAAGAAGGTATAAAGGGTTAATAATAATAACAACAGCAATTAACACTGAGTAAACTGTCAAGTATTATAATTAGAGGTCAGGAACTGTGTATAGATATTGTACCAATCATGTCGTCGAACATCTCCTGCACCTCTGTCAAGTCTCTAAGTTTAAAGAAATATTTTTCTTGGTCCCTTTGTGACACTAAGCCATTTATGTATTCTAGATACACATCATCTCCAAGTCCAAATACATAAAGATCTGGAAAGAGAGGATGCATCCATATCAATATGAAATCAATGATAAAGACTAAGCAAATATGTGTATTTTCCGCTGTTCCTGATGATGCTGCTGATTCATTAAGGACACATTTATGAAAAAACACTTGAAGTCCAAACATTTTTATTTAAAATATAATTTCATACTCACCAAGATTCTTCTCTCGCTTTGGATCATTTTTGGTGACAAAATGCTTGATCTGTTTCACTTTACGTTTGGGATCCCCGCCGATGTTTGCTTGACCTATGAAGTAAGATGAGATTAATTACAGTGAATATTTGCTTAAAGGTTGATCTCTATTCTAATTTGTAATAAACTGTATGTGTATTTTAGTATTATATTAATTTATTTGTTCTGATAAAGAACTTAAACTGATTAAGTTTAAGTATTGTATTGAAAAATTATTAAATTGTACTTAAATACTGAAAGTCAATACCATCAGTGAACATTATGACGATGTGTTGGGTCTCATTGAAGGTCGTTGCATTGATGAGCTCCTCTAGTTTCATGCTCTCTAAAATGGCTGTATAGACTTTGGCGATATTGGTACCTGTGTGTTCACCTAAACATGTTTTTTTTTCACATCAGAATATTACAGTCAGCAGAGAGACATTCTAACTGGAACAACTGACTGAATCCAAATTAAAATGATTCAAAATTGCAACCTGAATTGGAATTTAAAAAAAAGATTTGTTTTATTTTTACTATTATATCGGACAGCAATGAATAAATTTATTTCCCTCAAGTTAGTTCTCTGTAAAAATAATCTAAAATAAAAATCTAATTATATCCATGTATACAATAAGACTCATAAATAGGCATTCAAACAGAATACTTACCCTCATAACTAAAGTCGTCAAGCTCTTTAAAAATATTCATTAGGTTTCTTGCATCTTCATTAGTTTTGAAGTCCCTCATAGAGATTATCCGCGTTACATATGTAGCAAATATCAGGATCTCATAGTTTGGGGAAACCGGGTAATAACTAATCTTTTGGGGAAAGAGCATTGAGAATTCAATGAAAAATCTGTCTGTTATGTGATCAAAATACTGGATTTCAGAGCAGTTCATGTTTCCATAATGTAAAACAGGATTTAAAGATGCAGCAAGTTTGCAGTGCATTGTGGGAGACTATAACATTCTGAAATGCACTAATGCTCAGATTGGAGGATTCTGACAATGACAAGGAGGTTAAAAATCAGGTTCAGTCTTGAGATCATCTCAGTGTATCACAATAGCTATTCTTCATTTTCAAATATAGGCATTTATTTTATTACAGAACCTTTTAGGAATGGATGCATAACCTACATCAGTAGCCTAAAAACAATACTTAAATAAGTGGTCTTACAACTTCACTACGGCAACCTCTAACATTTTTTGACAATCGACATACCTTGTCCATAAGCATTTTAATGGTGGTTTTTGCTTTTTCAAAATCCTTCTCCTCTATGCTGCCAGATGCATCCACAGCGATGTAAATATCAAGTTTCCCCCCCTGATTCATAGTTATTTTCTTCCCCTGCTGATCTGAAGAAAGAAGGAACACAGCATTCATGATTAAATGTGCTAATGTGATTTTATCTCTTCTTTTGAGCCCAGCAATTATTAATGAACATTTTAAAAAGGTGTGTGTGGGATTATGCTTTAAGACACACAAAACTTACCTTCTTTGTCATACTGTTGAGTAACTGCTAGATTTGACTTAAGAGAACTGCTGAAAGCTTCTGATGCTTCCTCTGGGGTGTCGTACGTGAAATCAGCTGTACAGTATTAACACAACAACAACAACATTATTCAGAAAATCTCCTTCTAGGTAGCTATATTTTATGGCCAACAACTATTTTACAAAACACACAATTTTGAAAATGTGATGTAGCTATTAAAAGACACACCGTAACATTGTGGCTCTGTTCCTGACCACTGGCCTCCATCAAGACACACTCGCACTTTAGAACCAATCAAGGTCAATGGACTCTCACAGCGGTACGTGACTTTGTCGCCTATGTTAAACATGTTCCCTGTTCGACTGCTACCAGGGGGAACACCAGGATCAGGACAGTGATCAGCTGTGAGACAGTAATAAACAGACAAGTAAAAAAGTGAAAATCCATGGACGTTTTAAAACATTTTAGTGTAAATCAGACTTTATGGAAACTGCTGTGTGTTCACACATTTACAAAATAATAGTGATTACTTACAGTCACATTCACAAATTGGTGTGCTTCCACTCCACTTCCCATTAGGCTTGCAAACACGTTCCGCTGAGCCACGGAATGTACAATCAGAATGACATGAGTAGGTGGTTGTGTCATTTACATAGTACTTGTCTTTATATGGAGTCACCTCTCCATTCTCAAAAACCCAGGGATTTGGACATGTGATCTCTAGGATAAATGCATACAGTAGATGAGTATAATAAAAAGAAGTCCAGTAATTATTCATGATATAATGTCACAAATAATGCCTTGTTTCTAACTTTTGCACTCTGGGGTTTTTCTGCTTTTGATCTTTGAGGTCCAGTGTCCATCTTGACACAGACGTGACCTAACCGACGGGTAATATCCATCCGGACAGATGTATTTTAGAAGACTCCCATCTGAATAGCCTTTAGAAAGAACAAAGTTCCCTCCAGTAATGTTTAGATTCTCTTTGGGACATGAACTGTCTCGTTTGGGGATGGAGGATGAAGCACCTGTAACAGCAAGATCATTGGAGGAGGCTATGAATAATATGACAGAAGTAACTTTTGTCAGTTTTTGCAGTTTTATTTGCAATTAAAAAAGAAAACATTTGATACAACCTTGTGTCTCTGTATTTCAGAATACATTAATCTTAATAAGCAAAAAGACCTACCTGCAATAAGAGGACATATCATTGCAAGTATTAACCATTTCAACTGCTGCTTACACTCCATGCTGTTTATTCCAAGTTGAGCTGAGATTAAGAAGCAAATACAGAAGCAAATGGACGGGGCATTTTTATAGTCAGCAGGAGGATTATATTTACATTCAGTGGTCAATGTTTAACTTCAAGTCAAATAAAGAAAATCCATTTCCCAGCACACAACAAATTAATTACTATTAGCCAAATACCATTATATATTTAATAATCAGAAAATAGGTAATTATGTTCCTCTTGAATTGTCATGGATTCTTTTTGCATTTTTACATCAAAATATACAGTAAATGCAGGAATCCCAGATTTGTTAGGAGAATACAGAGATAATATTTTTAAGGGTTAAAGACCACAATAGTTTGATCTTTGCTCCAGACAGAAACTCAAACTCTTGGGGTCATTTGAGAACTATTTTATTACTATATCAGGACGTTCATCCTCCTTTTTAAAATTGCTTTGTGCAAAAGAAGTCCGGTACATTAGTAGACAATCTTTATGCAAATGATAAAAAGGATTTGTGAGACTTAAGCAGTACACACACAATTCTGTGTAAAAATGTTGTTTAGTGGGTAAAATATTATTAGGTTTCTATACAGAAACATGGTCTTTTGAGGCATTTATAACTGTGTTGCAGATCATTAGCTGCATTTAGAAATGTGTGAATAACAGCTTGCCTTTTCAGAACTTTTGTTTTGAGTCTTGTGATGTTTCACTCCATTAATCTATGTTTCACAGTAAGCTACCTTTTAAAGTAAGTGAATATTGACAATATCTGCAATATTAAAATGAGCACCATTATGCTTTTAATAGTGTTGACTTGTTTGCTGTCACACTGTCCATTTTTCCAGATATTCCTATAAATACAAAACTTTCTGGCTTATTTGAAGGCGAGTCTGCACAATATGTTTAGTTCTTGCATTATGCTTTTCAAAGCACTGAAATTTACATAATTTTCCATCTTATAGATAGCATCTTCATACCTTTGTCTTCATTCATTATCTTCATTCTGACAAAGTGTATTGGCAGAAGTCTCTCTTCTCTCTTCTGAGTGAGTTTCCTCGGAGTGTAAATGCAATGCCTAACTATGGAAATTATTTTTGATATAACATACATCTTTGTTCTTTTCCCAAACTCCCAACTTTCATTTGTCATTTATTTCCCAGAAATGTAGATACTGTAAACTTTTCTGTTAACTTTGTTTGTGTCTTTATTTGAACACTTATATTTCCATGGGGTATTTTCTTTTTTAAAGTCTTTTACCTTTACCATGTTTAATGATTTTTTGGCATTTAATTTTTTCTTTTCTTTTTTTTTTTTTTACATCAAATTACAGCATATGTATTTTTTTTATATTTGTTTTGCTTTTATATTTTTAGTTCTTTTTATCTGTATTTTTATTAATTTTATCTAAAGTTGCATCAATTATTTTATTTTATTTTACATTTTGTATGCTTTTGTATTTATTATATTTTATTGTTCTTGTTCTCAGTTTTTAATAAAATGGTCAAATATAGCAAACGTTTCATGTGCAAATGCTTCGCCTTCAACCTGCGGGTAATTCTAGAAATCTGTCAGGAGCAGAATATATTTGCTGATGCCTTGTGAAATGTTCTATATTTAACATAAATTGTCATATTTTTTTATGGCCAAACAAACATTACTGTTAGATTAATTGCGTAATGGCAAATTATTGACTATCTTTAACACTCTATAGACAAATGAAATACACTCTAAGCACTTAATAATAATGTTTCCATTAAGTTCAGATATACACGCACACTCTCTCTCTCTCTCTCTCTCTCTCTCTCTCACGCTCTCTCACATATGTATGTATGTATGTATGTATACATATATGCTTTGATTAAACAACAAAATACACAAAATATGATATTCTTTAGGGTCATTTATTTTTCTTCCTTCAAAATGTAGTCCTTTTCTATGAAGGGAGAGCAGATGTCTCCTATAAACAGTGTCACTGTGAAGAATTATATTGTGTTTTGTACTCTTCAATCCCTACTGTCTTGTGAGACAGTTTTTCCCAACATAAGGGATGGACCACTAACAAGATCAGACATAAACTGATGGCTGTCACGGGATATAAACTGGTGACGCACTGTACTAAATCACTGCAGCAAAGCCATCCATTACATCTGACATTGTACTAGGAGTTAGATATTTAAGGGTTTCATGAAATTTGAGGAAAGGTGTAGGGGATGTTTAGGGGGTGGTGTACATGTCAGGCAGGGCTCTACAAGTCGCTCTCTCCATACAGGGCACTGGAGAAGGAGATATAATCAAGGGCATCTGGGGGAGCATCACCGTCAATGTACTTGGTCATGCGGCTAATACAGTATTCAGCTTGTTCTGGGGGCAGCTCTCTCCTCAGTTCCTCCACTGTAATGTACGCCTACAGAACATAGTAGAAAAAATAAGCACTTAGACAACAAGAGGCATGTTTAGCAGATTCTCCAAAAACATACATAGGTTCTTTTAGTGGTTCTATTACATAGAAACGTACTGTGCCATGGTATAACAATAATACTCACTCTCTCAAGAAAGAAACTCGTAGTCTTGAACGCAAATGGAGAAAAACTAACTTGGAAGTATTTAGAATTGCATGGAAAAACAATATGTCCAGCTATAGACAGGCACTAAAAACTGCTAGGGCAGAGCATATACACAAACTCACAGAAAATAACCAAAACAATGCAAGGTTTTTATTTAGCACAGTGGCTAAATTAACAAATAACCAGAAGTCACCTGATTCAAATATTCCATCAACGTTTAATAGTAATGACTTTATGAATTTCTTCACTGATAAAATAGATAACATAAGAAATACAATAGTGAATGTAGATTCTACAGCGTCTAACACTTCAGTTTCATCCATTGCACCCAAAGATAAACTGCAGTGCTTTACAACTATAGGGCAGGAATAGCTAAATAAACTTATCACTGTATCTAAACCAACAACGTTTATTAGATCCTGTACCCACTAAATTACTGAAAGAATTGTTACCTGTAGCCGAAGAACCGCTTCTCAATATTATTAATTCGTCGTTATCTTTAGGTCATGTCCCAAAACCATTTAAGCTGGTGGTTATTAAGCCTCTTATTAGGAAACCAAAACTAGATCCTAGTGAACTGGCAAATTATAGGCCTATTTCAAATCTTCCATTTATGTCTAAAATTTAAGAAAAAGTTGTGTCTACTCAATTGAGCTCCTTCTTGTAAAAAAAAAAAAAAAAAAAGATCTGTATGAAGAATTCAATCAGGTTTCAGGCCCCATCATAGCACAGAAACTGCACTTGTTAAAATTACAAATGACCTGGGTCTTGCGTCAGATCAAGGCTGCATCTCATTGCTAGTTTTACTTGATCTTAGTGCTGCGTTCGACACCATAGATCATGACATACTCATAGATCGATTACAAACCTATACAGGTATTCAAGGGCAGGCTCTAAGATGGTTTAGATCCTACTTGTCCGATCGCTACCATTTCGTTTACTTAAATGGGGAGTTATCTCATTTATCACCAGTAAAATATGGAGTGCCACAAGGATCCGTCCTAGGTCCCCTTCTATTTTCAATATACATATTGGTAATATTATTAGAGAATACGGGATTAGTTTCCACTGTTATGCTGATGATACTCAGCTATATATCTCAACGAGACCAGATGAAACTTCTAAATTATCTAAGCTAACAGATTGTTAAAAATGTCAAAGATTGGATGACCAATAATTTTCTCTTCTTAAATTCGGATAAGACAGAGATATTAATCATTGGACCAAAAAACAGTACACAGAATCTTGAAGATTACAATTTGCAACTAGACGGATGCACTGCTACTTCCTCTACAGTCAAAAATCTGGGTGTTATATTAGACAGCAACTTGTCATTTGAAAATCATATTTCCCATGTTACAAAAACTGCATTCTTCCTTCTTCCTTAGAAATATTGTCAAGCTATGAAACATGTTACCTGTTTCTGATGCAGAAAAGCTAGTTCATGCATCCATGACCTCTAGACTGGACTATTGTAATGCACTTCTAGGTGGTTGTCCTGCTTCTTCAATAAACAAGCTACAGGTAGTCCAAAATGCAGCAGTTAGAGTCCTTATCAGGTCAAGAAAATATGATCATATTACACCAATTTTACAGTCTCTGAACTGGCTACCTATTAAGTTCTGTATTAGTTACAAATTATCATTACTTACCTATAAGGCCCTAAATGGTCTAGCTCCTGCGTACCTAACTAGCCTTCTACCACGTTACAATCCATCACGCTCCCTAAGGTCACAAAATGCTGGACTTTTGGTAGTTCCTAGGATAGCAAAGTCCACTAAAGGAGGTAGAGCTTTTTCACATTTGGCTCCCAAACTCTGAAATAGCCTTCCTGATAATGTTCGGGGTTCACACACACTCTCTCTGTTTAAATCTAGATTAAAAATGCATCTCTTTCGCGAAGCATTCGAATAATGTATCTCTTAAATTGTGGCTGCAGTTGTATCTGATCAAATGCACATTTTTCAAATGCATTCTTTAGCTTGGGTTAAGCTAATTGATTTTACTTTGTTGGAACAGCAGCTATGCTAATGATGTGCTAATGATTTGTTTCTATGTTTTGCCACGGTATTTACATCCCGTGGTAACTAGGATTTACACAAGCTCCAGTCTGGATCCAGAACACCTGAGAATAGATGATGCTGACCCCTCAGAGGATCCCAGATGATGCTAACCTTGAATCAACAAACAAAACTAACAAATATTGCTACAAGTGTGACTGCATCATATAATAATTGCTCTTAATAATGTTCATCGTCTGGCTGACTATGTTTTTTTTTTAATCCTGTCATATATGCACAAACTGCAAGTCACTACTTATAAGCTACTACTAAATATTGTAGAAACTTGATTTTCTGTAAAGTTGCTTTGTAATGATTTGTATCGTAAAAAAGCACTATACAAATAAACTTGAATTGAATTGAATTCTATTAGTTTGTAATTACCTTATCAGAAGCCAGGATCTTGAAGGAGGCCATGACCTGTTCAGCAGTGTCTGTCTCGGCTGTCTCCCTGGTCATGAAGTCAATAAAGGCCTGGAAGGTGACAACTCCTGTGTTGTTGGGGTCCACCAGAGTCATAATGCGTGCAAATTCAACTTCACCCTAAAAATGATGGAAGAGTTCATATATAAGAAAGCTGATTTTGTGTCCTTTTGTTAGAAAAAAAAAGCAGTGAAAGTCATACTCTAACAAGGATTAAATGCACTCACCAGATCATAACCCATTGAAATCAGGCAAGCACGGAAGTCATCAGGATCCATCATGCCATTCCTCTTCTGCAAATACAAAAAAGAATGTGCTTATTCTACAGTTTGGATAAAGTTGCATAACTTTGCTTAGTCATGGAAGAAACCAAAGACTCCATGGATTGCTAACCCGGTCAAAGTGGTTGAAGGAGGCTCTGAACTCATTCAGCTGCTCCTGGCTGATACCCTTGGCGTCACGGGTCAGGATCTGGTTCTCAACCTCATTGATCGTGCGGGCGATAGTGGTGAGGAGCTGTTCCCATCCCACACGCACGTGCTAAAATAGAAATAATCCGAAAATAGGAATCATGCCTCTATGGTGAGATTAAAGGGACTTGGAAGTTTAATTGCATAAGACACTTTACGTTAATAACACTTGAAACTTCAAAAAGAGAAAACATTTCAAAATGAAATGAAAATAGATGGTTGTCAGTACCTCCATAGTGTAGTTGGTGTGCTTGTTGTCAAAGATAAGACTCTCCTGGCTGAGCTGGTGGTCTCCTTCCAGTGTGTCTATATTGGATTTGTAATTAATGATGTTCTGTTCATATGTTTTCAGATTGCTCATCTGTTCTTCTAGAGAACCAGCAATATCAATTGACACATGGCTGATCTCCTGTTGAACAAGAGGAAGACCATTTCAGTTTTATTTTTTTAGCTACTGTGTAGCACACTACTGTGAGTGGAGTGTGGTGAAACACCTCCATTTTGGTCTGAATCCAGGGTCCAATGATATTAGCCTGAGCACCGAACTGGCGTCTCAGCCTCTCATTGGACTGCTGCCTGGCTACTTCCTCCTGCAACATCTGGTCACGCATTGGGACTAGTTGCTTCACCTGTTATTAAGAAGGAAGCAACAATCCTCAGTAAAGAAGCTGAAAGGACTTCTCCTAGCTCAAAGTAGGCTACTCAATGCATTGAACCATTGTGCTTGCTGATCAAGCTGAAATGCTAAAATTAAGATTGTGAAGTACTTACAGCTTCCCATTTGATGCTTATATCCTGAGGAGAAAGGACAGTGTAGGGATTCTCGCCTACTACCTTGATCCCGTATGTCTGAGCTATCTTCAGGATCTCGTTATGAATGCCCATGATGGCCATGCGTTCCTTATCAGCTTCTGGTATGGTGGCCTTGAATTGGTCATGGGCTGTGATCAAACTCTGAGGTTGACAATAGCAGGAAATAACAAAATGATGTTAAGACATGGTGAGTAAATAAACAATTGAAAAATGGTACAAAAAAGGGAGTCTATTACAGAAGAACAACACAAACTTCCTTCTCCCATAACAGACTAATAAGATACTAAAGCCAGTACCCAATGTCTTTGAAGAAGATAAGCACTCCCTCAAGCATTCAGTGTTTGTCTTTCACCTGAATCTCCTCAATACTGTGCACAATGAACATGTCCTGCAGATCTTCCATAGCTCCATCCATCCAGTTGTTGAAGGGTGCTGCCCGCTTGGCAAACTCCAGGTACAACTGGTCAATTGTCTCCCAAAGCTTCTCCACACGCTATGGCAAAGAAAGACAAAGATTACAGCATGCCCACATCCTTTATCTACTGTAAATTGCATATTTTATCCATACTCTCCATTGGCTAAATGTGCAAAAGAGTCTTAATGTTTATGGAAGTGGAATATACATTAGTTTGACAGCATTCTCAATTCAAGTGTTGACTTAAACAGTTGAGGAGGACAGCTGTAGCATAACAATTAAGATTTTATCATATACATGTACCTCCAGTGATTCTCTCCTTTTCTGGGTCAGGGTTCCCAGGTTGTCCCACTGGTCACATATACCCTGGCACCGGGCATTGATGGTAGTAGCATCATAATAGTCCAATTCACTAAAGAGCAGCACATCTTTATAATCACTATAATTACCTACTGTAAACACTTTAAGAAAATACTCTTCATATTTCAAGGGAGCTGACGTGTATCTGTCTTACTTGAGCTCCTGGGCAATGGCAGCAATCTGCTCCACTCTGTCCTGGTGAGCAGCCAGGTCACTCTCAAAGGCCTCATGTTTCCTCATCAGAGCACGGATCACCATTAGAGAGGCTGACTCGTAGTCCTTCTGAGACAACAGCTCCTCCTTTCCTGTGTTGAGCATCATAAGATACAAAGGAATATGTCAACCCTCACAGTAGAGTGAAAATGGCTGACTGTAAGATCAGAGAGGTGGTGAGTAATACCTGTTGTCCATGATTCGTGCAAGGTAGACTTCTGCTTAAACTTTTCGGCCAAGTGGTCCAGTCTCTCCAGACGACGGATTTCTGTGAGCAGCCACTCCTCATAGCCCTTCTCTACCTGCTCCAGACCCTTCCAGGCATTGGCAATGTCCTGTAGCAGGGGAGGACTAACTTTTAACTTTGTCTGTGGGATACTCAAAAGCCAAGGTAGTTTTACCCTGTATACAAATGTTAAGAGAAAAGGAGCATTACATACTGAAACCATTTTGCCCTCAGAGGGCATGAAGGCAGGCCTGTTGCTGAGCCTCAGCTTTGTCTGTAGGGTGTTGAAGTTGATCTCCAGCTGACACTTCTCCTGAACCTTGGGTGGCTTATGCACACGACGGTAGTCCCTGAAATCCTCTAGCTTCTGCTGCATGGCATGCATTGTCTGCTCGGCAACACGGTTCTCCAACCAGGGGATGGTTCTTTTGATCCACTCCAGAAGCTAAGGTGAAAACAATGAGGAGAACCGGAAGACTCATTCGTTCACAAATTAACAAAACTGTGTTCAACTCATAGAGAATTTGAGCATTCTCACCTCGCTGGCCAGTTTCTCGTATTCTTCCATCAGCTTCTCATTTTCCTGGTTCACGGCCAGCACTTTGCAGATCCTGTTAGCTGCTGTCTCAGCCTGGAGGACAGTGTGACTGATTATAAAGGGAAAACAAGGTGGGCAATTACATTCTTAAAGGAGCAAATCTCCTTTCTAAACTGATGTTCATTTCCCGGAGAACTCCCTTACCTGCTCTGCACCAGCGAAAGCATGGTAGAAACATGACACATAGGTCATGATGGCCTTCTCATCAGGTTTTGGAGTGTTCACAATGTCTGATACGGAGACAAACATTAGACAGTTAAATGAAGCTATTCTTTTTTTACAATCTGAAACATTATATCAAATTGGATACTCCAACAGATCATACCATCTGCATCAAGCATTTTAGGGATGTCAAGGTATTTCTCTGCTACTTCAAAAGCAGTGTTTAGGTTACCAGCAGGGTCATCCTGCAAGGGCAAACATGGCCAGGAAGAAACTCAATGAAAAATTAGCAAAGAAAGTAAAGAAACATTTTTCCACCGTCTACAACTGAAAGTTGCTAGAAAATCCCGTCAACAGTGGGGGAAATATTTTTTTGATCCCCTGCTGTTTGTTTAAGTTTGCAACTAGACAGATATACGGTTACTTCCTCAGTCAAAAATCTGGGTGTTGTATTAGACAGCAACTTGTCTTGTGAAAATCATATTTCCCATGTTACAAAAACATAAATTTTTCATGTTCAAAACATTGCCAAGCTATGTTGCCAAGTTAACGGTTTCTGATGCAGAAAAGCTAGTTTATGCATTCATGACCTCTAGACTGGACTATTGAAATGCACTTCTAGGTGGCTGTCCTGCATCTTCAATAAACAAGCTACAGGTAGTCCAAAATGCAGCAGCTAGAGTCCTTACTAGGTCAAGAAAATATGGTCATATTACCCCAATTTTACAGTCTCTGCACTGGCTACCTATTAAGTTCTGTGTCAGTTACAAAATATCATTACTTACCTATCTGTCTGCTTACCTACCTATCTGCTTCTATTGTTCTCATTTGTAAGTCGCTTTGGATAAAAGCATCTGCTAAATGATTAAATGTAAATGTAAATCTGTATATTTATGCTCTACTGTTAGTGTTATCTGTATGCACCAAAGATCTGAGAGCAATGCAATTTCAATTCTCTCTATGTATGAGCTGTACATGTGTAAAAATAGTGCTTTTTCTGCTTTTTCCAAACTCTGGAATAGCCTTCCTGATAACGTTTGTGGTTCAGACACACTCTCTCTGTTTAAATCTAGATTAAAGACACATCTCTTTGGCCAAGCATTCAAATAATGCATCTCATAATCTTGTACTGCATTTATATCCGATCAAGTTCACATTATTATTCTTTAGCTTGGGTTAAACAAATAAATTTTACTTGGTTGGAACAGCAGCTTTGATAATTATGTATCTATTTGTTTCTCTGTTTTGCCACAGGATGTAATCTAGGATTTAAACAAGCTTCAGTCTGGATCCAGAACCCCTGAGAAGAGATGATGCCAACCCCTCAGAGGACCTCAGATGAAGCCAACCCTGAAACAACATAAAGAACTACCAAATTTTTCTATAAGTTTTATTGCATCATAATAATTGCTGTTAATAGTGCTTGTTCTGTTTGATTAAGTTTTTGATTTATTTTTCCGTACATTTTTGCCGTATGTACATAAACTGAGTAAACACTGATAAACTAAATATTATAAAAACATACATTTTCTATAAAGTTTCTTTGCAATGATTTGTATCGTAAAAAGCGCTATACAAATAAAATTTAATTTAATTTAAATTGATTTGCATTTCAGTGAGTGAAATAAGTATTTAATCCCCAAGCAAACATGACCTAGTATTTGTACTAGTACGCTTTTTGGCAAGCACGGTGGTAAGATGTTTTTGTAGCTGGTCACCGGGTTTGCACACATCTCAGGAGGGATTTTGCTCCACTACTCTTTGCAGATCCTCTCTAAATCCTTAAGGTTTCTTGGCTGTCGTTTGGCAACTCGAAGCATCAGCTCCCTCCACAGATTTTCTATAGGATTGAGGTCTGGAGACTGGCTAGGCCACTCCATGACCTTAATCTGCTTCTTCTTGAGCCACTCCTTTGTTGCCTTGGCGGTGTGTTTCGGGTCATTGTCGTGCTGGAAGACTCATCCCTGACCCATCTTCAGTGTTCTGGCTGAGGGAAGGAGGTCCTCATCCAAGATTTTACAGTATATGGCCCCGTCCATTTGCCCATCAATGCGGTGAAGTCGTCCTGTACCCCTTAGCAGAAAAACAGCCCTAAAGCATAATGTTTCCACCTCCGTACTTGACTGTAGCAATGGTGTTCTTGTGGTCATAGTCAGCATTTCTCTCCATCCAAACACAGTGAGTCAATCTGGACAGGTGTCTTATACATAGAGCAGACATTAGGAGTAACTTCTTAAAGTGACAGGACTAATCTGAATTCTAATGACAGAATTCTTGCTGGTTGGTAGTACTGTAGATCAAATACTTATTTGACTCACTGAAATGCAAATCAATTTCTAACCTTTATACGTGTTTTTTTCTGGATTTTTTGCTTCCGATTCTGTCTCTATCTGTTAAAATATACCTACCATAAAAATTACAGACCCTTAATTTTTTTGTAATTGGGCAAACTTACAAAATCAGCAGGGGATCAAATAAATAATTTCCCCACTGTACCATTCATCATGGAAACTTTTTCTCTCATACTTATACACTTCATAATCAACATGATTGAATGTTACACATGCTATTTTATACACTGCAGAACATTAATAATATGTATATAAGCAAAAAAAAATGAATTCAAGTCTGAGAACATTTTAGATCAATTGAATTAAAAATCTTTACAAAAAAGTACTGTGGCAGAAGGTAATATTGTAACACTTTGATATTTACCATGATTATTATATTCATGTACCGTGGTATTTACATGCTACTCTAAAATTCTTAAACAAATGCTATGATATTAAAACTATGGTAATGCCAGCATATGTTAAAAAAGAAATGGTATTACCATAACCAATAACAACAGGCTTTTTGTTAGTGAGGTGGCAATAACATCATACAGGTAAATAAAACGTACCAAATGAGACTTTTCCACACTTAACCATTAAAGAAATAAAATAAAGGTGTTACATTTTTAAAAAGCAATAAACAGTCCATTCACAGACAAAGGAGACAAAGTTAGTTACCAACAGTTCAATGATGAAAGGTGTAGGTGTAAGGGTAAAGGTGAGTTTTTATGGGACATAGCAGATGAATGGACAGATAGCTAATGAACAAAAAGAAGGCAGGGATGCATTATGAGAAAGAAGGCGATGGCACCTTGCGCAGTTTGGAGTAGTCGATGAGGTCAGGTCTGTGTCTGTGGATGAGGGCACAGAGAGCCAAGCCATCCTTCCAACTAAGACACAGACCACAAGCAAAGGAAGAACCACAAGAGAGAAAGAACAAGAAAAGACATTTGGAAATGGTTAACAAAACGATGAGTGTTGTGCAGAGGCTCTATGGCAGAGTTTAGAAGCATGTGAAGCATGATGGGTAATACGAAGGATGGGTTTTATAGAGAGATAATGTACACATGTGCATTCAGACAAGAGTCGTAAATGGTTAAACATAATAAATGATTGTGAAATTAAGCCAAGATGCCGCTCTCTCAACAGGAGTCAAGCAGAAATCACCTGATGTGGAAGTTTTGCACGTTGACATTCCTGTAGGGGGCTGTCTTCCTCTGACACCACAGCAGCAAGCCCTCCTTAGCAGAGGTCTCTGTGAGGAACAGGTCAGAAAATCATTTTCACTGACTACACATAATATGACGTGGAACCTTTGACCTTACCATTCAATTTAAAGATATGCTCAATTGCCCTCATCCATGAAACATTCATAAATATACAAGTAAACTTGCTTGTAAAAAGGAACTTTGGATTCACGAATGCTCCATAAACCTCAGATTTGTTATTTAAAGGTTAATGAATTCCAGCCATTTGTAAACTGGGCACACTTGCATGAATATTGATATTTAGCGTAATTACCACCCATGAATTACATTACATTATACATTTATTTTTATTTTTTTAACCAATATCATTATTTTTATGTGAAGCCAAAATAACATTTGCCTATGAAATACAGGCATATCGGCATAGTTAAAAGGACTGATTAATTCATGCATTTAATTTTAATTTAATTCCTGTCAGTGTACTGTACTAAAATACATTAATCACTTTGAAAAATATCTTAAAATAAAATTACACAAAACAACAAAATTAACAAAAATCTGCAGAATGCTAAAAAAAAAAAAACATGAAGCATTGCAAAGCTTAATTTTGCGATCACAATTTCTTTTTCACATTTAACTAATTCATTTTTTTTCCATTATATATTATTATGGTAAATAGTGTTATATAGGCCTTGCACACCATTTCTGTGTGGCAGGGAGCAGGTATAAATTGACTTATCATACTAATACCTAAATATAAATGGCTTCTTCAGTGGCACTTGCTTTTCTGATGCTTCAAATTGGCCACTAGGTGTCAATAAAAGTTCAAGTCAGCTTTCACACAGAACAGTGTGACAAACCAAAAATTGGCGGACCTTTAAACAAACACAACTCTGCAGAGGTGCTAATGTGTCAGATGTTCGGAGTCTCTCACCCTCCACTGAAATGTCCTGGATAGCAAAGCGCAGGATGATAGTCCAGATCATACCGAGGGTCATTTTCACATTACCATCCACGATCTCTGCAAGTCAGAACGGACAGAAGAGTACAGTTATGGAAAGTGACACGAATAGAGGACTAAAGGTGCTGATATTAGAGAAACTGAAGCAGAAGAGGTTTGTTAAGCCTTACCTTCAGCACCGATGGAGACCAGTTTCACTCCCTTGCTGCTGATGTAATCCAGGGCCTTGTTTACGTTGGCGATCTTGTGGAAACGCATTTTGCCTTTGTCTGGTTTAGGGAGTCTCTCACCTGATATAACACACACAGACACACAAAATCATAAGGACATGTATAGAAATTTTATTTTGCTTCATGAAGGACTGTTAATGTGGGATGTGTAGAATAATAACTGCCACATTATCTTGATCTTGAAGTCCATATACTGTTCCACAAACCTGATGTTAGTCAACATAACACATGAACAGAACACTGACATGAGGTCACATCAACAGATCCAGTAAGACGCTTACCTGAGATAACCTCCAGCAGCAGCATGAGTTTGAGTCCATTCCTGAAGTCTTCCTCAATGTTCTCAATCTGTGTCCCTGCCTTACGCAGGTGAGAGTTGCACCAGGCAGTGAAGGTCTGAGAGGGGAAGAAAAAGAAGAAATGAAGTCTGGCTACACCATTTAATATCAGGTTTCATTTTATTCAAAGGTGTGGCACAATGTAGTCATATAGAAACACAGAGGATGGCATCCTTTTACATGAAATACTTTGTCAAATTTAGATGTGATACTAATTTTATATAAATCAAAGTTTTTGTCCCTGAACTACATATAGTTGGATCTATAAGCAGCGTTGACTGTACATGCCTCACTGGGAACCCCAGCGTAAGAGAGAAGGGGAAAGAGAGTGAGTGAGTTGACTGAAGAATGCCAAGGCCCAACGTAATTTGATGTAAGGATGGAAGCGGAGACCCTTTTGCAGCAGGTGGCCACCCTTCAAATCACCCCCCCTCTGCCAAAGATCACCAAAATTAGCCTGTGCCCCATGGGAGGGGGAGGTGAAGATGAGGAGGAGCAGCCAGAGAGGGGGAGAGAAGGAAGCTATATCGGGGAGCCATGAGACACCAGCAGACAGCTGAAAGCACAGCATTCCTGGAACAGACGCTCAAGACACTACAACTGGGCTGTTTATTTTATATAGCATCCTCATAAAACATACAATTACAATCAAAAGCAATACACATCATTGGGTTATTTTAAATCGGAGATTGAATGACATAACATGGAAAGGGCAATTATTTTTTGTGGCCACCCAAGTATGTGCAACAGGAATATGAAACATTTTTCTAAGATGTCCTTGAACTCTCTATATTGTGAATGGGGGAGCGACAGGTTGCTTGTACAGAAATAAGTTTGCCATGTTGGTGATGCTCTCATTACCATGCCACATGCTAATTGCTCTAGCATTGATGTATACGTACACCCTGTAAGTCAATTAAAATGTTAGTTACATATTAGTTTGCCAGATCATAATTGTATATACAAACTAAAGCATCAGCGTTGATTAATGTATATTTCAAATAAAGCTTAAAATCAAAGTATTAATAAAACAAATAAAAAAAAACCTATAAAGCAGTCTTGTACAACTTAATGAACATATGAATCAAAAAATTAAGTGCTCTACTATTCAAAATAGCCTGAAAAAAATATAAAGCACACACTGTGTTGATTCCAACTGATGTGTGATCTGAGGTTCTGGCTCGAATGTCAGATACTGTATAGTGATGACTACAGCAGAGACGCTCTCTATCACCATGGAATTGTTTTAGCTTCGCGATGCATTGGCACTCCAGTTACATCATCACTTGAACTATTCCTGTCATACATACATCTGTGCAAAAGCTTTGCATTACTGAGTCAGCTGACTGCAGTCACACTGCTATCATGACAGGGCGTTGTTTAAATTAAAGACTGCACATTTCACACATCAACACATTTATATTATATATATATATATATATATATATATATATATATATATATATATATATATATATATATATATTCAGCATATTACTGTACATTTTTATAAATTGAAGGGCCACAGAGCACAAATCAGATTTAGATTTAATATCTACTTATTTTAACATTTAATATAATTTTATTAAAAAAAAAACTTATTTGCACATTTGGCTATCTTGGTTCTTTCATAGACTTAAAAAAAAATGTCAAAGTAAATATGTTAGAAAATACTATTTCAGTCAATTCAATGTTACTTGCCGTTTCTTTGTATCTGTGAAATTAACTAGCAATGTCTTTTTTTCACACCATTGTTAGTCACTTTTTTCCTTTTTAAAACACGTCGACATACATATGCACAGAAAGAAAGAAAAAACAAACAAAGGGAAAAGAGATTATTGCAAACATTTCACCCATTAAAGAATTTCTCCCAAGGGAAAATTCTGCATTACAGTCTCGCTCTTGTTAGCGGATCAAAACTGCTGCCAGATTATTTATGCGCTACAGATGACAGCCAGGCCACAGGCACATTCCACTGGATCGTGCACCCTCTTTTACAGTAGCAGGAAGAAATTACTGAAGCTACTAATGGTTTCCTTAATAACACAACTGCTTGTTGACACCACCTTAAAATTACAGGCCTTTAAATACTTTAAACCATCCATCCTCTTACTTACCAAGATCTTACTGTAAATCTGTTGCATGTATACTCAATATATTTCAGATGGCTGTGGATGTGTTTCGGTTCTATGGATGGATATCACACAATTTCACACTACTACCACAGAAACCACAAGCAACAAAATCCACTGGCCAAGGTCATTCTATGAACCAGCACATCTATGAAAGATGAATGGTTGTGGCACATTCAGGTAAAGGGGTTAACATAGGCTAACATGATATTTAACATTTGAAGGCCTGCTATTTAAAGCTGCAAACGTAGGTAAAGCTGACTTGCATACAATCATGTCAGTTCACCACTTAATAAATGTGCAGATACACAAGGACATATAAACTATTTCAATTCACCTTAGCACCTTTCTCCGACATTTTACAATTTTTCAAAACAGAATAAGTTATGTAAACTTGATAAAAACACCTTCACTCTTAAAAATAAAGGTTGTTTATTGGCATCTATGGTTTCATGAAGAACCTTTAACATCCATGGAACATTTCTATTACAGAAAAGGTTCTTTAGATTTTTAATTTGTTTTTAACACCAAGAAAATAAAACGGCAATTTACTGGTAATTTTCCAGAAAAGTCTGTATGTGTGAAAGGGCTTATTATGTGCCCCACTCTCTTTTTGTTGTCATTTACATGGCCATGAAAGTCAAGTCCGGCCTAAATTCGTTTACCTGGCTGACCTGTCTCCTACAGTAAACTGCCCCCAGCCCCCAGGCTTTCATTAGGTAGTTTATAGAAGCTCCCCTAGAAGGACACCTCTTCTGGAATAGCAACTGCCATTCGATCGTACTCATGACTTTCTTTACCCCCCATTTCCCACCCCGAAGAATGTGCACACCTGCACATCTGAATCCCTCAGGTTTTGCAATTAGAATGATAAAACATGTAAATGTTTTCCTCTGACCTGTGATTTGCAGACCTCATATAATGGTGTAATTATGTGACATATATTCAGCACACACACTTTTTTTTATCTTATAAAATAATAATAATAATACAATTCAGGTAAACGTCCAATATTTTATGAGATACCCCGGATGTAGTCTCCATAAATCCCTCATACTGGAAATGCAGCTGATGAAGGTAACTAGATGAGACCTGGACTACATTCACCATGGCTCATACTGTTGACTGTACATGCATGAAGAGAAGAAAATTATCCTTTTAGATGTGAGGGTGTAACAGAAATTTATAATAAAACCAGAATCACATTCATATTCCATGTATTTTAGAATCATTGCTCCTCTTCTCAAACATCAATGGACCACTTGGGTTGCAGGATCTGACACATAAGTTAACAAGACAATAAAAAACAACAATAGCCTACTGTAGAGATGCAATCTCTCAGGATTTAACTAATAAATGGCATGCAACCAAGAAACAAATGCACAAGGATGTTAAGGACTCAAGCAGGCGGGCTTAATGGAATAATCAGCACTGAGTGAGGTCTTTTTAAAGAGAATTGTGCAGCATGGCACTTCTGCATGGATAGAACGCCTCACATACAGGTGTGAAAACACTGTGTTCAAGCTTTATTTAGACCCCCTTAGGTTCTACAACAGTCACTAGGCTACCTTGGGTTCCCATAAAAAAAACACACACATTATGACAAGATGACAAGAACAAAACACTTTATTCACCCTACAGTGAACATAAAAAAAAATTATATATATTGCTTCTGAAACTTAATTTTATCAGTAAGACAAAGTACCAAAAATGAAGGCTTGCTGAGTCGTTTATCGTTTGATGAGAATTGATTTCTCTGATTCTTTGTTTAAAACGTTAAAGGCATTCGGTTTTTGTTAGAGGGCCTATTAAATATTTCTGACAAACTTTATAAAAGATACATTTTATCAGACATAAAATGTATCTAGAATACAAAGTATCTAGTCTACTAATCTGTTTTCACAAATCAAGATAAACCAAATTAAAATTACAACATGGTTGAGATGAACATTAAAAAAAAAAAGAAAAAGAAAAACTATATATATATAAAAAACTATACAATTTAGTTTGATATCTTGTGTGGTTCATGACCAAAATTTTTGAAGGTTAAGCACCATTAGGTAACTTTTTTTTTTTTTTTAATCCAGTGCCAGTTTCTTAGACTTGGTCCTAGATGATCTACCAAACTGAAACTCTCAAAGCTATAATGCGAGTGTAAATCTGGTACTAAATGCACTCAGCAAGAAGCACATTTGTGCCCCCAATGGGATGTAAATAAATCTACATGGTCATCATGTTAAACCCTTGCTTATTAATAAACACTTCTCACATGTACCATCAGTCATTTTAACTAAAATCAACAGATGAGGAACAAACTGCTTGGATTAATGGGTCGGGGACAGGATAGGCCCTGTATTTTTAGTTGTAGAGCCTATTTGCAGCACTCAGTGCTACTTAACCACTTCTGTCAATTCTGAACACTGACTGTCCTCTGTAACATACTGTTGCCTCATCTGCTCAGCTGTCACTGTGGTGTAGTTTTCCATAATGGCTACTGTTTTCATGATAGTTGCTTACATTAATGACGTTTCTGGTTTCCTAATTTAAATGTAATTTAATTTACATTCGCTAATTAGTTGCAGTAATACTAACATCATAATTGTTTTCAACCCAAAGGGTATATGTTGAAAAAAAAAATTATACAAAACTATTTAACCACTTTCGCTGCTTACGTCACCGAGGGAACAGCTGATTGGTCCGTGTGGCTGAGCGATGTATGGCGTGGAGATTTGACGCTTGTAGACGGCGTCTATTTTAACATTTCATGAAAATTCTGAGATTCTACATCCCGATACGGTTTTTCATTACATATAGAAGGCCTACTTACCATTGAAAACTAGCAACTATACATCCAATTTTTTTCTGTCTGTAGAGCAGTGTTCAAATTCATTTACATAGACCTTTATAAAGAAAAGCAAGAAGTGAGCACACCAAGCACTCGTGAGTTTTTACCTTCCGCTGCTGCTTCTCCCAGGCCGGGTCAAGTAACAGGTCGCGATCCCAGTCATCCTCTTGGTTCATGTACTCCCCAGTCGCAGTCATCATGTAAGAACTGTACTGCACCTGCGTTTCAATCGCTGTCATTTTTCCGTCTTCCGTGGGGTACTTGGGATCCCCTAAACCTGTACAACCTTATAATTTAGCTCTTAATTCAACATACACCTCCCGTGCGGGTTTGGAGAGAGAAGACAAACCCTTGCGTGTGGTCACTGCTCCCACCGGCCGATGAGCTGACAGCTGTTCCTCAAACTCAACAAGTAACGGGACCCAAAGTGACTGACTGACTGCTGCAGTATTTGGGCACAACTTCATTCCTAAAAGGTACTGGGCGGAGTTTGGGAACGTTACAGAATGAACAGCATTAACTCGAAGTTCTGAGTTTGAGTATTAGGTTAACAAAGGACGTTCCTTCTGCATAATTAAAATCATAGGACCAGAAAGAGTCAAGCAACTCTGGTCTATCACTTGTAAGGTTTCACTTGCATGGAAAAGACTTGAGTCCCTAAATTGTTGGATAAAATGACTATGCATGTAGATTTGTATAAAATGTAAACATATCAATTGAACATGAAAATAAAGAATAAAAAAACAAGACCACATAATATGATTTAAGCATCATTTATTGAACTTTACAAAAAGAAAATACAAATATCATGGCACTAAAGCCAGTTTGCAAATAAAAAAAAACATTAGGATTATTAAACATTAGTATCCCTCGAACTAACATTACATACACCACAATGAAAGTTGCCCATTCAGACCTAAAAAAAGATATCAATGAAACTCGAACATCCCTGAATCACTGACTTTTTCAGTTCTTGATAATCTACAATCATAGTTTATATACATTTAATTTTCCACTGTTCAGCTTTTCAAAGCATTTTTACATCAGAGATTAAGTTGTAGGTCAGTGATCCTCAAGTCTGGCTCGCGAGATCCACTTTCCTGCGAAGTTTAGCTCTAACCCTAATCAAACACGCATGAGTTTGCTAATCAGTGTCTTCAGGATCATTAGAAAATCACAGGCAGGCGTGTTTAATTAGAATCGGAGCTAAACTCTGCAGGAAACTGGATCTCGCGAGCCAGATTTGAGGATCACTGCTGTAGGTCATTGGAAGGTTGTGAGAAAGACTGAAAATCATTAAACAATTGTTTGTGTTTAATTTGAAGAATTAAAGGGGTCATATTGATGCGATTTCAATTTTTCCTATCTCTCTGGAGAGAAGATCTGTAAAGTTGCAAAGACTAAAGTCTCAAACCCAAAGAGATCATCTTTATAAAAGTTAACAGTCAACCCCAAGTTTGTCTCATCTGGTGATGTCTGGATTGTGAACTAATCTTTCTATTTGACCGGATCTTCTTAGGGAACCGGTCAAACCAGTTCACCAAATTGAACATAATCGTTTGAAACTGTTCGTGTCTCCAGTACGAACTAATCCACACATTTCTTAAGTTATTTGGCTTATAAACGTGCCTTACAATCCCTCTGAGGCAAAATAAACCAATATCCCGAGTAATCAGATACTCATAACAGTACATTGACTGAACTGCTAAAAGAGAACCGGTAATGAGATGCGCACGAGCAGAACAGCTGGAATGAGTCTCATGCTGTTGGCCTGGGAGAGACCACTGTAGGTTAAGGGAAGTAACATTTCCATCACAAACTGGGGGCATTGGACCAATCATCACACACTGGACAGCTGGCCAATCAGAATACATCTAGCTTTTTCGGAACTATAGACGGTTTCATCGGGCGCACGCGCCTGGACCTAAGTTAACTTCCGGTCTGTTGGCTGCAGTGCCTTGCCTTCTACAAACACAGTTAAAGTTAAGGTGATGAGTAGACTGAAGTTGGGCTCAGGTGGTTGTGCTGCGGGGTGTGTTTCCCATACATTTATTTTATTTTTGGAGACTCGCCACAAATTTTAAAACTGATAGATTTTCAAAAAGGCTTCGTTGAATAAACATGAGTAACGCTACGTACTGCACTTTTATTAATAATTCCTTACATTTATATGTTTAAATATCAAAGCGAGGCACAGGTGTTTTTATATCGCTGTATTTCTGAAGGAAGACTTGCATGTTATATGCGTGATAAAGCAGCGTATGAGCGTAGCTCTGCTTTGTTTACAGCTGTTACTGGGGAAACCTCTATTTCTCGCGCTTTATGTCTATGCTAACATCTCCTGCTGGCAAATAATGAATTTGCATATCATTAAGTCCGCCTGATCCACACAGCAAATATGTTTTGTTTGTTATCAAAAAATATCAACTCTAGAGGGACTTGGCTGTTATTTATTCTATTTGGAAATCTACCGGAAGTTAAGTTAGGTCCACAATACGGGCACGCGCAGTAACGTTTGTTTATATTGTTGCCGTTGAAACCGTCTATAAGCTTTGTAAAAATCGACGTGTTTCAGAAGGCGGGGCATAGAGGAGAAACAATGTGCATTATATGGAAAATAATGTGGTTTTTTAACCTTAAAGGTAAACACGTTGCATTACACAAAATACACAAAAGAATGTCTTTTTAGCAGCATCATATGACCCCTTTAAATTAGATTTGAGGTTAAAACCTTTTAGAAGATTAGACAAATTAACAAACATAGTTTTTTAAAATGCCAATTACAGAAAGGAATGTGTTTTAAGTAATGTTTGGAGTGACTGAATAGGCTTACCTTTAACAAACACATTTTTCTGACATTCATAACAGACTGTCCCTAGGTTAAACTAAAAAACATTTGTTACTTCTTGCTTATGGACATACAAAAGCATGCTCAATTCCTACGCTGAGAGAATGGAAAAATAAATCCCTATAACAGTTATAAGTCTAAATTTGGCAGGAAAACAGATTAACCCTTTTTTTTTTAAGTAAAAACTTAAATCAGAGTGTTGCAGTGGGATCTATGATCTTGTGAGGCTGAAATAGTGGCAGTTGACATAAAGCTGAGGTGGATGTGAGCTGGACGCATTGGTTACTCACCTACAAGACCATTGCACCCTTCTCATGTACTCAAAGGATAGTTGGAGTGCCTCATCTCACCAACTGGAAGTGCTTCAAAAAGACTAAACGCCAGAGAACAAGCCAAGGCAAATGTCAGCCATTCTTCCCTCCAATTGTTTGAAAAAAATGCTTGGAAATTTCCGACTCATTTTGTAAGCATACTGCGAGAAAACAAACCTCAAAGGCACTAAAACCTTTTGGGGCAAAAAGAGTCAGTTTAAATATGAATAATCTAAGCAGAAAATATTTTTAGTCTAAATACCAAACCATGAGCATTTTGGGGAGATGAAAAGTTATTTGTACTACTTCAGGCTGTTAAAAAACAAATTCCCCCTCAATAGGCACTGATCCAACCACACAGCAGAAAACAAGTGCCATTCCCATTGTGTTGACCTTATTTTCAGTATAAGCTGATGTTAGCCTGATCTGAGCAGCTGTGCTAGAATGATGGGGAAGTGTATAAACAAGGTGCAGGCGTGGTTGGGGGCAAATGGCTTTACCTTAATGGGGAGCACGTCCGAGGAATTGTGGGGCGCTAATTCTCTTCCCCCGTCATGCTCAACTTGGCGTCCTGAGGCCCGGGAGCCATTATAGCTGTAGTTAGCGAAAAGGGAAAATGTGGCTGGAACAGCAGTAATAATAACAAGAAACATGCACTATTTATAATACAAAGCAGATGAATTAATTTACTGTGTAGAATTATTTGTGTGGAGCTCTGGTGTGCTGCACCGTCACCACTGGTCCATCTGCATTCTATCATATATCAAATTGAGAAAATTAACACTACAGTGGATGTTTGCCTGTGAGGTTTAACAGATGAAGTCGAATGTATAGTGGTGAAATTGTGTTCTAAGTGAGATTTGTGTGTGTACCCCACCATATTTCTTTGGAATGAAAGACTGAAGACTGCCTGAGGGGCATTCTAGAAAAAGAGGACATACATAACATGATTAAACAAGCCATTCTTTTGACCATACCTTCCAATTTCAATCATTATGCACTGAATGCTATCTAAAGGAAAGTTACTTAACTGTTATAACATCTGTATCACTTAAAAAATCCATTGCAGATGCTATGAAAGTTTGGGTAAATTCCCTTTATAAAAGATTGAAACCTCTAGCACTAGATAGATACATGTACTTTAACCTGGATGAATTATTCACACACTTTCAGTTTATGTTATAACATGAATGTTTAATTGAATTGCCTAAAATGTTCATGAACTGGGAAAACATTTTTTTCCCTTAAGAACAAAAAAATACAATTGTATGAAGCACTTCACTGTTTTTTTGTTTCACTCTATGAACCAATTGCCTTAACTAGCTATATGTCAGGCCTGAACAGGTTTTACACTTCCCATCCCTAAATAATAAGCGTTCCCACCCCGAAGCCCCTGGAATCAATTCACATGACTCTAAGGATAAAGAGACTATGATAAATGTGAACAAAATAAATGGTCAGAGAAACAATAGTAATTGCATGGGGCTACTTTCAGAAGAAACAAAATGTAAAAAAAACGTATTCTATCTATTAAGGGGTTTCCACTTATGTAAGTCAATACTCCCAAGTATTCGGTCCATGTAAGAGAGGGATGCAAAGCCAGAGACGGCAGTCGTTTGCTCTTTATATCCTGCAAAACAAGTATATTCACTACTGGCAGGCTATTGAACCAGTTCTGTTTGGTATTTAGCAACAAGGACATCTCAAACTCATTCAGAGTCAATAAAGGTATCCGATGGAAAACATATAGAACCACGAATATGCTTCTTGAGTGACAAGCATGTCCCTTTTGTAATGAATCTATTCATACCCTCTCTTTTCCAAATGACGATTTTAATATCAGTTTTAATGTTGCCGGACTGGGCAGGTGTATCCATCTGCACAAGTGAGGCAGTGGTTAGAGCATTTTAGTAGAGGTTTGGGGATTTGTTTGGTATTGTGTCATCTTAATATGCCCTCCCTCACTCAAATGGATATATACGGAATACGGTCTGATGTGTATGCGATTGTGGTGCTCATGTGAAAGCTAAGGGATCAGCCGAACTGTTAACATTGTGTTCTCACTCAATCTCTCTCACACACAAACACACACAAAGACTTCACACAGGTCCTTTGTACATTCCAGCTAAACTACACTTTCTTCCTAGTCACTGTGAAATTTAACATCAGTCCAAGCCAAATACAACTGAACGAAGACTATTTGGATTAAGATATTTTAAGCTTGCTCCTTTGTTAAACAATTAATTTAATAAAACTGTACCTGATCCTAAGTACTTGGTTTTACAAAAGTCTGTACATACACAAAAAAAGATTATTTTCACAAGGCACAATCATTTGACTTCGGAGAATGTCTGACCCGACACAATGGTCAAACAGTATTTTATCTATAAAAGTGACAGGTAATGCAATTCTGAGCACTTCTGGGGGGAAAAGGAAAAAAATTAAACCGCGAGGAGCTCAGAATAAAAACTTTCATGGCCTTGTAAATGTCTACATTCTGTACATGATGAAGTTATTTAACATTATGGGGGGAGAAATTATACTGCCAAACTACAATATCAACTAAGTCAAACTGATGTTGCAGTAATAATTAGATTTATCCCTTTCCTCCAGTTTCTTTTCATGTAGGACCAAAACTCACACACACACACATTTTCACATCCAAACATGCGTGCATACACTTGTGAGGTGGAGGCTATCGATATGGGGACTCAGATGTGTGTTGGTAAGGGTAATCAGGTCGGCGTAGGAGGGGCTCCTTATGTGTTGAAGTTGGCTCATACACTCTTGGTGAAGCAGTGGTGCCTGGGGCCGACATCTGTTGCACATCCACTGGGCCCGGTGGCATCATGGGCATCTGAGCGGGTGGAGGTGGTGGCGGAAAGCTGTACTGGTACTGCTGATATTGCTGGTACTGCTGGTATTGTTGGTACTGTTGGTACTGCTGGTACTGTTGGTAGTACTCTGCATAGCACCTGGTATGGATAAAGAAGAGTTTAGATGTGCTTTGTGGGCAAAACAATAATATTGAATATACTTATTTACAAAAATTTACATTTAATGAAAATAATAATAAAAAAATGAATATATAAAATAAATATTTACTAGAGATGATTTCTGTTGCCAAACATTTAGGATGCCATTACCTTGCAATTGGGTCGCCATTTTTAACTGCAGGTAGTTCTGGACCACCAGGAGGTGTTGGGAGCAGGGCCCGTCGTTTGGGTCGTGTCTGGGAGTACGGCTGGGGAACTGGATCGGGCAGTAATGGGGCCGTACGTCGTACCGGACTTCGGTCTCGGTCAGATTTGGTCACCGCCTGCTGTTCAGCCAGCACTTGTTGACCCTGCTCAAAGAATCGGGCCCGAGCAGCTTCAAAGACGGCTTGGGGGTCAGGCTCCGTGCCTCCCATGGTCCCATAAGCTGGACTGGCACTGTACAGAGAGGAATTTGCTCCATAGGCTGGGTTAACAGCTGCAGCCCCCGGCGGTGCTTCTCCTTCAGTGGGGTAGCCATCTGCAGCTTGGCTTGTCGACCTGCTCAGCACCTGGTCTGCTACAGCACTGTAGACTTGACTCGCCAGGGCTCCGTAGACCGCAGCACTGACAGGTTTGCCATCAACCCTGGAAGTGGTCAGGTCTTTCAGAGCTGCAAACGTTGGGTCAGTGCTCGCAGTATTGTAAAAAGAGTTGTGGACACTCTGCTGCACCTGAAGGGGAAGTCCGGCAGCAGCAGCGGCGGCTGCAGCCAAGACAGCAGCCTGACTCTGGTGGTGCTCCATTGAAGGCCTGTTGATCGGGCATTCTCCTGCAAAGTGGCCATGTGCACCGCAACTGGCACATGGGACCTTGTTTGCAGTCTGCTGTACCTTTGAGAGCTCCACTGCAAGTGGACGCCCCATGAATGAGGTTCCGTGAAGACCCTCAATGGCTTGTTCTGCATCCTCTTTACGCTCCATGTGCACAAAGGCGTAGCCTGTTAATGAGGAGGGCTTTGCTGCAAGAGAACACATTATGTTATATATTGAGCAAAAAGTATTGATACACTGATACAAATCAGGTGCATTATACACATACTTACTCTTTACTTTATCACAATCAAGTACTTTTCCGTAAGCCGAGAAGAGCTCATACAGGTCTTCAACTGAACAGGAAGCGCACAGGTTGCCCACAAATACTTTGGTGGAATTGAGGGGCCTCCCTTTGGATTCCTCAACTACAAGGCTCCGGCCATGGTATTCTCGACCATTCAGATCACGGATAGCACGGTCAGCAGCCCCTTCTCCCTGCAGATGGACAAAGGCAAACTGCCTCAGTACAGTTATGTGCACCACTTCTCCATAAGGGGCAAAAAGTGCTATTAGGTCATCTTGTGTAGTTTCCAAATCCAGATTCCCAACAAAGAGCTTCACTGCGTTGTTGTCGTCCATTGCACCCCAGAATACCTAGAAATAGGGAACAAGCCTTATTCCTTTCTTTTTGGAAGATCCAATTCATTCTAAAACTAAACGGGTCAGATATTTCAGTTGGGCTTATTGAACATGAGTTTAATCGGTTTGAGCTGAATTAAAAAGCCATTAGAAAGCTTAATTCAAATTACGATCACGTTGTATGTATAATGGAGCAGTTCAAACAGAACAGCCACGTATCAGCTTTTCTTATTTAAATAACTACATATATGTAAACAGGTGTTAGCAACAGACGTGTTTAATCGTTCCTATCTCACATATCACGGCGTTTTAAAAACATGGCGCACAAATAATTTGCTTTTTTTTTTAATCTACTACATTTTTTGAGTTTTTACACTTAAATTTTTTTTAAATATATTTTAGTTCATCGCGCCACTCTTAATGTAAATGGAGTGATATACACAATTTAAAATACAAAACCATTCTAGTTAAACATACCCCAATAGCATCCCGCCACATCCGGGCACGCGCTAAAAATCTGGCTGCGCCGTCGTTTCTAGAACGTTTCTAGTTTTGCTAAAGACAACTGTCGATTTACACGCCAACTGTTAGTCAACAAGACTTTATTCCTCAAAACTTTCGCACATGTCAGCCCCATAATATGCACTATTTGCGTTCATATAAGCCTCGAAGGTACAAAATTCATATAGTTAGCACTTGCGTAGTTTGCTAGCTTATTAGCAACCACATACAGGAAATACAAAAATTATCGCTGACCTCACTCACTGATATACAATTCGGGCAATGGGTAAAACAAAATTACGACCAAATGGTAACGAACTGATTCAAAACACATATGTATCAAAACGACAAAAAATGTTTTGTCTACCCTCTTACCTAACGCGGCGGAGACACTGCATATCCGTTTCCTGACTGTTCAATGGTGTTCTTCTCGTCTAGTCCGTGTGAAAGCAAACGCTAGATGGAAGGATCCGGACGCATGTATTAGGTAAAGTCTAAAATTTCTTATGGAAGAATGTATAATAATATATATATTTTTTTAATTATTTTATAATTTTTTTTTTGAGAGAGAGAGACATAATTTGGGAGTTGAGGATTCAGGTTTGAGCTGTAAAGTCATTTAAACATATACTTAAAAAAAAATCTTGAATATAGTGACATTTTATATAAATAATGGTAAATCACAGACACGGGCAACACACAAAATTACAATATATATATATTCCATATCTTATTTGTTGTTAAGTGTCACAGCAACGCATGCGCGTAACCAGGTGTGAACGCTCGCCTGGAAAACACACTTGTGGGTAGACGAAACATGAATCAGAGTTTCATACTGACTCCTGTAGGCATATTTTCAAACGTGTGTGAGAAGGGGAATTAACAAGCAACATTCCTGGACTTTCCGCATTTCCAGAAGTAGTTCCGAGCATTTCATGGATCTGACACTTGGGAAAAGTCACGAAGTAGTGTAGTTTGTTCTTTTTGAATAACAGCGCCTGGGAAACAGAGGTAAGTGACTCTTGTTCTGCGTGGCTTTTAAACATAGTCATGTGTTTGGTTATGACTATGTTTTAGTGCCATGTGGCATTCACAGTACTGATACATTAACCTTCTTCTAAGAGACGTGGAGGAAGTTTGCGCCCAGTAACAAGACCCGAGTAAGATGTAGATTTTATGATTTCTTTTTTTCCTTTTTAATAATGAAGTTCGTAGGAAGTGTTTAATAATGACTTTTCACAGATGACACATTATTGAACGAATTTCAAGAGGCACGAGATTACGTCAAGATGCATCTATTGTATTCTCTCTCTGCACATAGTCTAGTTATTATTAACTAGTCTACTAATGTTAATTTTAGTTATTTACTAATTTGTTATTATTCTGGCCATACCGTTTTCTATTTTTAATAATATTCATTAAATAAAATAAATAAATAGCTATAACTATATATAGATATTGATTTTTAAAATATATAATTTTACAGCTCATGAAAATATCTCGCCCTGGAAGCAATTATAAAAAAACTCAGCCTGCATTACAAATCAGAGCTGCTCCTTCCTAGTGCATATTTAAAGGCTTTCTCTCACCAGTCTGGACTTGCTCTGCTCATCCAGTAAATGAAGCGGCACTGCAGCAGTTATAGCAGAGCTTAGATGGACAGGACTGTAGTTTACACCCTGTAGTTTTCATGCCCTTTTTATGAATTTAAAAACGTATAACTGAAATGATCAACTACATATAGTAGTATTACATATTGTAACACCACCCCAACCCCCAGAGGAGGCCACAGAAAATCATGGGGTGGCATACCAAAAAAAAAAAAAAATGAATGAAAATGCAAAAGTAATGTGTGTTGTACCTATTTTCTTTTGTTTCTTAATATGATTGTAATTAGCAACTAATTATCCTTCAATTAATTACTCTTCAAATAGTGTAGTTATTTTCCTTAACATTTGGCTCCCATGGAATTCACGTGGGCCGGATCTGGGCCAACACTATGTTGCTGTCTGGGACCAAAGCATGTCACAAAGTGAATAATGGCAGAAATATAAAGATTCTGTATTAATAATTGGGTCTGGGCTATATCAGGCTCAGATTTGGGGATTCCGGTTTACTTAAGGCTGAGAATTGGCACCAATAATAAAACCTGTTTTGGCCCAGTTCAGGGCCAGTTAAGGGTGATTAACTGGCTGAGATTCGGGATGTTAAAGGGGTCATATGATGCAATTTAATATATATATATATATTCTCTTTGGAGTGTTACGAGATCTTGGTGAATGAAAAAGATTTGCAAAGTTGCAAAGACTAAAGTCTCAAAATCCAAAGAGATATTCTTTATAAAAGTTAAGACTTGCCACGTCCACCTGAAACGGCTTGTTCAAACATGCCCCCAAATGTCTACATCACTATATGGAAATATTTGCTTAATGTCGCCCAAATGTTAATGCAAAAGGAATAAGGCATGGTTTCAGTAACCGCAGTTATTGTTGGAGCAGCCATGTCAGGGAGATGCTGTGTGTATCTAGACAAAAGCAAAATCACTTTATTTGGCTTTCCAAAAGTAGATGCATTTAGGAATCTTTAAGATTACTTACAACAGAACAGCAACGCATTTTATGGACAACCGTTTCGTGAACCTATACTACTGGAAGTATGTTTTGTTATTAGTTTTGGCTATTGAATGTTAAAATGCAGAGTTTTGCGCGGCCGTGTGTGTGTGTGTGAGAGAGAGAGAGAGAGAGAGAGAGAGACAGGGTCACAGTGGAGTGAGCTGTCTTAACCGTCCATGGCTTGTGTAATGCAAACACATACGAGCTTCATCACTGTGTCTGTCACGTCACTCTGTTTCCCCGTTGAGCTTGAACTGATGGTAAAACTAAGGAAATTATTATCTGTTTTTACATTCATTTTGAAAGATGAAGCTCGCGATTATGGAAAGGGGAGTTACATTTCCAACGAGTGCTTGCGGTGTTCGGCCAATCACAATGCACAGGGTCAAGTTGGCCAATCAGAGCAGACACTTGTCAGATATATATATAGGGGTGGCCATAGTTTATACAATGCCCCTTGGTTCGAGGTGATGAATATATATGTGTGTGTGTGTATGTATATATATTTGTGTGTATATATATATATATATATATATATATATATATATACATATACACACATATATATATGGGTGTACTATATATATATATATATATATATATATATATATATATATATATATATATATATATATATATATATATATACAGTACACCCACACACACACATATATTCAATCATCACCTTGAACCAAGGGGATAAATATATAAGAGAAATAATAAGAGATTATGCATTTTTCCTTATATATATATGGAAAAATGCATAATCTCTTATTATTTCTTTCATTGTTATGTGACAAAATATATTTATTTTACATATCCCACATTTAGATTTCCTGTGAAAAGGCACGTTTTGTTCTGGTCAAATAAGAGAAACCTTAAAAAAACGTGAGTATGACGACTCAAAAAGTTTATGATATTTGCAAAACATTTTAATTTTTAGATAAAAAATACTGATTCAGTTGCGTACAGTCATATTCAAGGTGCAAGTATTTAGTGTTTAAAGTTTCATAGGGACCTACTCATGAATCTACATTCAGGGGGATTTTTTTTTAAGGAACCAACCAAATGGTCCCTTGAGAGGAAAATTTTAATATAGCACTTTATTAATTTAGTTTTTGCAGTGAAATACATGTTTTTTATTTTCCAAGTAACATCAAAATTATAGTAATACTTTTTTACTTCTCAGTTGACCTTAGGAGCATAAAGTTTTGGGAAACGTGTCTGGCCTTTCCTCAATTTTAACAGTGGAGGCGTGTGTGGCCGCGGGTAGGAATGATCAGTGGAATTTGTAAGCCTCTGTTGCCATAGCAGCCATTGGTTCTTGCCAAAAAATATTCCACACTGGCCCACACAGAGTCAACCTGCTACCAACCTCACTCAACTCGTGAACAGTTTACTTAAGTGTCAGCTTGAGAAGCTAGTGTACATCATATAAGATGCATCGGTGAAGTTTTGAATTAATGCATTCATTTTCACACATTTTATTATCATTATTATTATCTTTAATGGAATAGGACAGATCCATGTCGAAATAAAACGCCTTTATTACATACTTCTTGAAAGTTTAATCTCAGTTCCTCTTCACTTTCCATAAAGATTGGTATAAATGATGCTTCTGTTATGTCCTTAAAGAACAATGCAAGTGTTTTTTGAATGGTCTGTGTGAATGCAGAACCAAAACAGTAGAGATGTGCTATTAGTCAAGACTGTGACACATGGTTCTCACATGGCCAGGAGAAAGACAGAATCAGCGAGGGAGTTTCCCTTGGCCATTGAAGAGCAACGGTCAGAAGGAATAAGTAGGCACATGATTGTGTTGAAAATAGCAATTGTAGGAAAACAGTAAGAAAAACATAGATGTGTACATGAATAATTTACTGTAAGAAAGAGAACTATGTTACTGACTTAAAGACATCCTCCAGAACTGGTCAGAACTTCCTTTTTTTGTCAAATGCCAACGCGAACACCACAAAGAAGAGAAACCGAGATACGTTGCCAAAGGAGTTGAAATCTCAGTGTCATTCTGAAGATGCAGGGTGACCCGGTGTACGACTATCCTGACGCTCGGCCCGTGGGGGACAGACGGTCATGTCAACAGAGAGGATCCCTGAGGAGCATCAGTGTACTGGACCGGCTCTTGTTAACACACCCTGTGTGGCTCCAGCTCTCCATTAACTCAGCTACAGCTCTACATATCCTGCGGCGCGAGCCCCCCGGGGTGAGCAGCACAACCTTACTACCATCTGGTTTGAAAATAGAATGTTACAGTAAACGTTAACAGCATTTTTTGGAAACTTTTGTTACCTTGCAGACCTTCCTGGTGCGTAGGTCAAGTACATCGCAGAAAAAAATGCTTTGTGTTCCGGCTGGCGGACGACAACGTGCCGTCTTTCTTCAAACAGGTGTTTATCAGAGAAGAGGACTCTGGTGAGTAATGAAGGCCAGATTACATAAAATATATTAAGCTTGTTATCTTAAATAAAATGTAAACAAGCAGTACATCTTAGAGAAATAGCAACAACAAAACAAAAAAAATCTACATTTTAATGTTAAAAATACATTATTTTCAATTACATTTTTTTTAACTTGAGTTATCTAACCAAACCATTTCCCTTTTATCAACAGCGTTCTCTTTGGAAAGCTCAGCTATCAGTTTCCCAGACCTGTGCAGACTCATCGCGTTCTACTGTGTTAGTCGGTATGGATTAGTATTTACTATTTTGTACCTACAACAACAGCATGGCACTCCCCAAATATGACATTTCTATTCCATGATTCTCGTATATCTGTAGGGATGTTCTTCCTTTCACTCTGGAGCTGCCTGAAGCAATCGCCAAGGCTTCTTCCCACAAACAGTTGGAGTCAATCTCTCATATGGGTGTGGGTAGGTACAAGATTCTGAGTCTGTTCAAATGAACTCCAGGTTTGAAAGAAGCCGTTCCTCTAAGGCATGGTAGATCGTTGCTTCTTGTATACTGTCTCTTTGTATTGTAAAAAAAAAAAAAAAAGAAATCAGTCAGCTATAATGTACAGTATCATAAAATATGGTTATCATGATCTCGATGACCTTCTGTATACCACAGAGTTCTGGAGTTCCCAGTTAAATGTTCGGGGCCCTCGCAATGAACCTCTTGTCGCTGACGAACTCTTGCCTCCGTCTCCAAGCCCACAAGACTGCTTAACACCCATCGACACAAACTCCACCCCGTTCCAGGAGCTTTGTCCAATCCAAACACGGAGTCCCTGCGAGCTAGATTATGGGGGAGGCAAAGGTTTATGTTTTGTCAACCCTCTTTTCCTACAAGACTACCCAGGGCGCAACGCCATGCGCAGGCGTCATCATTTCAAAACCAGTGTGAAGGTTCGTGTCTCCACTGAAAATTCCAGCTCCCTGTCGCCCCCTGTCCTCCCACCACCTCCACCGCCGTTACTGGCTAAAGCCAAATGCAAAGCCAGATTGAAAGCTGCAAAGCAGATGACTCCACCTGTCGCAGTTCAGGCCATAGAGGAAGCCACAGACTATATGCAACCTTGTGTAGTGTCACAGAAGAAAGCCAAGGTCACCTCTACCCTCTCTCCCACTGCTGAAGAAGACTATCAGATGCCCAAAGCTCTTCAGAAGGTACCTTTTCAGAGCTGATTGTATGGGACATTTCAGTTTAGTTTCTGAATTTTTAATGACTGCTTTGCTTTTTTAGGCCCAGCTGAAAATCCTGGAGCAGAAAGGACAGGAAGAAGAAGATGAGGAGGAGGAGGAAGGGCTTGTGTTGGAACAACGCCATGCTCCGTCTCTCAGTGAGCTGGACAGCAGCAGTTCCCTCAGCAGCCTCGACGAGGCGGAGGACAGTCCCGAACGTCCTGCTCTTGCACGAGGCACTAGCAACCCCGTCATGCCTCCTCCAAGGAAGTCTATGTCCGCCCTGCGCAAAATGAGCGCCGCCTTCATATCCCTTTTTGCCCCAGAGAAGCGAGTGGCGCGGATGGTGGAGGACCTGTCTCGTGACCGTCGCATGGCGTTTGGTGCTCTGGTCCAGGACTTTCTGAGGCAGCAGAGAGAGGCGCTGAAGCCACATTGCTTGACCTCTGCTGTACAGCTGCTGCAGGATTTGCGTCTCTTCATCAATCAGGCCAAAGCGTTCCTTCTGGAGTGTGGCGAGCTGGAACCTCCGATAGAAACTCTTCTGACTGAGAATGAGAAAGGTATTTAAATCAGTGTGATTTTACCTAATAATGTTGCTGGTAGCATTATTTACACACTTGCAATACAACCATATTTTCCTGTGTGCAGACCAAGCGTTGGAAAAGGCCATGTTCCGCTGTGTGCTGAAGCCTCTGAAGCCTCAGATTGATGCGGCTCTTCGGACCCTGCACAAACAAGATGGATCCTTCCAGAGAATGATGGACAGCTTGCAAAGAGCCAAAGGAGTCTCACCGCAGAAGCTCTTTGGGGTTCAGGTGGGCGTTCCTGACGCCCCGGGCATTGAGAAAATTAAGCACAAGCTGACTCTAATGCAGCGGGCGTACTCGCCCATCGACAAAGTGCTGCTGCTCTTGCAGATCTGCAAACTCATTTACAAAGCCATGAGAAACAAATCAGGTAAGGGGTTTTGGAATAACATTGGTTTATTTCACACATGTAGATTAATTTTTGCACACACAATACCATTCAAAAATCTCTTATGATCTCACTTGGATTACCTTAGCCATCATCTAACGTTTATCTATTCTTAAAAACAGGGCAGGAATTTGGAGCAGATGACTTCCTGCCTGCTCTCTCCTATGTGATGGTGCTGTGCAATATGCCAGAGATCTCTCTGGAGGTGGAGTATATGATGGAGCTTTTGGAAAGCTCTTGGCTTACAGGAGAAGGTACGAATGAAAACAGCTCCACATACACTGCTTACAGATATCCTTCTGAATTTTGAGCTCCACTGCTAATCAATACATGCCTAACTTTTATATGTTTTACATTTTGGTAACTTTCAGTGCGAGTGTTATCCTCTTACCCAAACTCAAGTTTTCATTCTGTAAAGCAGGTCATTGTTATTAATTATTGTTATTAATTCTCTTGAAGGCGGTTACTATCTGACAAGCCTCTACGCCAGTCTGAGTCTGATTCAGAGTCAGCCAGAGGATGTGCCTCCCAGCGGCCTTACAAACCAGGCCAGAGAGTCTCTGAAAGAATGGAGCCGGCGTCGGAGCAACGAAACCACAAGTCATAAGGACAGCAAACTGCATCAGGTCAGATACACTGGTTGAACAAAGCACATCTACTCCATCTGAATTGTGCAAGTATAGTCCAAAAACAAGAGCTCTGTGTTGTTTCTATGCTACAGAGGTTTATAAAGGTGCTGTTTCAAGATGGCGACAGTAGCTTGGTAAAAACCCTAATGTGGAAGACTGCACTCAACGGTGAAGCCATGGCTCAGCTCTGTGCTGTGAAGTTTGGAGTGGACCAGCCGGAGGATTACAGCCTGTACTGGAGGAGAGACGGGGAGTTAACACCTCTCCCGCCTGACGCCCAGATTCAAGACCTGCAGAGCATGGGTGTGAGTGGGGTTCCCCTTATTTACCAGGCGTCCAGTCAGCATGAAATGTCCCAGAAGCTGAACAGAGGAAGTGCAGTGGATCTAACAGAGGCAGCTTCATAATGTGAGCATGCCTGATTACTCACAGAAAAGCTGATGATAATAATAATGCTCATTTATTTAATGTTAACTGTAAGATAGGATTACACCTCTTAAAAATAAAGGGTGTTTTCTGACATCTATGGTTCCATGAAGAAACAATAACATCCATTGCACAATATGTTCTTCATAGTAAAAAAAAAAAAAGTTTATTTTATTTAGGTTGGGGGGGGTGGAACGTTCACTGAAAGGTTCTTTGGGAAACCAAACATTCTTCTATAGCATTGGAACCTTTATTTTTAAGATTATAGATTTTATAAGATGCCAAATCAGCCTGTTTAATGTCCATGACTGCTAATTACTGATTGTGTTTAGCTGGTGTTCTGTGATACTTCCTAAGGCTAATTTATTAAGCAATCGTTTGTGTATTATGTTTAATCTTCTTTTAGGTTGGCTATTAATGACTGGTTTCATTACCCCAACTCTGTTCTCCATTTTTTTGTTCTTTAATTTTAGTCTTTTCTAATGTAAAGTAATTAACCATTTATGGAAATATCTAATTTATGAGATGGTCAGTATTGAGATATTGGATTTAGTCTTATTGTTCATCTTGTATTATGGTAATATTTATATGAAATGCATTGGACAAATGTTTTGGCATTTTGAAAGTAAAAGACAATGAAAACCCTTCAGAAATCATTGGTTTTATTTGGTAGGGACTGGTGGCTTTCACCATCCACACTGAACACCGACAACATGTTTTGAGCAACCAAAGATCCTTTAAACCAGTGAAGAATTGATATTCTCCTGGATAAGTGAATCAGCAGATGAACTCTACACTAGATATGATCTAAAAGTAGCAGAGAGTGTGTTTCCATTTTAAAGTAAGTTGAGAAAGTGTGTTATGTGTTGTGATTACATAAGTCCCACCCTCACACAGCAAGTTGACTCTTGTCAGCGCTTCCACATGCACGTGTGGGAAGTGTGGGCTGCGGCCTGATTCAAAGTAGGAACAGAAATTTCTAATTAAAACTAATCAGAGTTGCCTTTGTTTAAAAGTGAATAGACAAAATAGAAAGAAGTAGGAAATCAGTGGGAAAGGTAAAATACGGGGTGTTACATTTGTGTGTGTGGTTCGTTCTTCCTTCCTCCTACATGTGAATGGTTCTATAATCATTACCAGTGCCTTCAATTGTGCACTCTTCAGCCGTTTGTTCATTTCTGAAAGTTGCCGTGGTTCAGTGTGGTCTAATACTCGTCTGAGAGGATGTATCCTCTCAGCACCAGCAGGACGAGTCCATGCAGGTCATTTCCAGCAGCTGGGCCTCTACCTCCTCGGCATCGTCTGGGAAGCGTTTGACGAAGGACTGGATGAGCCCTGCAGCGCTGCCTTCATACTCAACCAGCTCCACAGCGTCACCTATGACATATAGAAGCACATTATTCCTCTTATTCATATGTGTTTCTGTGCTACTACGTCTCTGATCATATGAGAATGCTCTATTTTGGTACATGGCTATGAAAGGAGGCTGCACACGGACCTTTGATGTAGGTGTTAGCCTGGACAAACATCTTCCGAGCTTCCTTACGGAGCAGAACCGTCTCTCTGAGGCGCAGGAAATCGTGGGTGCCGTCAGCAGTCACGGCAGAATAGCCTTCATACAGAGCCCTTCCTCCCTCCACGTCAGCTGTGGACTTGTGCACCTTTACACAAAGAAAATGATCAAAACAATATACAAACTAATCTGGTATTACTGAACAGAACCATGGCTATTTGCAAAAGCTCTGAATATAATTCATATAATATAATCTGAATATGATTTTTTTTTAAAGGTAATGATGAGATACTTAAATCTGTCTTATTTATATTTTAATTTATGTAATTCACAATTATGAGAACTAAAGTAGCACTGTGATATAAAGTCACACTAATGTAAACATTAAATAAGACAAACACTAACTGAAATAATAATAAAAATATATTTGCAGGGGTAACATTTTCATTTAGTTCACTTGAAAGACTAAAATCACTACAACAGAAATAAAAATGAATACAGAAAAATAACTATACATAAAAAAATTAATATAAATGACTAACATGAAATGGAACTATCAAGATATTAATAAAAACTAAAGTAATTAATTATACTACAATAGCACTGATATAAAGTCACATTATTGTATAATTATAATAATTTGATCACAGGAGGTTGATTATGTGGTGTGGATTTAAGTTCAAAAACTAAAGCTCCATTTGAACCCAGTAAGCAGGCTGTACCTGCAGTTTACAGAGGAACCTCTGGATGGCGCTCTTGCCCACTGTGTATATCTTGCTGCGGTCCAGTGTTATGACTGCATCTGGCCGTCCATCTGCCCCTGTACACTCCCTCAGACCAACCAGTCCCTCTCCAGCCTCCAGCAGAACCCGTAAAATCACAAACCGGGCCTGCATGTGTGCCTACGAAGGCGAGACATCCAGGATAGCGTTAAGACAGCCAGACAATCAAGAGAAACAGTAATGATTTCTGGGCATTCACACATCTCACCTGTCTCCAGCTCTTGCTCTCTGGCGTGTAGAACTCCAGCCCCAGCAGACCGGCACGCACCATGGTCAGCCAGTTCACGTATACCACCTCCTCTGCATCCTCCCCTTCATGTCCGAAAATACTGCCGCACACACAGATTTCTTCAGCATCCAGCTGAGTGAATTCCTGCAGAGGTGACTAAATGTCCAGTGACTCACCTGAGCACCTGTTTGTTGAGACACAGGTAGAGTCCCACACACTCAGCTCGACACTCTTCATAGGACGAGGCAATGGTGGAGAACTTGCTGTCCCACGTCTCGCTACCCTTGTACCAGCTCGAGATCTAAAATCCAGAATTTACATTTCATGACACACAATTTATAAAGGGCATAAAACAAAGTGGAATCCACTAATGAATGCGATGAAAAAAACTCACCAGTTCTCCGGTTTCTGGATTACGAACAGCAGTTTGATCAAAGTTGTATTTTCCCTTATCATCCTGTTTCAAAACAAACATAAGATGAAGCAACTGTGAGACATTTGTGTTCAGGAAATATTCTGGGTCAATATAAGCATGCTCTATTGAGAGCTTAAGCGCCAAATTCAACTCAAATAGCAGACACACTGCTAAAAGAAAATTTAGGCAACTTCATAGCTCAACAACACATCTGTCTGTACAGAAGAATTTATGTTTCAATGAAGAAAAGAAAAAACACTAGCATTCAAAGGTTTGGGATATGACACTGTGTTGATACCTGAACAAAGAGCTTCCCGCTGCCATGACCCAGCAGCTCATGGAGTCCCACCTGCACCTCAAAAGAAGGACCCTTCCATTTGATGTACAGGTCCTACAGGAATAAGCCACAGAGGAAGAGAACCATCATTCTGCGCCTCCATTACAACATGTTTATAGTTTCACATCAGTCTTACTTTATCACTCTCCTCAAGAAAGGTGAGCTTGTCTTTCTGTGTGGCGTATGCAACTGCCAGCACATTCCCAAGGGACACGTTCTTGAAACCTTCTGTCTGTCTGATGTCGTCATCTACAGATAGAAAAATGGTTGAACGTTCATCAATGCGCCCTGACGGCACATGGGGGAAAAAACATGTTGGATAAGAGGGATTTACAGTTTGGAATGTTGATTCCTGCAGGGATGCCGCTGCCGGCGAAGGTGAGTACGTCCAGAGAGGTGAAGTCTGGCTTGAGGAAGCGGTCCTTCTCAAAGGCTGGAGGCCAAGGCAGCTCGGGCAGTAAGACTTCGGCTGAGCTCACCAACTGAGCGAAGCGAGCGCTCATGGCCTTGTTGACCACAGCAACAAAACCTGGTGGATGAGATGGTAAGTGTGGAGGAGAGAGAGACATAGTGGTCGTAACTGGCTATCTATAGGAGTTACTCGGTTGTTTAAAGCAATTTGTGTGTTCCATTTCCCGTTTTACACAACCATTCAAAGAATTGCTTTTGGAATGATTTTTTTATCATATATGAAGTCTGTTATGTTCACCAAGGCTGCATTTATTTGTTAATATATTTTAAAAAGTAATTTATTCCTGTGACAGCAAAATTCAATTCCCAGAAGTCATTACTCCAGTCTTCAGTGACAGATGGTCCTTCACAAATCATTCTAAAGGTGGGTCATATTTACAGTTTCTTATTACGATCAAAGTAGAAAACAGCTGTGCTGCTGAATATTTCTGTGGAAACTGTGATAGTTTATTAAAGATTTTTTTAAAAACATTATACACTTTTGATCAATGTAATGTGCCACTGCAAAAATTCTGACATAGTAATAATAAAAATAACAATAATTAAATAATAAAAGAATAAGTCAGATTTCCTTTCAAGATATTCATTCTTTTAATTAGGCTTTTATTATTAATATATATTTTTAAATGTAAAATATATTAATCATAGAAGAGGTGTTCAACCATCCTTCTGTAGGTTTGTTCTGCATAATGTATTTAGAAATAAATCTGGGCAAAACAATGAGCATCACTTTGTTTGACCCACTAATATCTGAGCTCACCTTCAAATTCACCCCTTGAGCCAAATGGATCTCTGTAGCTCTCGATAAAACCAATGTAACTGTTGCAAATTTTAAAAAGAGAGAGAGAGAGAGAGAGAGAGAGAGAGATAGAGAATAATAAGGTTTTAAAAGAATGAGCAAGCATAGTATAAACTAAATATGAAACATAAGTATCTAGGCTTCTGTCAACAGCCTGGTCTGTTAAATATTGTTCAGTCACCTCTCCACAATAGGTCCTTTGTCTTTAATCCAATAGCGGGACCCTTCTTTATGGGCTTCCACTGAGCCACATGTGAAACTGCGAATGTACTCTTCCAGCATCTTCTTCTGGTTCTCATTGGCTGCATAATCCTAAAACAAAACAAAAAACCTTTACTGATGCTTTAAAAGGTCATGCTATTCATTTCACATTCAAAAGTACCAATGGATCAGTTTTTTTGGTGAATGTTGCCATACCTTGGCTTTTTCCAAGTTCTGACACACTTTATCCATAAGAAAGGCATAATCGCCTTTCTTAACAGAGAACACCGAATCCTTAAATTCATGTTTGCCACAAAAAGCGTCACTCTTTCCTTCAACAGCACTGTTGTCTGCAGATGGGAGGGAGACAATAGTCAAGAGAACGAAAAGTGAATTATATCAAACTGGATTTTAGCTGCTCTGTATACTCACCCTTTTCGGCAGACGCCAGACGCACCTCATAGCATCGCTTCCCATCTATTTCAGTCTTGAACAGACGGGTGTTGTAGGCACTCAGGTTCTACAAGGATGATTATCATTGGTAAAGTTCATTTGTGCAGTAATAGCTGCTGTCAGTAAGGATACAACAACATCATGGGTTCGATTTTCCAGGGAAAGCAAGAACTAATTAAATGTGTACCTTGAATGTAATGCAAGTCTCTTTAGATAATAGCTTATCCCAAAATGCACAAATGTAAACGAATGAATAAGTTACAATATTGTTCAACTGGTTAAAATAAGTTAATGCATTAGCTAACATGAACAATAATGTTACAATACTTTTGACACTATTTATTAACCTAGACTAATGTTCATTTATTAACGCTTAATTCATATTTGCTCATAGTACTTGCGTCCATTAATACGACCTGAAATGTTAAACACATTAGTATATTTAGAAATGAACCTACATTAATAAATGCTCTTGATAGATTCTTTATTGTTAGCTTAGAACATCTAATAGATTCATTAATGCTAACAAAATGAACGTTATTGTAAATTGTTAATGAAATTTCTTCCAAATTATTAATTTTATGCACTTGGCAGATGCTTTTACTTTAAAGGTATTCAATGCTTTACATTTTCCTAATACTAGAGTTCCCTTCGATCAAAATACATGATTACGTATAGTAAATATATATATATATATATATATATACAGTACTATGTAAGACACATGTGGTTGAACATTAAAAAAATATATTGTATTTGTGTCAATAATTCCACACAGTTTTCATATTACTTCAATGAACTAGCCGGATCTCTCACATATGCACTATACCTTAGAGTCCAGAAATTTCTGGGCAAGCTCTGCATCTTCTAAGCAGCAGTTTCCTGAGAAGTACGCCGAGATCCCCTAGGAGAAAGGCATTATTAGGTAAAAAAGCAAACCAAAAGGCAGATTGTAGTATGAGATCTTAAATTTTCATTTTACCTTCTCACCCAGACCGAGCTGTTTCTGCTTGTCTTCTAGGGAGTAGAGGGGCTCGCAGCACCAGCCCCACAGTCTCTCCACGTCACCAGGGCTCTGTTTAAAGGCCAGACTCTCCCACACCAGAGCCTTGAACTTCTCCTGCATATCAAAACAGGCAAAAATAATCAAACACTTAAACTTATATTATTACATCAAATTCTGTCAGAGGTCCCACACATGGGACATAATAAGTATGGTTTTTGACCTTTGGTAGGTTGGGGATGAATTTGGTGTCCCCGAATGACTTGTAGTTCCCCATGTTTGCATAAAGTCCGGCAGCATATACGAGGAAGGCCTGGAAACAGACAAAGCGTTGTTACTAAAACTGAATACAGAACGGGATGTTAGCTAACTTTGGTGTTCTTAACAGGTTTGCTTCACCTGATACTCCTCTGCGCTCAGTCCAGCTGCAGTAGCCGCTGCCTCCAGCTGCTGTGGCGCCTGTGCGCGGAACATTTTTTGCAGCAGCACGTAGATGTTGGCAGACTCAGGAGAGGTCTGGATCAGCACGATCAGTCCACCGTACCAGGACGCCCGAGAGAGGTAGTGTGCATACAGTTGCTCTTTGGGAGACAAGAGCTTGAATGCCACCCGGCAGTCCAGAGCAGAGATCCCGATGTCATTAGGGAGGTAATACTGAGAGTCCACCATTTCGGTCTTTAGGCAGCTTGATTGCTCTCCACTGAAAATACACACAAAACATCAATCACTGATTAAATATTTTACTTTACAAAAGCACAAAATCAACTGGTTATTATTAGGGATTCACATCACAGTCTCAATCTGAACTTGTCTCTACGCACACAAAAGCTAATAAAATTCAATAGCTGAGCAGATACTGTAAGTCAGAAGTTTGACTTTTGGCTGAAAGGTCATCCAGCACTGACAAAGAGAGTTTCTCTTTCACTTCTGGGACTTTCTGATCAGCTAATACTGTTAGCACACTCGATAGTGCAGGGAATCAAGACAATGAAATCCCGCAAATGTATGCCGTGCATAACATATATGCGATAATTCACTATTTAACTAATCTTGTCATCTATTATAGCCAACGTACGGCTTCTCTTTAAGCAATATCCAAGAGATAAATAACAACACCTAACACAACTTCTACCTGAATTGTGCGTTCACTCCTGTCAAAATGAGCACCGGCGTTCGAAACTACTTCCGCTACTCATTCAACGGAATGACCCGCCCTTCAGCCAATCAGACGACTGAAATGTTAATTGACAGGTGTGAGAACCAATAGGAACAAAGGATGAAAAGGTGTCGCGTTGTATGTATATGCAAATGAAATGATAGTTCTGTAAAAAAGCAATATTTATGTGGGTATGTAAAAATATTAACATATATGTTTAATATAAAGAAAGAAAGTATCGATATATATGATTTCTGGCATTAGTAGACTGAACTTTTAGCTCATGTTGTTGAAATGAACTTGCATTGTTTATCAGTTAAGTACTTAAATGGAATTCATTTCCCAGCACTCCAAAATAACCTTTCTGTCAACAGGAAATTGTCTATCTGCATGGTCTGAACAGCGTCTCGACCACCCATGATCATTTATTTGTTGAGCTGGCTTTCTGAGAGATGAGAATAGTTGGCCAAGCATACATTTAGGTGTGAAATAAATAATGAAGGTGAAATAGCCAACCCCAAATAGAGTTTTAATAAACTAGAATAAAGGTTAAATAATAATAAAAAAATTAGTCAGTCAATATATCTTTTAAACCTTGAAAACTACTTCACTACATTGAGGTAAGTCAATTGATGATAAACAAGTAGTAGGCTTAAAAAAAACAACAAGTGGTAAATCAAGAAATTCCATTTCTGGAATTCAGTTTCTGTCCTCTATTCTAATGAATATAACCCCCAAACATTAAATATATAACCCCTGAGCATAAGCCCCAAACATTAAAACCAGTTCAGTGTTTATTGCAGTCGTGGGAGACCGGCACACTGCTGAAGGGAGGGAACAGTAATCAATGTGGAGTCAGGGAATCAAGATGATCCAAGTGGCGCCAGATGAGAAGATAGTAACCTCTTGTTCGGAGGTCTGAATGGGTCAAGTACCTTCTGAGGAACCGTCATTGGCTGCATTATGCCTTAAACTGGCCTCAGCTTTTCTCTTTTCTTTGTTGTCTGATAGAGGCGTTGTGCAAAATGCACAAATTTTACTAAAATATGCATAATAAATGAAAGAAAATAATACATTTTTCTGCTTATTGAGATAATGTAGATGTCCCTCAACATGAATATAAGCAGACTACAGAGTAAAAGGTGGTGGTGTTGTGTAAAAAAAACAATACAAAACAAAAATAATTGATAAGCATAATATACATGCATATATATTTAATGAGTAGTCAGACCCGCATGCTTTATCTCAGCCAACAAAGATGTGGTTTAGAGCAAGCCAATCACAGAAAGCAAATGTCAATAAATCACATACATGCAACAGATCACTGGGACGGCACATCGTCCGTTGCCTGTGTTTATTCTCCTCACTAGAGGAGAAGGAGAATGGAACAACTCTGACACCATTTTGCACAAATTATTCCTTTTCGGTTTTTTTTACATTAGCTTGGAATTTCTTTACAGATGGCTGTGATTCCACCTTGGTTCTATGCCACCCAATATTTGCTTTGACCAAAAATGGATCCATGCATCTGCATTTCAGAGATAAAGTGGGACCGACATGAAAATGAAGATCTCCTCTGCAGTGATACCACCCAAAATATGTGTCGTTACAGATATGTTTGGGCATTGAACAATGGACTACTATTACAAGCCCAGACTCAAACATGCTTTTCAGTGATCCATGTGGAGAATGGGTAACTTTAAGGTAATGTTTCAAGCATTTCATGCCATCAGATTTGTTCGTTTTCTTATCTGATTTGGGTGTTAAAACTGCTTACTCTTTGCTCATAGTTGTACATTGTTGTATTGATTTATTTTTAAGAATGTTAAGAGATTGTTTCAAGTTTCTTCCTCTACATTTATTTCTGTGCTATGTTTGAATTGCTGGATTGTGTAATTGTGTTTTGGTCTGTAGCCGTGTGCCAAAGCCTCTTGACACTGTCTGTATTTTTATGATAGTGGCAATTATGTCTTTATCGTACTTAACCCAAGTTCAAGTTCACAAGGAATAGGAAAATGTGATTTTTATTTATGATACTTTTTTGAATTGCTGTAAATTCATGTAGAATGCACAATCAGTTTTAAACTGGAAGTAGTTTTCCTGGAACCACAAATGGCAGTTATTATTCAAAACCAAATGCTTATCTACAAGAGTTCTCCGAGTTCTTAGAAAAGTAAAAGACCATCTTGTTTTGACAGATGCAAGCCTATTGGTGATTAATGGCCAACTGTCACATGGAACAGGAGGGGAGGGTCTAAAGACCCCTACAGAGAAAGTGGTTATAAACATGAACATGCCCAGAGATTACAGCCAGTTATCTGTAAGTATGTCTGTTGCTCGTATTTTGAACATAACCCCCGTTTTAACATGCCTGACATGAGCACATGATCGCTTTCAGTCATCTTACATTTTAAAATGACTTTAAAGCATTTGGAAACGGTTAGGGATCAACTGAGTAAAGAGTGTCATGGAAAAGCTAGAAGAAAGCAAATATTCATTGAGCAGAAGAAAAGGAGGTGAGTACAAAACCTAAACCTAGTCACATGCAAATACAAAGCTTTTTGTGTAAAACCAACATTGAATGTAGACACGTTTGAAATATCATTTAACTATTTCAGCTATTCTGAGGATTTGGAACAAATAATTTATTATAAAAAATATTTATATTTCATTTTTAACAAATTGTAATTAAAGGATATTGCTATTGTAAAATAATTATATGTAGTTGTGAATTTTCTGGTGGCATGCAAAGCCTTGCTGTGATGTAGTTTGCATAGTGTGGTTGCAAATTATTGAGATATTTAGATAATGCCTAAACAGCAAACCGGTTATTTGCAAAACGGCACTATGAAAAAGTTATAAAGAAATGTTATTACAATTATTTGCATACCACCGCTGTGTGGAAAGATATAGTAAATAACTGAATGAATAAGTCATTGTTTGAAATATCATTCAATGCTTAATACATTGAAGCTGGATTAACAATGAATGATTTTTGCAAAAAGTGCCAGTACATTCTTCAGAACTAACCTGTGAAACTATTTTGATTTCATTTTTAACTCATTTGTCTGATTTTAATCAGTAGACGACAATGGTTAAAAAGGAAGGGAAACAAGCTTTTTAAAGTCAAATATAATGAAATCCCTCTGTTAGCATGACTTTTGCATAGTGCATTTTGCAGATGGGTAAAATATTGAGTTAATACTCAAATAACAAAACAGCAGTTTGCTAAAAGGCATGCAAAAGTAATGCCACCAGATAGTCCATTAATATATTTACCTAAAAATGCATATATATCTAAAAAAAAAAAATGTTTTAAATTGTTATTCTTGTTAAAAATAATAATAATACAATATTAAGTAATGGATTTTGGTTGCAAAAATCAGAAATTGGTTTTACCATTATTTGTTTACCTTTTCAGGCAAAAAAAAAAAAAAACCATTAAGAATCAATGCAATAAAGAATAAAGCAATTTCAAAGTGAGTGCAAAAAGCATGTAAATGCATGTGGGAATGTATTCTCAGAAGACATGACATTGTATCAGAAACTGCAGGCACCAAGGCTTGGTAGTGATAAGACAAAGTGACGCAGTCATGACGTCTCTTTTTCCATTAGTACTGGTGCTGTTCTCTGTCTTCAGGGTACATGGTGGCTTTAGAATGTTCCCTTCTCTAAATGACGCTAAAAGAGACTCAAATGGCAGCATGCTCATACAACCAAAACAATGTTTGCATGCTTATGGTAAAAACTAAACCTAGTCCATGAAATATTTAAATGCAAATGTTTTTGTACACAATGAATATTGCATGTAAATGTACTATGCATTCTGAGTCTGTCATTCTGAAAGCTGTAGCAAAGAACTGACATAGCAAATCAATTTTATTTCAAATGTTTATGTTTTGTGGTTATTCAAATTCTCAAACTTTAAATACAGGGTCCGCACAGAATGGAGAAAAGCGCATTCTCGTTTGGCGGCACGGAGCAGAAGGAGGAAGGAGAGTCAGCTGTTCAAGGAATTAACTGCTCTTCTGCCTCTGGACACGAGTATGGATGGCCAGCGCGACAAAGCATCAGTCATTCGTCTCGCAATCGCTTACCTGCACCTGAGGGATCTTATGAACACCATAGACTCCTGTGCACTGCCAGTGATGACACAGTCCTCTTCTCCTTCGCCAGGTAGAAAGAAAAAGTTAAAAGTAGAAAGCGGGTTGAAAGAAAGCAAGTTTTCTAAAGGCCGTTGTGATTGTAGGAGTATCAGATGAGTCTCATGAGAGGGAGTTGCTAGATTCTGCTCTTGGAGGGTTTGTGGTTTTGTTGTCTTTGAATGGCAAGGTCATCTTCACCACTAAGGGCGTAACCACACACACTGGAATTAACCAGGTGATGACACTAAAACCAAGTCTAATTGCATGTACTTGGAATCACTTTACTGGCTCCATAAGGAAATCTCATACGCTTCTCTTCCAGATGGATTTGATCGGGAGGAGTTTGTTTGAGTTCTTGCATCCTTGTGATCAGATGGAGGTCAAAGACATTCTCACGAGACTGATCGGTGAGCACCTCCCGCTGAAAAGATCAGTTCAGTTTGCATGCTCGTCCAGGCTGGTTTATGATCTGACGGGCTTCTAATATTTCAGGAAAGCGAGGACAGCAAGAATGTGAAGTGTTCCTCAGAATAAAAAACGTGATGAACCAAAAGCTGACGCCTTGGAAAGTAAGAATGCTTTTTTGCCTTTCCATTGTTTCCAAAAGCCCACATAATCGTCATAGTTTTCACATCTTTGACTCTCTGAAGATTATTCAGTGTACTGGAAAGAAAAGGTCATCTGCCACACCTGGATCCAGTTGTCTAGTTCTTCAGTGCAGGGTCCTGCCCATGCGGGAGATCACTGAACTGAATGCAGCGCTGAATAGAAGTACCTTTATGAGCGTACACAGTCCAGACATGAAGTTCACCTACTGCCACTCAAGGTATGCATGACAGGCAAAACCCTAAATGCTTTAACCCTAAATGCTTTAACCCTCTCTGGGCAGTCTTCACATTTGAAGCTCTTTTTTGGCTCAGGGTTGTGAAGTTGACCGGCTTTTGTGACACAGAGCTGATGGGCCAGTCCGTGTACCAGTACTATCATCCATCTGACAGCCAGCGAATGCGCAAGGCACACGTTCACTGTAAGAGAAATATCTTGTCATCTGTTTCCCACTTTGTATGCTTCCTTTGACTTTTTTATTATGCCTTATTTGTTGAATAAAAAAATGTAAAAATAAAAATCCATGTCGTTCCAAACCCATATGACTGTCTTTAAGTCTAGTCATGTCTTAAGTAAAACTATTTAAATGTATTTTTCGTAAACTCTTATGGGAGAAAGAACATCATACAGGTTTGGAATGGGATGTGAATGAGTAAAAACAGAATCTCTTTAATAGTGTTCAAATATCTTTCTGGAACAGTGCTTTCCAAGGGTCAGGTGTCGACAGGTAAATATCGGCTACTGCACGGACATGGTGGCTATGTGTGGGCAGAGACAGACGCATCATTGGTGTGCAACAGTCGTACCGGTGTACCAGAGAGTGTCGTCTGCATCAATTACATTCTTAGGTTAGAAAACTGCCACTAGAAATGCCAAGGCAATGGGTTCAATTCACAGGAAGTTTGATAAAAGAAAGTTTCACTTTGTACGTTTGTAGTGGAGTGGAGCAGCCCGATTTGACATATTTGCTGAAGCAGTCAGAACAACTTCTGAAACCACGTCTCACAATCCCAGCCTGCCTCTTTTCCCCTGACTGCAGCCCAGCAGGACAAAAGCAGCCTGAGAACCAAATCAAATGGGCACGATAGTCCTACAACACCTCGAAACCAAAGAGGTACAATTAACATGTGAAAATTAAACATTAAATGACATTTCAAATATCACAATAATGAATCTGTTTTTGCTCAGAGGGTGACATACAGGAAGGTCAGGACTGTACGGAGACCACACATAACACAGAAGAGTGCTGCAAGTTCACTTGTGTGAGAACCCTTCCAACATTTACTGTGGTAACAGATGTTAATGCCACTTACTGACCCCACATTTGTGAATTTTAGTACGTGTGGTTGTGGAAAAGCTTCCTGTGTGCTGTGCTTTACTGTAGGATCTGTGCGAGTTAGACTTGGACAGTCTGGCTCCATACATTCCGATGCACGGAGAGGACTTCCTGCTAACTCCCATATTAGAGGAGACAGAGGACAGCGCCGAACTGAACATGTGTGGACCATCATTCAATAGTCCACATCAAAAACTGGACCCTCAGTTGCAAAATTCAAAGGGAACAGTCTTTCTGCCTGAAAAGAGCCTTACACATCCCAACAAAGTGTCAGGCATTATTTTCTAGCAAACAGGTGTGTCTAATAAGAAAGGTTATTTTATGTTTGCTTCTTTATGCATTTCACAAACCATTAATAAACACGACTACATTTAATTTGTTATAGGATCAGCGATACTAACCTGATGTCATCACAGCATTGGAATGAGAGGCAAGATCTCGTGAACAGGATTTCGAAGGTACTGTGCTCATGTGCATTAAAATGTATAACTTTTATATTACCGTTACTTCTAGCCTGTTGATTAGGCTTAGACTTCATCAAACTAGTTCCAAAAATGTACAAAATAACCAGTAATACTGTGTCTGAAATGTCTAAAAGAGATCAAATATTGACTTTGAATATTTTGAGTGTAAGCAGCCCTGAAAATACATTCAAACAAAGTTGTCACGATGTAATTGGACTCATTTCTTCTTCCAGGTTTATAATTATAAACAGCATAATTATCAGTTCTTCTCTGCTGAAAGTGAGACATATCACAGGAGCAAGGGTGTGCTGAAAGTTTTACAACATCCCAAAAGAACACGCTGGAGTTTCGGTAAGAAATTGGTCCCAGATTTAATAAAACTATATTTTCTTAATTTACGACACATTTTACATTTTTGGCATTTCCACTAGATGGATCAACACCGAGGTCATGTGGCGGTGACCCAAATACACTTGGAATAAAGTTCCGATCACTTCCAGAGAATCCTAATTATCATCCTCAGGACAGAAGACAGCGTGCTGATGTAAAAGCGCCCGCAGCACCTTTGACTCTGCCTGTGTTGAGCGGGTGGGAGTGCGAGGTCAACGCACCTCTTGACCCCACATCATATTTGCTCCAAGGGACAGAAATTATAGCTGTTCTGGACCAAGTGGCCTCAAGACTGCCTTGGTGCTGATATAAAACTAAATACAACACTAACAATGTGCATTTGAATACAATTTCTTACTTACATACCCAATGCATCTTTATAATAACACCTGCAAGCATTGCCTTAAGAGTTCATTACTGAAACCTGTGTGAGCGCGGGGAAGTTTTTTATTTATTTATTTAATATTGGGCTTTGCATTCAAACCTCTCATTCACTTCTGAGGTTGCAGTGTTAAGGCCTATTCTATTCACACCAATTTCGACAATCTATAGTCATAATTATTCTATAATCAACTGTAACGATAACGACATAGAGAAACAATATCACTGGAATCACTTTCAGAAATTTGTATTTTTTTTTAGCTGAAGTCAGTAAAAAGCTTGAGGATTTAAAGCAGCGGAGAACAAGACTGCACACACACTTACATTAAATAGAGCATCAGAATCTTCTGGTGTGAATGCTAATATTATAGTTAGAATTCTTGGTGTGAACAGGACTTTAGTAGCAAGTATGAAGTTGCATTTGCTACAATTGATGTGCAGTATTTTTAACTCTGATGAATTAAGAATTTTTTGCACGCACAAATGTGTTTCAATTCACTATTTTTCATATCTTAATTATATTTTGTGCATTTTTATTTTTAATAACATTATAGTGTGTTTCGCACTCTTTGGTGTTCCCTTCAAATATTGTTTCCATTTTATGAATTGGAATATGAATATACCTACTAACAGTGCGTAGTAGTTTCAGGCTAATTTAATAAAGTTTTGCACATTGAGAAATAAATTGTATCAATCTGAATGGTGTGCAATTAATACTCCACTCATAGTTTTCCATAGACAGTGCTTTAATTATACATGGTGCGGATCACACCACCTCAAATGTCTTTCGTAATATTGAAATGACCGCTGGCTAAATCTCACTAGTATCAAGACTAAATTACATAGAACTCAAAAGAGATTCTGATCCATGTAAGATGGCAATGCAGCATGTAAAACCATTGTGATACTGGAACTTAAGTGAAAAACAGTAGATGCTTGTAATAATACATAAATCAATAATATTAGACCAGCTTCATCGCAACAGTTTTTAATGAGAAAAAAAAAAACACAGACAAAGGATAAAGTGTTCTACAGAAAATTCTATGAATCAGGAAATAAAATGAAGAGGTGTGAATTTACACTCAAAACAATACTGGCTGCGACTATTCAGCTTTAAAATTTTACTAAAATAAGTAGACGAGTAGAATAGAAGACCAGATTTGTTCCAATATCCAGATTTATTTTGTAATGTTATTCCTGCGAAAAAGATGATAAGAAAGCAATTAACAAATAGAATGTAGATGGAGCATAATAGCTGAAATGGAAATCATGAATAGACACTTACGCATTCATGCTCTTCCCACTGCCACTCAGCACTATGTAAGGAGTTTTCTGGGACTTCTGCTTTTCCTGCAGAAGAGCGACGGTGCCCAGAGGAGTGTCACTGCTGCTCATCTTCTTCAGCAGCTGCAGGAAAACAAACATGAGAGATGATGACTTTCATGACCCTACCAGAATCAGGCATTAAGACTTCATGACTTTAATGTGTCAGTTAATGGTGCTTCATGTTAAATATTTGGCGATCTGAAAAAATTAAAATAAAATAAAAAACACATACCGCTTCTTCCTCAAGCTTTTTCATCCTCCGCTCGGTCTTCATCTTGCCAGAGCCCTTCCCATGGAAGCGATGGGACAGCTGTCTGAAAGCCTGGAGGACGACAAATGAGGCTGAGCACTCATAAAGATATTTCAGGAGGAAGTAGCGATTTATTTAATGATGATGTGGCTGGTTGAGAACCACATGTGCACGGACCTCTTTAGGGGTGAGCTTGCGACCAGACTCATCAACGTACTCAATCTTGATGTCTGGCTTGTAGTTATCCTTTTCTTTGAAATCCTGAGTGAAGCCTCTGTATTCCTCCCTCCTGCTGTACTTATCATCAATATTCCTGCAGTGCAAAGAAAAGGATATGGGAAAATCTTAGCCTTTTTTTTTTTTTTTTAATCAGAAACAACCGCTGGAGAAAGTTTTGCTACATATACATACATCTTGTCTTCGATGGCGTAGTTATCATTTGGGAGAGCTCCTTTTGGGGCTTTGACACGAGCCACCTTCAGCATCTGTGTGTCCAGCAGTCCTGAAAGAGTTAAGTGAATGTGTTTTTTTTTTTTTTTTATAAATTTGACATTATTACCCATTCTATTCAGTTCAAAATCAGATTTGGTTGATATCTCACCTTTGTTTTTGCACAGAAGTAAAGCGGCAGCAAGACCAGAGTTCACAATGGGCTCTTCATCCAGAATAGTAGTGGAAGCCATTGAGATCTATGACAGAAAAAAAACAGAAAAATCATGTTGAAGTGACGGTTTCAGTCCAGCTGAATTGCTGTCAGTGCGGCGAGCAGAAGACTCACATCTGCCTGGCCTTTCTCTTCATCCAGGTTGACGGTGCTCCAGCCCACGTTGTCATCCATATCAGAGTCTGACTGTCCGCCTCCTTCTTTCTCAGCATCCTTTTCAAAGTCCTTCATGACCCAGACAAAACAGACACATTTAATATATCCACAAGTGAAACTATATATCTTAAGTGCAGTGCGGCAGCGAGAACACAGTTCATCCAGAATATTAGTGGAGGCCATTGAAAACTATAACAGAACAGGGATGGGATGCTGCATACCATAATATCCTCTTGGTCCTCTCGGTTTCCTGACAGCCCGTAGGTCGGGATGTCTCCAAGAGTGCGGCAAAATTCAGAGGTTGCATTAAAGACAATGTTATTCTTTCTGTCTGGGTCATTTTCATCATCTTGCAAATTCACCAACTGAGTCATTTGCTCAGCCACCTGAAAAACACCAATGCAAGGAAAGATACAGAAGAAACAGTTGAATAACATTATTAAAAATAAGCATTATTGAACCTAGGATTAAAACGTATCTAAAAAAAAATACACATAAAGTGAAGATCAAAATTAAAGAGCAACCTACGATTTCCTACATTTCAATGTCATTGCTTAGTCCTATTTGAAGTTACCCTAACAGGAGTAGAAGAGCTGTTTTAAGCATATTTCATAAATGGACTGTATTCTGAATAGATACAGTATAGAAGCCATTTTACTTGGCTGTCCATGGGACAGTCACAAGCCTCCCGGTTTTCATCCTAAATATTTTAAATTGTGTTCCAAAGACGAACAAAGCTTTTAGGGGTTTGGAACGACATGAGGGTAAGGAGTTTTTGGGGTGGAGTATCCCTTTAAGATAACAGACTTGTTATAGCACTTGCATATCTTTGCTCTCTTGTTGATTTTGATTGCTTCCATTATCCTCATTTTGTAAGTCGCTTTGGATAAAATCGTCTGCTAAATGACTAAATGTAAACATATCTTGTGTGTGTGTGTGTGTATATATACACAATATATATACAGTCATTTTGTAAAACTTTCTATTTCAACTCATTAGATTTATAAAGCGTACATTCATAGAGCAGATTATTGAACGGAGCGTCACACTGCACAATGACGACGGCAAGAGGGAGATGAAACCTGTGCGCTGAACACTACTGGGCAGTGCGGCACTTTTTAGGGGAAGTCGTGGCCTAATGGTTAGAGGGTTGGACTCCCAATCGAAGGGTTGTGAGTTCTAGTCTCGGGCCGGACGGAATTGTGGGTGGGGGGAGTGCATGTACAGCTCTCTCTCCACTTACAATACCACGACTTAGGTGCCCTTGAGCAAGGCATTGAACCCCCAACTGCTCCCCGGGCGCCGCAGCATAAATGGCTGCCCACTGCTCCGGGTGTGTGTTCACAGTGTGTGTGTGTTCACTGCTCTGTGTGTGTGCATTTCGGATGGGTTAAATGCAGAGCACAAATTCTGAGTATGGGTCACCATACTTGGCTGAATGTCACTTCACTTCATATTCTGAAAATGCTGAAATTTCAGTGCATCCCTAATATATATTGCCTTCAGGATATTGAAAGTCCCAACCTTTTCTCCTGAGTCTTTCAGCATCTGTTTTTGTCTGAGTTTCCTCTGTTTCTCAAGCTGTTTCTGGAGCTCCTGCTCAGCTTCATCCTCTTCTAATGCAGAAGGCTCTGGAGGGGTGAAATCATCTGAGACAGACAAGGAGAAAGAGTGTGGGTGCAGAGAACAGTGATGCAGTTCATTTGAATTTCAAAAGGAAGAGCAGATGCTATTAGAAAAAGAACAAAACTGGTTTTAACTTTAGACATGAACGTGTTCTCTCTTACCATCATCACTAATGTCCATGTCGGCCATTCTGATGTCATCTGACTGCTGGAGGACATCACTGACCTTGCTGCTGGTTTCTTTAGCAACACCTCCATGCTCCACCCCCTCCTCATCGGCTTGCTTTCTACCTCGGCCTCGAGACCTAAGTGCCAGAAACAGTGTTGTGTTGAAATAACTGTAGTGTCGCAGGAGTATTAAACAGGAAATGCATGAAGACTTTACCTGGAACCAAAATCTGTGCTTCGAGTGTCATCCACAATGAGTTCATCAATCTTGAGTACTTTCTCTTTCTTTCTGATTTTCTTGACTTTGCATTTGGTCTTCTTAAAGCCCACCTGATGTCACACAAATGAACGTCAGTCAAGAAGGAAATGAAATTTAAAGCCCAGTGCACTTAACCGGATTGTTCTCACCATCTCGTGTGGCGTGTAGTATTCACTGGCGATGGTCAGAACAGGCATGTCCAGAGACTGGGCCTGACTGCGCAGGTTCTCTCTGATGGCCTGCAGCTCCCGCTCTCTCTCACCCCCCACAAAACCTCCAGCACTGAGCCTGAAACTCTTCTTCTTCTCCCCCTCGATCTCCTCATCGTACTTGGACAGCACAGACTTTGGCTTGAACTGAAGAGAAATCAAAGAAAACATATACATGCTACATTTAATGAATAGGAAATCACATAGCAGACTAATCCTAATTAATTATTGACAAGTATCAGTGGTGTTTTTGGCCATGTGAGACTTTAATTGACGTTAAATAAGAGAATTTGGAAATTCAGATGCAGTCTTACAGTGACCATGTCATCCACACTCTCTTCTTCTTCATAAGGTTTATAATCGGGCTTCTTCTTCTTTAGCTCCACGTTTTTCTCTGCTTTCTCTTTGTCCACCAGACCCACATTCACCAGCACGTCCTCTTCCTCCTCCAGAACGCCTGTGAAAATCACCCACACAGGGAAACTTTGAGTGCGCCCACGAGAGTGTGTGTAGGTGGCGTCAGTGATTTATCAGATGATTTTCCATCTATAGCAACGGTACATTTTGATGGATCATGTTAGCTCACCTTTGTCTTCAATAGTTAAGATAATTGTTTCCCCCTCTTTGAAAGACTCCATCTTGTGTTGAACCTTTAGTCCTTTGAGATCCCGTGAGCTATATGCGTGCTGGTCAGTAAAAACAGATCAATCAAATAAACACATAAACACAAACACAGTCCTATGATAATAGGTAACATTTCTCAGTAAACTTTGAAGGGGGCCTAAAAAAAAAATGAGCTAAAACAGCTTCAAACTGAGCTATTTCTTATTTTAATTCACCCCCTCACAATCTGTCATTTCTAACAAGTTGAAATATATGAGAAAGTCTAATCTTAAAAGTGTGATTTTTTTAGACATGGAAAAGTCATGTACATTAATAAAATGTTTAGACATTTTTAGACTGCATCAAATTTTGGAGTTATGCCAACCTCTAAAATATATTATTGGTTAGAAATTGCTATTTGTGTGTAAAACATTTTTTTTTTTTTTAATGTATGGAACTTAAATTGAACCATCCATAACTATTTTTCATTTAGGGTATTAAAGCATCGATAAGATCACACACCCTTTTTTCTTGTGCAAACTCCTCCTCTACCAGATTGCTCACACCAAACTCTTCATCCATCTCTTCTAGGAGCTTGGCCTGTTGAGAAAGGGATTACACAGAAAACTAAATAGGAAGACTGATAAATGTCAAGCCAAACATAAAGCTAGTCATTTGGTTGTCTCTACAACTGTCTATCCTCTTTATCCTCACCCTCTTCTCTGCCATCTCCTTCTCTTTGGCAAGTTTGCGACTCCTCTCCACCCAAGCAACTGTGTCGTCCAGCCATGGTTCTTCATCTCCAAGCACCTTAACCTTCCTGAAAACACAAGAAATGTAAATAGGCTGACATTACTAAGATTTTGTTTGACTAACATATAATTACAATAGTAGACGTGTTGTTTAGTGATCTTTTGCAGGAGGCAAAAACCGCCTACCCCAGTTTCTGATTGAGCAGACGCTTCTCTTTGAGCGCAGCCAGTTTCTCTCTCATCTCGGCTTGTTGTTTGATGTGGACAGGATTGATGGCCTCGGCCAGGAGGGGCTCCTCCTTCGTTCCAGTCTCTGAGGGACCATCAAAGAACAGCAGATTTAGAAAAAAAAAATGCTTAAAATAAGATGTACACTCAAATGTGTACACTCGCATTAAAAGTATGTGATCAGTATATTTGAAGTCTCTTATGCTCGCCAAGGCTGCATTTATTTGATCAAATATTGTAAATATAGTACAACAAAGCAAATATAGTATAAAAAGTAATAGTGAAAAATTGTCTTCTATTTGAATATACTTTGAAATGTGATTTATTCCTGTGTCTCACGATCCGTCAGAAACCATTCTTATGTGTTGATTTCGTGTTCAGGAAACATGTCTTGTTGTTATCAATGTTGAAAACAGTTGTGCTGCTTATTTTTTTCCATTCTTTCTCTCGTTTTTTGGAAAATGTGATCCTTTTTTCCAGGATTTACTGCTTTAACTGTCACTTTTTAATTACAGCTATAACAATGTAATGTGAATTGCTGAATAAAAGCATTATATATATATATATATATATATATATATATATATATATATATATATATATATATATATATAGTTTTTTTTAATGACTTCAAACTTTTGTATGGTAATGTATAATGGTAAATAGCACTTTGATGTAACGATCATCAAATTCTTACCTTTCTTGTTTTCATTGAGTTCAAGTGGTTTCAAACCTAGTTTGGCTCTCAGTTTACTGCAAAACAAAAGGCAATAACATTCAGCAAAAAATATATTATATATAAACGTATTTATTTTTTTTCCTCCAATTTCAAATAACAGTATGCTACAAAACCTACTTGGTCTCTTCAATGCTGAGCGAAGCATCACCGCTTGCAGATTTGGGCCCTGGCTCTGCAAAATAAGATGTTGACAAACATGAGCCCCATCCATCTCAAAGACTTCTATCAATGCTGTAGAGATTACTTCAGCTGGGACAATGAGATGTATGGCTACCATGGGGAACATTAGTCAGAAATGAGAATAAGATAAAGGCTGCATATCAAAACTCAATCAGCTGCCTACATAGACAGGTTAAGACATGCTGTATAGATATGCATTCCATTTAAAGTCACGTATGTAATAGTATTCTGATATATCCTTCAGAGCGTTTAAAAAAACTTTCATTATATTTCAGCCTTTTTCAAAGTATGTTGATAACAGTGGTGCAGAATAGCAAGTCAACACAGTTCTAGTAACGCCTGTAGGTCTCGTTTGTGGATGACTGACCGCTGTTGTCCTCGAAAGCAGTGTCAGGCTTCTCTTTCTTGACTCTTGGCTCCGCATGGCTCCTCTCTGCTCTACCGCTCCTGTCTCTCTCTGTTCCCCGGCTGCTCCTCTCTCTGGAGCGGGATCTCTTTCTCTTCTCTCGCTCGCGGTCCTTCTCCTTGTGACGGTGTTTCTTGTGCTCACGGTGCCTGTCCTCTGGATCCCGATCTTTCTCCTTCTCTTTGTGTTTCTTCGATGAACCCATATCGGGTCTGTTTGCGGACTAAATGTGCTATTTGTGTCTCAGTGCTATCTAACGCACTTCAGTTGATTGTAACACAGAGAACCGGTAAATACTTACGTAATATCAACAGTACACAGACATCATAAGCTAACTTATATTATGAGCGTTGTTAGTAAGGCATCATTTTGTAATTATTTAGACAGGTCAAATGTAAATACTAACAAAACACGACCAGCAATACTGCAACAACTCAATCGTATGATGAACGCGATGCGCACTGACAACTTCCGGTTTAAATGGCCAATGAGGGAGTTGCAGCGCCACTTACTGGTTTGGAGGGCGTTAATCGCTAAGAAAGACAGCTTCCTCATTTATAAAACTAATTTATACTGTATGAGAATAATATTGTAAGAACTTTTTTTTATATAACACAGTTTTTTTTAAGTATTTCTTAAAAAAAAAGGCTTTTATGTTCCATTTCGTTAAATGTATTAGTACCTGGAAAATAATTACTTTGATTTATAAATGTTAGATGAAGTAAAAAAATATTTTCCGTTCAGTTCAAATAGTTTTGTATAGCACCTTTTGTTTCACAATTAATATTCTTAAATAGCAATAAATAACTTTACAGAAAATAGCGCCTCACACTCCCTGATGAGCAAGGTGAGGATAAACTCCCTAGAAACATACAAAACAAAAATACAACCCTTTTCTGGAAACCACATCCAAAGAAGAAGATATGAACATTAATCATTAAAAATTTATACAAATTTTAAAAGACAAAACAGTTAAAAACTTAAAAACTAAAGATCAACTTAATTTTTTGAAAATTGTTTTACAGTGATGCTAAAGGCTGCATCATAATTTAAAAAATATGCAAAGCAGTACAATTAAAAAAAAATCTTGGTGAAATAAAAAACACGGAGCATGTTTAACAGCTTTAATTTTTAATATCTGATTTTACATAACATAATTAAGAAAATTGGCATGATAACTGACATGAATTTGGAGGACGACTATTAATAGTAAACATAGGATGACTATTAATAGTAAACTGACAGAGATGCAAATGAAAACAAATATTAATATAAGTGAAACAATAAAACTCTGAGTTCATAAACTGCTGTTAAAATTTAATTTCATGAAACAGATCAATGTACAAACATTTTTCATTACTGTCATTCATTATTTTCCATTATTATGTTTTGTTGTTGTAATACAGATTAAGCCACCAACAACACCAGGCTATAATTATGCCCACAAGGCCAAAACCTGATGACACTAATGTCTATAGGGTTTTTCCGGCATCCATATCATTTTGCGGAGAAGCACTTGTACACCACGATCTCCAAAACGGAATACAGATCCTCCTGAATCATTTATTTCCAGCCGTTTTCACATCAGCAATTCTTACGCTAACGAGAGAAAATGACACATGTGACAATGACACAGAGCAGAAAATGCATGTACATTCCAAGTGTAAAAATATTGTGTCCAATAACAGGAAGTTCTACAAACTCTCTCAGATGCTTAGAATAAATAGTAAAGCTTTTGTTTTTTGAACCAGGAGCTTATTAATACAAGGCTGAATTATGTTGGTGGCAAATTTTTTATTGACTCCATTATGAGACACCTCTTATTTGGGCCATAAACTTAAAACAACAACATCATGAGATTCTACAGTTGTCCACTAGATATGCTTTCACATTGTCATTCCCATAGAAAAGAACCATTATATTAAGAACCTTATCAAGTCAACCAGGCTGTATTCTCTTATAATAACCACTGCACACATAACCCTGAGCACAGCCCAACATCACAGAAAAAATTAAGGCCTTTTATGCAAATGAATATGCCCAACTGGTGAAATACCTTGTGGTTAAAAATGAAAATAACTTTCAGTCTGGGTCCCTGAGGCATCATTTACCTTACTTTGAGTTCATGAACAAGTGTACACTAGCACTCCTGAGGAGGAACCTGTAGCTCCTTCCACAGGGTTAACATTTCTTTTGGAGTGCGTTTATGGACTAGGAGAACATTATGATATGCACACGACTTCTCCCGCAGGTCCTCTGGAAGGTCAAAGGTAAGAAACCCGGGATGATGAGTGGGGGACACCCCGAGCCTGTGAAGGCACATTCCTAAGTAAACATCATCAATAGGAAACAAGCTGACCCAACGAGAGACCTCCCGTAGACGTGAAGGCCAAAGCACCAGTGTAAAGCACCCCTCCGCCTCCTGCGTAGACCGGATACGTTCCTTTATAGAAGCTTTCGGGTATGTAATATTTAGTACCAGGTTGCCGATTGGGCCAAGCATTGGCAATAACATCCCCCACAACAAAATTGTCCCATTCTTTAGTTTTATTTCCATGCATCGTTTGTACTCCAGCATTGTTTAAGTAGTCCAGCAGAGCCTTAGTCCTAATAAACACATCATCATCTCCCTTGAAAATGAAGTGGGCATCAGAACAGTGCTTTGAAAGCCAGTCCCAGAAAAGGACATCCTTTAGGGTGAGGTTGAAGAAAGTGTCTTTGAAGTCCCACATGAGGATATCCCTATGGGTGCTGCTCTCCAACTTCAATAAGGCGCTTAGGTCTGGATGAGGCCCTGCCTCTGTGTCCTGTCTCGCAAGCAAGAAGACGGTGCGTACGAACCAGCTTCTGCCTCCACCGTCCCCTCGGATTCGACCGCTCCTGCCCCATGTCTCTCGGATGGCCTGCCTGTTCTCAAAGTTTCCGACTTGTGATTTGATTGCCATCAGAAGGAACGGCGTTTTAGGATCCTGCCCGGGACACAGGTTGGGTTGGTCCATGAGGATAGCGTAATGCCTGCAGTGCATTGACAGGACAAAATCTTTCATTTGACCAGGAAGGGTGCTAAAGTCAGGCAGGTGAGACGCCCAAGTTTCGTCTTGTTCACAGGCACCAGTTTTTCCCGTCTCTTGCAGATGTATTGCATCAAGGCTTGGACCTTTGGAACTCGTGCCATTAACTCTCAATATGGGGTTGTGTTCTCTATCCCAAATGTGCTGGAGGCGGTTCCACAGTGCCCCGTCTTCTATTCTGAGATTCCAGAAGGGCCGCACTGGATGGGAGGCAAGAGCTCCAGAGTTTGTGGAGGCTCCAGTAGCAATGAAATGGAGGGGCAGCTGCGGATGAGGAGGGGAGTAGGAGATGGCTACAAAAATGGACACCATGATGAGGTGACTTACCATCACACAAGGCAAGAGACACAGGCATAGGATCTTTCCATTGCATCTGGAGCGAGCCATGGACTGGAAGGAAATGAAAGACATTGAGAGGAACAATACAGTTATGAGTCAGTGTAAATTTCTGTGAATTACTGCTGAGCTCAGTGAGTGGTGAGAAATCTCAGATAAGGCCAAGCTGTTTTTATTAGAGGGAAATACTAGAACTTCTGCCATTAGGAGGAAGTCTCTGAAGAACTGTGTCTCCATGGTTTTGCCTCCTGAGACAAGTTATGTGCACCTGACCGGGCAACGTCCACAGCATCCTACCACCCACGATATTTACATAATGTGTTTTAAGATCACAGCTTTTACTCTGCGTATGGAAATGCTTTTCACGGTTTCATTCATTATCCATCGGATACTATGTGTGTGTGTGTGTGTGTGTATATGAAATTTTAGGATTTCATGTTATTTCATAATACATATGAACTGACAAACTCAGCACCAGTGCATGTTATAGTAAGAACTATATTTAAAAAGTTGAATTTCTAAGAACAAGTTCAGATTTTAGCTGAAAAATATAAAAATATATCTTACAAATTCTTCTGTAATACTGCAGAGAAATCATTCACATTACCTTCAGATCAGATGTTCAGTTGCGCTGATGGTTTTGGCAAATGCAGTTATCTAGACTCTTCTCCCCACGCAGTCCCCATCCTTTCTTCACAAGTCCTCAGAGGTCCCCAGTGTTTTTTCATGCCAATTGTGGTGTTTTCCAAGAATTTCTAAATATTAAATTGACCGTTTCTTGTGCAAACATTATGTCCAGGTAATGTCAGTACAGTGTTGAAATTAAATCACAGAGCAGGTCTGCTTCTCAACCTCTTCACAGGTGCAGGTAGTAAATAAGAACATTTGCATGCCACAGGTGAGGAGGCACATAAACCACACCTACCTATAATTACATGTAAATCCTTTACATAATCCTTGTTTTACACCCACAAGCCTTCTGATATTTGTATAAAGCTAAGATTGAGGTAGGTCAATTTCATCAGCACCACTGAGCTCATTGTACTCTTTTTTTTTTTTTTTATCAGTAATGATTCTTTTGAACCTAAAATGAAGTGTAAATCCAGACATTTAGTGAAATGTGCCTCAAAACACAAAGACTGGATGCTTAGTTCAAAATAATCATTAGATAACAATGTTTAAGCCATTTTGGCAATGCATAAAATATGTAATTATATAAAATATAAAATTCCTCAAAATCTGAGTATGTTGGGGAAAAAAACTTTTAAAAATTAAAACTACAATATTGCTACTCTGTTAGTTTTTATGAAAAGTAATTAATTGTGCGCTACTTTTCTCAAATGTCCTGAGCTAGCTTGTTTATTTAATATAAAAAGTTTAATTTTTTTCGAAATGTAAAAGCCATTTCACACCAAAAGTGAAATGAATAATCCCCAGTCTTAAGAAAATGTAAATTAAAAAAACTCAAACAAAACTTTCAGCTGCATGCTAACATTCTGAATTGCATGAAGTATAGAATAAATTCAACACTTTCTTCTCAATCATACACACACACAAAGAAAAGAAAAAGAAACACAAAAGTCACGTTTGTCTAATGTAATTTTTGCTGATTGATATGGTTGAAATTGATTATTGAAGGTCAGAAACAAAGACACTTGTTAACAAAATGGGATTAAATACATAAACTTACATTTTTGTGTTAACATTTAATTATTGCAGGTTTGCATAATTTGTTTTCATTGATTTGATTAATTCTGGGGAATAATACATCTATTTTGTCTTTTCTTGTAAATTATAAAGTAATGCATTACTTTACTAGTTACTTAAAAAAAGTAGTCTGATTACGTAGCTCTCAATACTTGTAATGCGTTACCCCAACACAGGATGCAAGTATGTAAATGCAGTCACTGGTGCTTGGCTACTGGGCATACTTGCATTCAGCTGTTAGCTTTTAGCAATGCGAGATAATTTTTGCACATTGTTGCTTTGCAAAATGTGTTGTATGCAATTCAGAACCAAATGCAAGTACGTGTGCTGACTGCTGACTAATCATTCCTCATGTTTCAGGCCTATATCAACACTCATGGAATGCCACTCAGCCAATCAAATTAAAAAACGGGCAAAAGCAGTTATCTGTTATCTTAATTGAGAACTCAATGTAAATTCAAATGCACTTATCACATAACAGTCATGCCCTCAAGACTAGGCAGCAGAATTGAGTCATCAAAGTTTCACCAATATTACGGAGGGATTTTGGGGACATGGATCAGCAGCGTTGCTTTGAGCATTTTTATGCTGGCCCTTCACACGTGCACATGATTCCAGACACACTCTAAAAGCCTTTGCCCCAGTTTCTCTTCTTTCCCTCTCAGGCACACGACCATTTTAGCTTTGTTCTATATCATTCTGACTTTCTCACTGACCACAACGAGGACATTGTTGAAAGCTAATGGAAACCTAGACTGGAGAGGTCTTGCCCAGAGAGAGCAGCACCTAAGTTTCACTTTGATATGATAGCTGTCCTGTATTAGACCATGCTGACTATTGATTCAAGCCCTCAGGGTGCCAAATCACAGCACTGTTACACAACACAGCAGTAATCCAACAATTCATTAACTATACTGTAACAACCAATAATTTCCAAACCAACATCTCTGGTTCTGAATGAACTGTTCCTGGATTTGGGATTGGATTAATGCAGCAAGATATCAAAAGGCATTTTGTTGCAAAGGCCATATGAAGAGAAACACTACAGCATTGTCAATTTGTAAAAAAAAAATTTTATTTCAACAAGTCATTTTAACTTTTCGCGAACATCATATCAATGAACAATTATATCACAAGCCAATTTTTGAGAGGTTCTTTTTTTCAGTCATTACCGGCAGGGTTCAGCCTAACACTTTTAATAATTTTGCTTCACAACAGTATCACAGTCTCTCACAGTCAAGTTTTAAACAGGAAAAGGACGAAGCCCCATCATTTGTCAGTGATTAAACTGAAGTACACACAAGTATATGGTCAAACCAACACTGGCTGCCTTGTCCGTCTTCTCTCTGAAGCAGCGTGGGCACTGAATTCTCAAAGGGGAGAACATTTGAGTCAGTAGGAAGGGGAGAGAAGTCCGAAAGGTCAGTTTAGAGCAACATGCATTCAAAGTACATCAAAGTACAACCCTTGAGGGATAGCTATAAACCTCTATCCAAAGAGTCACTGATAAAATTGCCATGAACAAAAAAAACATATCAACATATGAAAATATAACATCTTCAATGAGCAATTTAGCAGTTTAGAGGGTAAGAAATCGGCAGGTAAAGTGTACAGTTAAAGTAACAGAGTATGACATCAACATATTGCCTGGGGAACAAGGGAAATCACTGATAACTGAGCAGTTCAAACATCTTCTTTCCTGGAGGGCAATTCTTTTTAGTCAAAACCTTCTTTTCAGCATTTGGCACAAAAAAAAATGATAACAACAATAATAATAATTTAAAAAAGAACAAGCATTACATACATGAATAAAGTCACAGAAAGAATCCATTCACAAATTTACATGTTCAAATAAATTCTACACAAAACTTTACATTTAGTTCATTTCTATGTGCAAACCATATATTGTATATAAGATTATTCAACACAGGAAATACTGGTCATATCCGGTTTCAATGACTTGCACATATTTTCTAAACAAATTCAGGTTTCATAGAATGAGACACTCAAGATGCGGACAGCCAACAGCAATTCACCAGGTCTGTGATGTCCAGCGCTATTCATTCAGTGTTGCCAGGTGATTCTGGTAGGCCTACGCAATATTTTTTCTACATGTATGATTGAATGTGCAAAGAGGTAAATTTCCCCCCAGTGCCCAGAAGAGAAAATCCAGGGTAAAGGAGGCATATAGCAGTGGCTATTGGCATTGACAAGATGCAAGCTTACAGTGAAGCTTGAGTTGTGCCTATGGGCAGTCTCTTATGTCTCGAGCACACAGAAAACACAAAGACTGACTTCTCGCGTCCACACACAGAAGCAAACTTTTGTGCAGCAAACAGATATAACAGAGCAAAACAAATCCAAACGATAACAAAACTTCCAAGTGCTGCTATTTCTTTCTGTTGATAGGTGCTACATTGACGCGGAAGACGGTTATTTTACCAAAAGGCATCTCCGGCATCTGTTTTCTCGTAAAACACACTTTATACATTTACTTAAGCAGACTTGTAGGGGGGAGGGGCGCAACTATCCGATTTAATAAAACGGTACACCAACTCGAAGAAGGTACTGTCAGATACCAAAGGATCCGTTTAGCAATTATGCTCTGAAGTAGAAATAATCCAAGTTTTAAAAATACATATTGTTAGTCTAAATGCTATTCAGCAGTGTCCACATTTAGTAGGGTTGTGTGGCATTCATATGACAGAACTGAGAATGCCTTTTAAATTCCAATTCAAGTCCTGAAATTTTTAACTGAGGTAGCAAAAAGTAGAATTGTAATTCATATTTAAAGAATTAGTATTGAAAGTATTGTGTATGGTATTGTGTGTACATACACATCTAACGTTTCATGGATTCTAGACATGGGGGTTATGTAACTGTGTGTTGAATTTCTTTAAATTCCTCTTCACGTCATTTCAGTTCAATATGCTGTGGCATGTGGTCAGTTCAAATTAAATTCAAACTTCTGAACTAAATAGATAAATCAGACATATGTTAAAGTTTAAGGACATTATGTGGTCTTCTACCTGTAAGAAAACACCTTCACATGTCTACACTTTACACCTTCACATGTCTACACTTTAGGTAGAAGTCGAGAGGGGCTGGGGGGGGGCTGAAATGCAGAATAGTATATTTTGTCATATGTTGCTGGGCAGAGCACATTAACGGAGACTCAGCAGTGGTGTGTGAAGGCCCAATGGCTTAGTGAGGCAGATAAGAGCTCAGAGACAGCAGACAAACTCCTTGCTTGTCAAAACTGATGAGAGGCGGCTTCAAGGACCAAGGCTGAGAACTTCACAATATGCAGGAAGAAGAATGTTTCACAGTGAACTGAGTGAACCAAGTCTTTTTTCACAGAATGTATTCCCATAATAATGCATAGTCTCTTAAAGGGAAAAAAGAAAGAAAAAGGTAGGAAATTTAAGGAAGAGGAAGGGGCTCTGGTTTCCTTTGTGGTAGCTAATATAAAACCAGATTTTTTGCCTACAGTCCTGAAAGCACATAAATCTGATCATGGGCAAATTAGGCAGGCTGTTTTAAAAAACAGGGCAGGCATTAAAGCTGATAATAGTGTTCATTTATCGTATGTAATGAACTGACTATGACAGAAATGCAAATGACAGAAAACACCTGCACACTATCACCTTGGAACTTTCATGCTGATTTTGCATAAACTATAAATATTTAATTGGTAACCTTGATGTGCAATTTTGAATTTTAAATTCAAATTATACTTAAGACTCAGCCCAATCTGCTCCAGTCACAGTAATTTTGCACAGTAATAAACAGTGTACATATTCCTTATTAAAAGGTTAAATTCAGTTCCACCAGATCTTTCTCCTCACCATTTGGAGCACAATAGTCTATTACCCACTTTTGCTATTAACAAATGTTTTCATTACACAGTGCTTTATAAAAAATTGCCCTCTGTTCAATATCATAAGCAGGAAATAAAAAAGAAATATATGATTTTTGGATTATATTTGCCATTAGAATGGCTGGTTTATGTCCCATAAAAAAAAAGTCTATTAGTGAAACAATGTCCAAGTGAAAATAAATCCGTTCTGCTTCCCAGGTCAACACTATTGCACACCTCCCGCACAAAGACACTAAGATAAAGAATGCAAGATGTAAAACAAGTAACAAAAATAGCAGTATCAAAAAAAATTCAAAGGCAAGATGAATCCTCGTGTCAGTGGAGAAATTTATAAATAGTTGGCAGCTAACGCAAAGTAACCCAAAAGGGCCTTCAAATGATCTCCCAAATCAAAAAAATAATCTGTCTAGAAAAGTTCTGTGCACAGTGGAAAAGGAGTTTGAAGTTTGCTACAGCTCTTGGGTCTCAAATGTGATGCATGTCACTGTTCTGAGAGTCTCAAAACATCTGATCTTTTTCTGTGACAGCCAGAGTTCTTTGATTGCATTTGTTTCCTCCCAAACACTTTTATACAGCCTTTGCAGTTAACCAAGCTCGATAATAGTACATAATTAACAGAGTATCAGAGTGGGTAGCACAAATATCCATTTACCAGTCGTCATATAAGTGCTATTGGTATGAAACAGAAAGAGTTGAGGTACTTCAATTAAAATAGACCAAGACGGTTTCCTCTATTTCTTTTAGACTGCTTTCATCATCTAGTTAATTCTGTCATCTCTCTCTCGAAATCCTCAATTTTAACTGTTTGCTTAATTCTTATCCCCAAAATTTTTTATCCATCTATTTTATTTCCACCAATTCCATCTTTTATTTATCTCCTTCTCCCCGCTCGTTTTCCCACAAATTTCTTTCTTGCACCATCCTTTTAAACTTGTGTTTCCAGGCCACTCAGTTTGGGGGTGAGGATGCGAGGTGTTACCCCAGAGTTGAGGTCTCTCTCAAACTCTAGCAGCTGGCCCATGAAGTTGAGGTTGGGAGAGACTATTGGCCGTCGGCCCCGAACATACTTATAGGCATCAGTCATGGTCATGAGGGTGTGCTTCATCAGGTAAGCAATGACTATAGTAGCCGAGCGGGACACACCTGCTTGGCAGTGCACAAGAACACCACGTCCACACTGGTGAGCTTCCTCTGAAACAAAAAAAGGTCATAAAATGGTCACATGCCTACAGTTCTTTAAATTTCAAACTGGCTTTAAGACAAAATAAACCATCAACTGATGTGCGATTTAAAAATAAAGTAACAGAAATAACAGGGCAAGAAGATGAATTTAAATACCCCATATAAATAAAGAGATTTTTGGCTTTTAGTCCATGGATTTTAGCTGTAAAGCTGAAAAATTAGTTTCCACACACACACACCAAAAATACTGATGACTCATCCTGCAATACACAAATTGCTGTCCAATCAAATGTTCTCTGGAATGTGAAGGTCCTGCCCCCATAAAACCACCTGCAACTGGCTAGCAAGTTGCAAATCATGGTACTGTATACCACTAAAGGTTATTAGCTTTAAGGCCATTAGCTGTTCAAAAAAGGTACAAACCCTTTGATATAACCCAGTCACGCTTTCAAGAAGTAATTCAATAATCAAATCAAAAATATTGATTCAATAAGAAATAAGTCTTCACAGGACAGAGGACAGCACTTGTCAAGAAATTTCACGAGGTCTGTAAATTGTTTAAACTACAAAAGAGTTGGCAACCTCGCTTACCGATAAACTCAAAAACCTCTTCAAAATACTGTCGCAGGTTCTGCTTGCTGTTGTCAGTAGCTGGAAGCCTTTTGTAATGCACCAATCCTGTGTCCAGGTGGTAGAGGGGAAGATGGGTTGTGACATTGACCACAAAGCCAATGTTGAGACGAAGCAGTAGATCCAAATCCTGTGCATCTCTCTCATTGCCCAGGAAAAGGAAAGGGAGGATGGGGCTAATCACAGCATTCTCCACATCTGGGGTCATAACACTTTCCTCAGATAGTGATGCTGGGAGGGATGAAGAAAGGGGGAGGGAAAGGTGCACTGGCAAAAAATAAACAAATAAATAAAAACAATTGATTACATTTTTTTTCTTATATGTTGAAATAGTTCACTCTATGTGACCATCTAAGAAAGGTGTGCTGGTATAGTAATCCCTTCTTCAGTCAATCAAACATGACACAGGTTAAAATCCTGACAGAGTATGACTTTAATCCTTGCACATTTTCTTTTCCATTCCATTCCTTTTTCCAGTCTCATCACCCTCCTCCCATAGAATAGCTTTAATCCTTTAGTTCTTTGGCAAAAGGCGTTTCAGTAAAACATATAACAGAGGATAAAGCAATCTGAAATTTAAGAAAAAGTATTAAAGACAGAAAAGTTTTAAGGAGAAAAACTTGAGTTGCATAACTAGAACATCATGGGTAATGTAACTCTTGCAATCTTCTGAAGCTAGGCTAGCAAGGATTATGCACCTCACAGATTAAATGAATTATAATTTGAATCACTATCAGCAAAGAAAGGCCTATAGCCTAATGGAAGATGAGAAAATGAAATCAAGTTCAGAACATTCAAGTCAGACTGGCAATGTGGAGAGACTATGTTCATCTTTCTTTATGGTCAGTCAAAAACAACACATTATAAAAATGTCACTCAGCCTGCTGTGTACTTTAGCAAATTAGCATCTTTACCTCGTCCATTTTCCTCATCTTGTTCTCTGTTGAGTGAGTTGAGGACCAAATGAAGCGACTGTGTAGATGGTAAGGTGTGTCCAACCTCCCTTTCTCGCTGTTTGGGTTTGGGCTTATTAAGCGTGCTAGGAGCAGAGGATGGGGGTGAGAATGATGTAGGGGAATCTGGAGATGGAGAGCGAAGGGATGGGGATTGTGGAAGCACTTCGTCATCAAACCCGTTGCCATCCCCCATGCAAGCATCTGCTCCTTTGTTCCAAAGGCGCTTGAGGGAATCTCTACCCTGGTCCCCACTATTCCCTGATCCAATAAAGTCCAAAACTGCCATCTTGCCTTGCTGGAGCCTCCGTCGTCCTGCCTGATCTGTCAACTGGGAACGAGTGAACTCCATTAGGTTCCGGCAGTCAAGGATTACAGGATTGCCACCATTGCCACTATTCTGGTTGTGGCCCATGCAGGTTCTCCCTGAGCCCATTCCAATACTTGTATTGTGGTGGATAGATTGGGTTTTAGAGTGAGTCATCTTCTTTGCTAGCTCCTCTGGCCAAATTGTGCGTACACTGTAATCGTCATCATCAGGTTGGTATCCTCCCATGGTATGTGCACCAATATTACGCCCCATGTTGGGAGGATTTCCTCTGTGTGGGTTAAAGGTCACTACAATGGGGTCACTACTGCAGTAACTGCATGTGGAGCTGCCAGTTTGGCTTGCTTTGGGATTGCACCCACTGACGCAACTCTGGAGTGCTCGAAGAGGTGCAGATGACGACAGGGGAGTACAAGGTAAACAACCCCCAACCAGTTTCTTACGGAAACCAGCAGGACTCTCAAAACCTCCAGCTTCTCCAGAACAGGATGCACAACCCAAAGGTCTGAACAGCCCTGTGCGACAGTCTGAGACAGTGCTGTTGGAAGAGGAGGTGTTGGTGGTGGAAGCAGTTGACAGACACCCTCCTAAAGTTTTCAATCCCATGGTTCCGCCACCTCTGCTGGCAGCACTTGTTCCTTGGGTGTGAGAAAATGAAGAGGATGGGCTTGTACTATGACCGTGGCAGCCGGCCGAGTGACCTTTACCTCTTCTACAACGTACCGATCTCCAACAGCCACATGGGTGGGAAAAGTCAATTGTACATGTGTGGTCAGGACTCGGGAAGCCTCCTTGGGAGGAAGTAGGGGAGAGGGGCAATGTGTGAAGAATTTGGGGACGATGTTCTCTAGTGTGTGAGGGACGGGGTTGACTGATGTGCTGGTAGGAGGAAGGGGCTTGGGAAGGGAGTGAGGGTGGTACAGCAGGATAGTGAGGGTTTAGGATAGCAGCATGGGGTAATGGGGCTGAACTGTGGTGACGGGATAGACTGTGGGCCTGTGGCAGTTGGTGGCCGGGTCCCAGTTTGGAGTTCTCTTTGTTGCCCACAGATGATACGTTCCTCTCGCTGTGCAGAGGGTAGCTGGCAGTTGCAGAGCAAGACTTTGAGGACAAGTCTCTCTCTCTTGTTGGCTTGGATTTTGACTGTTGTCTTTGCGCTGGTACAAATTCCAAGATCCCTCCAGGAGAGACTTTAAGTTGGCTTGGATGATGGCTACTGTGTTGAGTCCTGTTTTGACTCTGATGATGGTTCTGGTGCTTCTCCACTGATTCGGAAGACTTTCCTTTGCATTTCCTTTCACCTTGCCCTGGATCCAATTGCAGGGACACCCGTTTAGTTCTGTTCACCTTGATGCTTCCACTTCGGGTAAGACTGCTACGGCCTTTGTCTATGTAAGATCCTCCTCTTCCACTGTTGTCCAAAGACACTTTAATGTCAATGGTATGCGTGTGCTTGCGAGGTCTGGGACCTAAAGTTACTGTCCCATTGCTGTGACAATGGCTAGCATTGTGCCTTCTGCCCTCAAAGGGAGCACATTGTTCTCCTTTATCTCTTTGAACATAGGATGATTGTTTGCCCTTGCATTCCAGGGACAGGTACTTGGAACCTGGATGGGAACGGGGTGGTGGGGATTGGGGTTGTGGTAGGCGGCGTGGAGGCTCGTTGTGAGTGGCTGGGCGGTGTGAGGAAGACTGTGATGTGGTTGGTGGGGAGGCCACGCGCAAGGCCAAACTTTTTGGGCGCTGAATTACCACTATGCGCTCGTCAAGAGGAAGTGGAGGCATCTGGGGCTGAGCAAAGCTGTGTGGTTAGGATGCAGAAAGAAAAAAGACAAATTAATATGACAGTGCCCATTCATTTTGGTACTTATGCAATTTTTGAAATGTGCACATAGAGGACACATACATTGTGTGAATATTGCACGTACAGTTAATATTAGTCACAGCACACAGAATTACATCAACAATTGTGATGAGTTAAGCACAGAAGAGGTCTTCTGTTAGTCATTCACAACTTTCTTGGAATTAAACACTGTGAAACAATAAAGAACAGCACAAGGGTATGTTACAGACTTGTCAGTAAGAGAAGTCCTAATATAACAGAAGAATCCTTCTGACCCATTACCCTTGTTAACATAAATTGCAGGGATTCACATCTACCTAATGTATACAATTATCATTACAAAAACACAAGCAAACTGTGTAAAGAATTGTATAAATTCGGGGGTAGCTTTGTAGAGATGTCACATCAAGGAAATATTGACATAATTTGATAATACTCTGTATGATATGTTCTTGGTCATCACGCCTGTATATCATCCTTGTCATCTTGACCGTTTATAAGTCTTTGTTTTTTTGCTAGAGTTTAAGACACACATTTACAGAGTTTATTTTGAAAACATCTGTTATAGTCAAACATGTGATGAAATGTAAATGGAATAATGTTCTATTTTTTCTAATAATAGAGATATAATCTGATGGCTGCACTAATCACCCCTCCACAGAGTAGAGCAGATCAGCTCATTATTCTAAATAATGACCGTTTGAAACATTCATATTAGACATTATGAAATGTCAATGAAAAGACCATGAGAAGGTTAAAGGAATAGATCAGTTAAAAATTAACATCTAGCCATTATTCACTGTCCAAACCTGTTCACCGTTCTTTCTTCATTAAAACACAAAAGGAGAATGTTTGTGTTGGTATATTTTGAGGTATTGCAAAAATGGAGCCTGGACTTTGAATATGTTCAATTTATATTGACCGCTTTTATAATGCTTCTGCATCCTTTATGACACTTAAAAGCTTCAGTCCCTCATCATTGTTTCTGCATAGAAACAAACATGGAAAACAAGCTTCAATTGTTCTGTTTGTGTTCCACAGAAGAAAATAAGTCATTTGGGTTTGGAATGACAAGAACATTAAGTAATAAAGGCAGGATTTTCGATTAAAGTGCCAAAGTCTGAAAACAGAAAAAATGAAGAAATGTATGTGTGTGTGACTGTGTGTGTGTGCTCATAGAGAATTGTTACAGGATGTGACATGGCTGGATCACCTTTTGACCTCGCCGTGTGTGTGTTGGGTGGGGGGTGCGGGGTTCATGCACAACAGCACTTCAGACATACCCTCAACACAACACCCACACCCACACACACACAGAACCCAGGACAGAGCCAGCACACCATGCTCTTATTTCCACATGCATACATTCACGCACAGAGCCTGGTGATGGTAACCTCATCCTCTTTGCTTTTTTCAGTCTTGCCTTTTGTAGCCTGTGGTAGTGAAGGGGGGGGGGGGGTTACATTGACCCAGATTTGTCATATTGCAAGTCAACATCACTCCAATCACTTTAACTCACACATTAAACCGTAAACACCTTATCAGCAGTATCTCGAAAAGAAAATACATGCGTAATGTTTTTTTGTTTTGTTTTTGGAATGAATCAAGTACAGCAGTAGAACAGCAGCACACACTTGTGCTTGTGTAGAGATGTACAGCATCAGCATCGATGAGCTCAGGTACCCGCTGAGCACAAAAACAACTATAAACAATGATCAGGTTTCATTCATATCACCACAAAAGAACGGTGTGTGTGGTTGTGTAAACACACTTATATTGCAGCAAAATGATAACTGAAACATGAAAACAAACAAGTACTGTATCTGATACATTACTGAAAGAAAGAAAAAACAAAGGTCATCGTGGACAAGGCTAATTTTCCCCAGCCACTTCATAAAAAAATGACAGGGATTTAGATCTTATACTGAGGAAGTGTATTTTTTATGTTATAATGACCACCTGCTAATGGAATTTATTTATCTTCTCTTAGCAGAAATTATACCACAAATCCATCAATCCATGAAGTCATATTAAATATTCATCTGCTGATCATTTATCCAGTTACCTACAAGATACTGTGAAAAGAAAGTGTCAGTACAGTATTTAAACAAATTAAATGTCATTTGAATCCACCTGAATCAATGTGTGATGATGTTTTGTCAAATATGCTATTTCTTGTTAAAACAGTAACATTATGAGCAAACTTTTGCCATTTGGCCAGGTCATAACGAACAGAGCAGTGACGAGCGTGAAGTCCATATATTCATTCGTATATTTACGTCATCGGTGTAATAAGAATGTATCTTTCATTTCCAGGCAGGCGTGCATTACCATGAATAATTTCCAGGCATGTTTTACATTCAAGTCAAAAGTCTGCTACAGACGCATGGGCCTGCTCAACTCTTCGCCTAATGAAATGACTGCATTGTTTTAAACCATTATAAAAAATGTGAGAACGTTAACAATGCAAGAAGGTGAAATCTAGTGGAATGACTTCACGCATCGTCACACGTCATTACGTTCATTGCCCCTGAATTTCCAGTTTCTCTCGCTGAAAAGCGGAATCACAGCGATAATTGGGAGCCTTTGTTTCTGACGCTTCAACAATTGACCAAGCAAAATTACGCTTAATGCGACGCAACTGTATTAACTGTCACTTGTTAGGCCACTGTAGTCCAGTGTCTCTAACCATTTGAGCTCAGTTTCACTACCGCTGAGTGTTAAGAGGAATTATACTTATATTTCAAACGCATTTGCATTACAATTCAAATGTTTTGCGTAGAAATCTGGTGTGTGTCTTTAAAACGTGAACTAAGGAAAGCTATATATATATATATATATATATATATATATATTTTTTTTTTTTTTTTTTTTTTTAAATAAACAAAACTGCCATAAAAATCTAACGACATTTTGTTGAAAACGAAATATTAAGTAGCCATTGTGGATCCTTCAGATATATATATAGTCTACATCACTGCATATGAAAGGCCTCAGAAATAAAAGAAAGAAAAAATGACCTACGTTATAAGCTGTACGTCCGCTGTATCATCATGTTTTGTGATAAATGAGATCCTTGTGTTTCTCCGCGAGACAATTCCGATCCCGTGCGCGAGCAATTTACATAGCTGCAGTTATCTGTGGTCTGCCTTAATTGTGCGGGTTACACTTTAAAAATCCAGAGGCGACCATCAGTATATGAGAATCAGGTTGTTTTTCCTCATGCTGTTCAAAGCGTTTGTCCTTACAAGTGTACACAATTAACACAATAACAATGTGTACGCCAGCGCAATGCAAATGTGCGCTTCTGTGAACTGTGCGTGTGCATGAGACAGCGCGCTATGTGAGCAGTGAGGGGCGGGGTTTCGGTGTAGGTGACATCATTCTAGACCAATGACAAACAAAACGTGACGAAACACTGCCAACATACAGTATTATTACGATATCTAGTTAGTCAAGGAGAAAATCTTTTTTTTATTTAATTGTATTTTTGAAGCTCATCCTGGACTTGATGTCACAGCAACATGTCCGTAAATTTAAACCTGATCTGGAGCAAGTTTATTTAATGTAAACAGGATTGGATTGCATTTTTTTTTTTTTTTTTTTTTTGTGGAATTGATATTTAAAATCTGTCCCGGCCACTGCTACCTTATTACAAGGGTACCCTACTAATCCGGGGGAAATCATTTTTTAAATCATTTTTTAAAATAATTATTGAAAAATTTATGTGAAAATAATTTTATACTGTTGTGTAATCTATAATACTACAGTGTAGACACCGCCAGTTTTACTCACTGAAAGGTTTATTCGTGATAAAATAATAACTTAGTAATAATTTCGATTTTTACACACATGCGGACGGCTAATCTGAGTCGTGCATTAATTTGAGTTTACTGTCTATGGTGCAGACAGCTATTATGGGAGTGGCTTGATGCAGATAACAAGATCTCTTGACCCTCAAAAAAAATAAAAAATAAAAATAATAATAATAATTACAATGCTTTCACGTAACAGTTCGAATATAAAATTACTTTTTTTAATGATATGATGTCATTACGTTGCTGTCTTGCCGCCAGCCAATCGCTGCATTTCTGATCGTGGTATCGAGTATCGGGGATCACAAGGACGCGCAGATATTTTAATCAAATCCGCAAATTTTTTTGAAAAACCACATTAGCCAGAGCGCAGTTATCACAATTTGAAGATCTGACATCTTTCAAATAATCTCAGATAAATTAAGTGAGGTACGAAGAACGGGACTGATATTTATTTGTTTATTTATTTATTTACAAGAACACAATATACTTATTTTTAAAGCCAAATTCACCTTGACTCTTAAAGGGATCACCCAAAAATAAAAAAAATATTGGACATCAACATTCTTCAACATATAGAACATATGTTCTGGAAGGAGAAAAAAAAAATGTTAAACTGACAAAAAGAGCGTTCTTTTGCTTCACACCTTATTTTATTTTATTCTACCAAACGCCAAGAGATGGCAGCAAAGTATTCGTTCCTTCATCCACAGTCCGAACCGAGAAGTATGACATAAGCTGTGTCCAAATTCAGGGTCTGCATCCTCCTTAGAGACGAGCATAGAGAATATATAAATGAAAGCAAGGACATTAAATAAATAAATAATAATAATAAATAAAAAAATAAATAAAATGTAGGGTTTTTTTATAATACACAAAAAATATAAAATATAAAATAAAAGAGATGCATTGAAAAAAATATGTTAAATATATATATAGCTTTCAGTTCCAGTCAACAACTTCAATCTGCAGACAATGCAGGTTACTGCATCTGGAGTCACCTTTAGTAAACAGTCTTGACAGTCACTGCTAAAGGATCACCTAACATTCTCAGACTGTTTAACATGGCTTGCACATAGAGTTATTTCATTGCCTTCCTTTGAGCTTTACTATGCATTTTGTTTGCAATTGTTGTTAAAGGGACAGTCCATCCAAAAATGAAAATTCTGTCACCATTTACTCACACTTGTTCCAAACCTGTATGACTTTCTTTCTTCTATGGAACATAAAAAATGTGTTTTGAAGAAAGTTGGAAGTCATTGGCTATTGTCAACTGTCCCACACTCTTCAAAATGTCTTCCTCTGTGCTCAGCAGGAGAAATTCTTACAGGTTTGGAACAACTTCAACTGCTATAGGTTTCCTGAAGTGTTATCCTTTTTGGTAATGAAAAGTCTTAGTTTCTGTTTTAGTGAAATTTATTTAGGACATTCAGGTGTTTTCCACATTCTTCTCTGTGGGTCAGATTAGAATGATCTGCAATTCAACAGTAATACCAAAGAGGTCTTTTTTATACATCCCTGTAAAGATGCAGTCATTTCTTGTTTACATTTTACTGCCTCATATGACAGTAGTAGGGTTTTATACTGACAGGTATACTGCAGGTATAATATATTCACAAGTGTATTTGGCATCCATTATTCATTTATTTAATGATCTAAACATGAAGGAACCCATCCCATGATGTATAATAAAACTGACTGGTGTCTTCATTTTATGTGAGGTCCATAATTTTTAACAGATTTTTCCAAAAGCAATGATCGTTTTATTTGGATGCAAAACGTTATAATGAGAAAAATGTATTGAATGATTGTAAGTCTTGATATAATTATGTTAATTCTTTAAGTACAAATTTACATTTCGCAGTTTACACACACACACACTCCTCATGAAGACCAAAATTACTGGTATTACATTTGATCCCAATTAAATGATGAAAACTGATTTACTAAGACGATATTTTATAAAAATAGTTCATATATAGAGTTTGAATGAAAGACTTTTATTTTAAAGTTCTATTTGAGAGAGGCAAAGGAAGTCGATCCACAGACTGGTTTCACATTTCTCTTGAACGCAAACAACACTGGCGTCCGGGCGCTGTTGCGGTACCAGTCGTGACCGCCCGACTCTGGCTTTTCACGGCTCACAGATGTAATTCGTCGCGTATCTCCGACTGGAACCGACCAATTTACAGCCATTAACAACTGGGCTACGGTTAGGACGTATTCTTACAGTCATACTGTAAAAAAATATCAGCGACTTTTTCGAAGCCATCCGGCCAGCTAACGTGCGTTAGCAGGTCAGATGTGGTTTTCAGAGACTCAGAGAGCCAGTAGACGAGCTTCTCGGCGGTGATTTTGCGCTTGGATCGTTTGTTTGTCACCTCGTGATGACGTCGAGTGTTTGATTTGGTTTTGAAACGGACATGTTGACACCTGTATGACGGATCATTACTCGGAGTAACGCTTATCTGAGCGCTGCTGAGTTGGCTAACTGGAAGGAGCAGCTCGATAACTTGCTGTTAAGTTTGTATGTGTGTGTGTGTGTGTGTGTGTGTGCGTGCGTGCGTGTATGTATTTGTGTGTATGTGTGTGCGTGCGTGTGCTGAGCGGGACTTTCATGTCTTAACTCAGGCTTGAGGAGAAATAAACTGGACTTAACTTTTGAAATTACAGATGCACAACAGTATACAGCCGAGCACTGATTGATAGTCACGGCTAAATTAGGGACCCTTTTGCCACCCGGCCTAATAAAACCTGGGAGTCCTCGGACTCGATTTTGCACATTTGCGCTGGGAACAGTTTTGTGATTTTTCATCAGCTGGCCGGTTCAGATTAAGCTGTCTTAATGCAAAAAAATTATTCATACTTTTTTATTGGAAGAAAATCCCATAGGAAGTCGGCATTAAATGTTGACATTCGCCAATAGGGTCCGTCGAAAATTTAAACAAAATTCACGCTCCTTCTGAGAATAGTAAACAAACTATGGCTTAATGACAGGACTTTTTAAAAAAAGCTAATCTGTACTGATTTGGGGACTCACACCGAGCTCAGGGTGCTCTTTACAAGTTGGACTTCGGACACTTCTCATCGTGCTGTGCAGATGTCACTTTTGATTGAACTGTGAGAGCTGAGAACACGTTCAGTTTCAGAAAATAAACCGTGAACTCCAACCTCAGAAGATGTCGACCAGGAAACCGCTTGCAACTGGCCAGGTGAGTCCAATCCATGAGTTTCCCAAAAATAGGAATGTCACCCACACATGTACTGGTTAAGTTCAGTTTGGTTTAGACCTTAATTTGTTAAACAAGCTTCGTTTTCCTAAATGTTCACGTCAGATCGTGAAAACCTCTTCAGCTGCTTGTTTTTCATCGCAAAACCGCTATAATAATAGTATTGCAGTACAAACAGGAAACAACGCAACAGTCTGAACTAATAGTTTTCATCTTTACCACTATAAGAGGAGACTTGTGTTTTCAACCGTGCTTGTTTAGAGATGTCATGAGTTCATTCCAGATATTACTTGATTTCTTTAGTTCGTGTCTGAGATGATGCATCTCTCCAGTTTACTTTCTGGACCCTTGCAGAAAGTTCAGTGGCTGGGAAGATTCAACATTGATGTGGTTGCCTTGTTCTGCTTTTTAAGTCAAGGCAGTTTTTTTTGTTGCACTTTTTGCGATACGCGTTGTTTTAAAGTTGCGTTATAGAAAATCTTGATAATGTAGTTTATATTTTGTGATATAAACACTTAGCAGGGATTTTCTAGACAGGTATTTATTGTTGTAGCTGAATGCATTGTATGTATGCAAATAACATTGGATATATGTTGATTTATACATGCACTACTTTTTATAGAGCGTGTAAACTTAGATACTTAAAGTAGTTTTTGGTTGAAATTTAGGCTGTAACTACTAATTTAGACATTTGTGGATGAAGTTGGGTCAGTACTAAGACTCCTTTTTTTCTTTTAGATGTACACCAAGTTTTTTTGCTTATTTTTCAAAAGTTTAGTTATTCATGGGGGTTTAATTGAAGCTGTGCATTAGAGGAATTTCATCATACATTACACTTGAGATGCAAGTGGCCTGTTTTGATCTGAGATCCGATCTTGAGATCATTTGTTTGGCCAAAACCCTAATACCTCTCTCTAAAAAATTAATCACAGCGGGTAGCTTGTTTTGGAGGTCAGTTTTAAGCAAAAAGACTGATCCTCTTTCATTGACTCACTGGTAGAATTGTACCAACAGTAAGCAGCTTGCAGCTGAAATCTCTGGAGACTGATTTGGAGTCAGTTTGAGTGTATGGTTTGTTTATAGTGGAGATGAAATGTTTGTTGAAATGTGTCTCTTGCCAAGCCATACCCAGTCTTACCGTGATTTGCAGGCTGAAAATGTTGGTCAGCATTTTTCCCTAAAGAACCTTTCGTGTGGTTTGAGGGAATCAAGTATAATCCTTTTGGCCTGACGTAGTATAATGATTTTTAATCACCTCAGGGCTGCTTTCCATGCAAAAAAAAAAAAAATATATATATATATATATATATATATATATATATATATATATTTTAGGTCAGATAAAGACTTTTTTTATTTACTCCTTCAGCAATGCTAGGAGTCATAGCTCTGTGTTTCTGGGCAAAGATTTGAGATCCATATCTCTGTTAATATGGACTGGCATTTCCAGTCAGGCTTGGTTTGGGGAGTCATTTTAAGTGTGGTTTTATTTTGAAGTTTTAGTTGATCATCATCCACAATGTGTTTGTTAAGACTTCTCTAACCAGATACTGAATGATCTGTAAGGTAATGGGAGAAAATCTCTGCAAAACCGTGTAATATACCCAACAAAACACTCTGTTTTTGAATTTTCATGCTTTGGTTGTTTTGGTCTCACTAGTCCACGCATTTTACCTTAGTTGGAAATCATGTTTTCTTGCAGATCACCTGTAGTTTGAGCTTGACACGGGTGTCCCAGTCTCTCAGAGGCTGAAGCATCGTAGTACTTCACTGATGGGGAGATGTTCAGCTGGCGTCTATTTGTGTACTGGCTGCTACCTCCCTTCTCTTGAAATAGTCACGGTGCGATAAAAATACTGATAAATGACAAGCTGGCTCACACCCCTCTTTTATTCCCCCTCCTCCTTGTGCCAGTCTACCCCACTTTTTTCCACAGCATCTTAGACAGTTGCCCCTAACTCTGAGCCACTGCGTCTGTTACCTTCTAGTCCATGGAGCGCCAGTATTGAACGCGGTTGTGATCTGTCACTCAGCTATATTCTCACAATTGGTATCCTCTTTCGGGTGTGTGTTGCGTCTTCGGTGTGGTTTTCGTGTCCTTGTCAGATATTAGTCATTCACGTGGACCTGAATGTCATCCTTCGAGCCTCTGTAATTAAAAACCGGCAATTCAATAGAATGTGTGCACCATATGTAGTTGCTCTTCAACCAATAGCTCCTCCCTGACACTACGGTGACAAAGTTGCCTCCCGGCCAACTTGTTTGTTCTGTTTACATATAGGGGAGAGTGGGGTAAACTGTGACACTTTTTACTTAAGTCGTTTTCCAGGGAGGAGAAGTGAGATGAAGGTGAGATTTCAGGGTGTTTGCTATCGTCTGAAATGAGGAAAGCAGAGCCATGGAAATGTGGCTTGAAAAATGTACAGCTTTTTCCCCACATTGGGGATTATCTATCTTGGTTGAAAATAATTGGGAAATATGAGTGATTTACATAAACACACACACAGATATACATTTAGAAATAATTAAATGAGTGTAAATGAGGGGTAAACATTTTAGGGGCTAAAATTTTAGGGGCTAAATATCACGCAAGTGCGATTGTTTTTCATGTCCGCGGTTTGAAGCAACCCCAATACCAATAATGTGATATTTAGCCCCTAAAATGCTAATTTTACCAGGGCAACCCTTACAAAAATTTGTTATATTTTAACCCCGGGAAGCAATTTTTATCGGGGAACCTCCCGGAAGCGCGATTGGACTAGTTTTGGACTAGTTTTAAGAAGCAACTGGGCAGGATTTGTTGTGAAAACCTGGCAACCCTGATCTGAACGCACGTGCTGGAGATATTACAGGAGCGTCTTTACTGATGAGATGCGCATGAAAATCGCATTCGATTTTTTGCACAGCCCTGTGCATGTTTGGAGTATTGTGTAATTATGTAATTATTCTCATAAATTATCTTACTTTGACATTGTGCTAAACTAAAAACAGTTAGCATTTTAATCTCTTCTGATTGGTGTAATTGTTCCTTTTGTATGCAATCGTCAAAATAGGAAATTGCTGTATATGCATGTATTCTAATCTCTATATAAAAAAAAATGAATGAAATACCTGAAGACATTTGCTTTGAAAATTAATTGAATCTTCTATGTAGAATATATATGATGACCCCTTTAATAAAAAGTGGAAGAAACTATGCACAGTTTGCTTGAGGTGTGTGTGTGTTTGTGTATGAAGTCAGATGTTGAACTGCAGGTCTTTTTCTGGAGAGAAGACTGAAGGCTCAGTTGAGCATATACAGTGAAAAGAACATTTCGATTGTTCACTGAGGAATCAGAGAACTCCAACCGGTTGGATTCATGACACAATGAAGAGTCTTAATACATGTAAATTATTAGCCTAGTAGCTGAATAGCCTAAACGACAGGTTGTGTATTGTAGATGTGGAGCTGGATCATCTGGTTGGTTTTCCCACTGATGCAAGGAAGGAAATAATGTTGGACATAACTGATTTTTCAAGGAGACAGGTAGAGCTAATCATATCTAGCTCATGAAAGCAGAGTGTTTGTATACTGCCTTATGTACAGATGGTTTTAGATAAGCCTCTAACCATTTCTTAGGAATTAACTTGGAGCAAGGTTCCACAATATAGTCGGTATTGTATAGATGTTTGCTGATGGGTGTGTTGCGGTTAACTGAACCACACTGATTTGTGCAGATGTTGTGCAATTACTAGGGAACTCATTACATTTGTCTTGTTATAACACATCAAATGATACCAGTTGCTATCTTCCAGAGATCCCAAAAAAGGGAAGGACTGTGCCCACGCATAGACCATGTGTCATGGATGCAGTTTGTTTGAGCGGGAATTTGAGGGGTTAAATGAAAATTGATTCAAAGCTGTCCAAGATTTTATCTTGTGGTCATTAAGAGTTGGGGAATACCACAGATCATGACAGAAATATGTTTGTCTGATCTCATACATGCCTTCTTAAAAGGAAAAAAATTTATTTATCAACTTCTGGTTGAAAATGAGTCATGCTGTATATATTTAATTAGTAAGTAAATAAATTTTTATTAATGGTAATAATCTGTTAGTCAAAATTCAAATTAATAAGATAAAATTAAAGAAATGTAGAATGTAATACAAAAAGAAAAAAACTATAGGACTACTCAAATTTTTTTTTAAATCATACTCTGATTTTTCTATATTATATTATATAAAAATTACTTTACCTAACTAGGTTAAATGTGCCGTATGTAAGTTTTTGACTCTACCAATGCATAAAAATACTATAATATTGTTGCAGATATTTAAGAAACAATAATTTTAATTTGGACTGCAACACCTTGTTCAACCACCTGTGTTGGACAGTATACCATACACACAGCTTCAATGGAGGGACTGAGAGCTCTCGGACTAAATCTAAAATATCTTAAACTGTGTTCCAAAGATAAATGGAGGTCTCACAGGTTTGGAACGACATGAGGGTGAGTTATTAATGACATCATTTTCATTTTTGGGTGAACCAACCCTTTAAATATAGTTCATTCAACATTCCGATCGTAGTTTTGTCCAACACCTTTCATTTAGTCTGAGATAATTGTGTCTAACATCCACTTTTAATTACTGTGAGCTCCTTATTCTCTTCAGTTTCTTTGAAACCTAGTAGTCCCTTTTTGACACATGTAACCCTGCGATGACAATAATTCTTCTGGCATTCTTGTATGTTTGACTTATTGCTAGTGGATCAGATGAACTGGAGAAACCATCAGAAGGGCTCAGTCTGCAGTTTGTCTTCTCCCACTCCGTTCCGTTGTCTTATTTCCCAGCTGTCCGGGCATGTCAGCTTTCGTTTCCAGAGATCTTCTTGAAGGCCTCGTCTGGCTCCGGCAGCCACTCCTCCTGACAAACCCAGACACGTCGCTTCCTGTGTGTGACACAAAACCCAAACAATTTAGGCTTTTTTCTTCCCCGTCTTATTCTCCTCTATCACTGAACTTCCGGGAATTAGCCCAACTTCCTGTTATGCTGTAGTGTGTGAGGAAAAATGCTTTTCCCATTTCGGATCCCAAGAGTGGTCAGCTTGTGGACCTTATTTTAGGCAGAGATCTTCTGAAGTGGGCCTAAGGTTTATTCGTCTATGGCTATCAAAACTGGGCTTTTGTTTTGAATTCATTCTAGTGTACCTGCCCTCACTTATGTCATGTTCCTTTGAGGAGATTAAATTCACAGCTAGTGTTTTTTTAATTAGCCCAAAAGCTAGAGGTACCTGATGAGTGTTTTAGCTAAGTTAGCATGTCTTCTCATTCTGTGAGGATTTTCCCCCCAAGATTTATGCACCGTTTAATGTTGTATTTGGACATTTATCTTGGTAAAGCATTACTTATATCAGTTATTCATGTTCTCTTTATGTTAAGGCATAAATGTAAGCCAAAACATGACAGAGCCACATCTGTATATGACTTGGGGGCTGCTCACATAATACATGTTTTCTGTGCTGTTTATGTTTGACCATTTTGTGGCACGTTCCAGCATCTAACTTTTAGTACACCTTGTCAAGTTAAAAATATTTCAACTTCATCTCAGGACCCCACATTTAATTTCCTTCTGTTGGGCTCCTAGCTGTTTTTGAAAAGCACTTCATTTGTGAATGGCTCTTTAAATATACACTAGAGCATTCATATTATTTGATCTGTCTTAGTCTTTGAGTGAAACCTTGTATTTTTATTGTTGATATCTGTACGTGATAGACTTACAGTCTTTACAATGATCCCATCACATGCCATTTTTAAAACGTAGTGTTTTTTAAAGTGCCTGAAGTTTGTTGCTTATTTACTTGTATTGTTATTAGTTTCTCAAAGGAAGACAGACTGTCTCTTCCTGTTGTATGTGGTTGGTCTAGCATTTTATCTCTCAGGCGTTAATTGTGTAAGAATTATCATGGTGTGCAGGCATGTTTCTGTAGTATTTTCCCTGGCTGCTGAAGTGATATCATCGATCTGGTGAGGTGATAGGTGTGGGTACATTTGTGGGTGAGCAGCGGAGCTTCTGTACTGAAGGTCAGAACGGTGTGTGTGTGTGTGTGTGTTCAGTGTTACTCGCACTGCAGACCCTCGCAGCACATCAGCTCAGTGTGACGTGCACTCGCTGCAGTATCATTACACTTCCCTTTTGTCACGTACAACAGGCAAACTTGTTTGTGTGAAGGTGATTGTTTACGTGGGAGAATCTCACAAAGAATGAGTCCTATTTTGCACTGAAATAGATGTTTTATAATAGATATTTCTGTATGTGTGTGTGTATATAAATGCTAAATGCATAAATTTTAATGTATTTCATTTCAATTTAATTTAATTTAATCTTGGGTAAAATGTATGATATTAGATATAATAATTAGTTTTTTAAAGTATTTTATATATACTCCATTATGCGCATAGATAATATGACTAGAAAATATAACACTTAGATTGTTGCATCAGTGTTCATAAAAGAAAGAGCTGCATGAGGTGAAGCTGAAGAGATGAACTCCAGTAACCCGAAGCCTGTTCTATGCCACATCCTGTGATATTAGTCAAATATCTTAGATGCAATAGATAAACGTAACATTACAACTTCTTTCTAAACAAAAGGATGCAAATTCCAAATGAACTTCAGCTAAGTTACATTATCTATCCAGAGAGTGTAACTCTCAGAGCTTTGGATGAAACATTGCCAGGGAAAGCAGAAAGAATTCACAACATCCTATAATGTTCTTGTTATAATGTTATGTATGTGCGTACTATTGGAAAAAAAATAACTTCTGCCCTAGGGTTGTGCCGATAGACGATTGTATCGTGTATCGACGATAGTCAGAGATATCGACAGAAGCAGATTTCTCTGTCGCTAATCAAGATGATATTAGGCTCATTGTCCTATAAATGTATTAGATTATAATTATTATTATTTTTATTAGGCTGCTTATTATAATTCAGCTATCAAACTGCCCAGCTATTCACTTCATCCCCGCATTTCGCACACACACACACCGTGAGCGCAGGAGGATTAGAGCCTATAGTCACTGAAGTTGTCCGCTTTGACTCGGATAACAAGTTAAATCCATGAAATGATAGAGATAGAAAAGGAGGAGTTGGTGTCCCACACATTTAATGGCTGCTACATGGCATCACGCTCTTCTCAAACATGAGAGATTAACTCTTTCTTGGCGTTACAAATAAAGTAAAGACAAAATATTTACAAGCCGGCAGAGCGAATTTATCATCCGTAAGTTCGCTCTGCCGCCTTATTATTTTCATGCACTCCAAACTATAATGTGATGCATCGTTTTGGCCGTTACAAAGTCTCCATCCACAAACAGACGTACATTGTCTCCCGATATAAGGTATTTCATTGCACTTTAACAAGTAATCTGAACGGCTTTTATATGTTCAATATTTTAAACGAGCCCTCACTAACTGAGTTTAATGCCACCGTTATGTTAGAACGCATCTCATTCTTGTTTCTGTGGCGGTGCGTTGGTCTCGTCATGAGGCGCGCGATCCGGAGAGCTGTATGACTGATGCATCAGTTCAATTAAACTTACTCCAGAGTCCAAACATATGAACCCACCTGTTTTAAATACTTTATATTTAACGTGTTCATTTATGCCCAATAATAGTGTTAAACTGCTGGACTTCAAATGAAATCTACTATTGATTTTCACCGTTTACGGACTTTACAGAACATTTAGACTGATAACGTCTGTACGCAGATGTGGCAGATTTGTCACAGGACGCGCGATATGACAGTTGCGTCCGACTGTATATGAACAAGCTGTTTTAAATACAGTATTTTTATATTTAATGTTAGTTTATCAGTATGTTTGAAAGTATATTTTTTCGATTATTGATGATTCCATAGGCTCTCTCTCGTGCACCTGCGAGGTTTAAAACACCGAATAGTTATGCTATGATAGGAACAAAGAGTCTCTCTCTTGCTTCACCCAGGCACGATAATATTGTGTATCGTCGATCTCACCGGCTGACGATAGGACGATTTGAAAAATAACCATATCGCCCAACACTAATCTGCCCTTAATAATATGTTTTTGAAAAAGAAGCATCTAAAAACAGTATGACCTTCTTAAATAACCCAGTCATGGTCAATAATATCAGGCAATGCTTTTGAGCTAAAATATGAATAAAAATCAGAGAAATGCATCCTATATTAAAATAATCCATTGTATACCCATTAAAACGTACTGCACTAAAGGACATGAATGCGTACGTGACTATGACTATGTTCTAGTCTGAACTTCCCTTAATAGCTTGCTGTACAACAGGCAACTAAAGCACAGAGAATTTATAGCTTTCTATACCAATCCTGTGCTCATTGTAATGTGTATGTGACAGACTGGAGCTAGACATCTTGTGCTTAACTGTATTTCATTATCAAAGTGATTCCAGGCATCGCTTTGGCCTTTCAAATCCAGTTTCACTTTAGTTCCCTGGTCTGGAAGGCATGCTGCCGAACATTAACAAATCAGACCTCAGATATCGCCCAAAGTTTTGCAATAACCAATCAGAAAACAGTTAAATATATTTTTTAAAGTCAGGGCAATCATCATTTTCACGATCGATCATCTCTCTATATATATTAAGCAGAAGTGAAGTAAATTTATCTGCCTCCAAGAGGGTATGACGAGGAAGACACAAAAAAACTAAATCACAGACCTCATCCATTGTTTTTTTGAGCACTTTGAAATTGTGTTTTTGTAGATTTTTGCCCTCTGTAGATAAAGGGCACTCTTAGCTCACTGATGTACAGACACAAGCCAGACTTCACTTGTGCTCACCTCACTGGTCAACAGCCTGTCCTCAGACTACAGCTCTAATTTGAGCTCACACTCTGGGACAGTCCACAATTGATGCTCTGTTCCCCAGTCAACACCGAAAGAACCAAATGTACCTCACGACAGTCGAGAGAAATCCCCAATGTCAAAAACTTATCTTTGTGTCTCTCTCTCGGTCTCTGTCTGTCTAGTACTCACTCACTCTCACTCGCTCTCCATTAGTTTCCTCTTTTCTTTTTTTTTTCTTTCTTTTTTCTTCTCACTTGCTTGCTGTCTGTCATGTGACCAAGTTCACAGCATCACACATCATCCTGCTCTGTCTCAATCTCTCTCTTTTTTCGTGATGCACTAAAATGAAAAAGTCTGAATCTGAAAACCAAAACTGAAAGTGTTCATTTTGATATTAGTCTTTGTTTGGATTGGAATAGCTAAAGTGAAATTTTGAACTTCTTACATTTTTACAGACATTCATATTTTAAGGGCAATGGAGCTGTTAATGTGGTAAAGTACTATGTAGGTATAAAACAGTACAATTATTCAAGTGTTGTTCATTGAAATATTGACTGTAAAAAGACTCTATTCAAAATAAGTGCGTCGCTAGTGCATGGCAGCTGTCATACCTTGTTTTCCTTGGAAATCAGGTGTATTGAATATTACACATTACACACTGAATATAATTTATTGGGAAGTGTGTGTGTGTGTGTGTGTGTGTGTATATATATATATATATACTGTATATATATATATATATATATATATATATATATATATATACAGTATATATATATAAATAAAGAACTTTTTGAACTTTTTATTAATCTGAGAATCCACACAAAAGAAGTATCATTGTTTCCACAAAAATATGAGCAGCATGTCTGTTGTCAACATAAGAAATAATTATTGATCACCAAATTAGCATATAAGAATGATTTCTGAAGCATCAGAAGGCACTGAAGACTGGAGAAATGGCTGCTGAAAATGCAGCTTTGCCATCACAGGAATGCATTACAATTTATATTCTAATATAGAAAAGATATTTAGTAATGCTGTTTTACAGTATTACTGTTTTTCTGTGTTTTTAATCAGATAAATGCCTTGGTGAGCATAAGAGATGTTTCCAAAAACATTAATAAATCTCACTGATTTATTTGGTCATAACGAAGATGCTGAGCAAAGTATGTAAAGTTTGCTATTGGGACTATAATACAAGTTAGGAAATGAAAATATAAACTGTCACTTGTGAATTTTGCCTGCAGTGTGAATCTTTAGGATTTACACACAGTGCTTATCTAAACACAATCTCTTTTGCATCAATATATCATCAGCAGCTTCTGCTGTTTACTTAAATGAAACCTAAACCATTTAGTTTTACCATTTAATTTTTAATTGGATGTCAGTGTAGTGTTCTCATTTTTGAAAATTTACTGCCTGTTTTTTTTTTTTTTTTCCTATCAGTCAAATACCAAAAATGCTGTTTTCTACAGAATTTGTGGTGCATCCTAAATGTCTGCTCTTTTTCTTCCTCACTCCTCAACTCTGCATTGTCCTCTCATTAGTGTGAGAGTCAGATGGCGACTGGCAACAGTCCTATACAGTCAAAATCACCCAAGCTCTGATAAGGATATTATTAAAGCATTTCTCTGCAAACCTCACATCTGTGTGTTTAGGTTCAGCCTTCATAACCATTCCCAGGTGAAGAATTGTGTTCTGGAAAAGTTTGAAAAGCAAACACTGGCCTAAAGTTTTTTCTCTCTCTCTCTCCCTCCCCCTTTGCAGTCTCGCTCCGAGCAGCCCCACATCGGCTGCTACAGACTCCTGAAAACCCTCGGCAAAGGCAACTTCGCCAAGGTCAAACTGGCCAAGCACGTCCTCACTGACAAAGAGGTGAGGGTTGAGTTTACACCCCAGATAAAAATGTGACAAACTGTAGGCTGTTTAAACGACATGTGATTTGTCTGATAAGTGGAATGTGTTTAAATCAGATGTGTTTAAATCTCTATAATGCAGATGAAGATAAACATGCTGCTCAGTTGTTGGCTCAGGTCTCACGCCTCAGAGATTTTAAAGCAACCGCAGCAGCCGTCCACCTGATCCCTCTCAGAAAAAAACGGCCTCTGCTATGCACTGAAAGTGTATGTAGAAATGGCAATATAGTGTTTCCTAGTAAACATTAAACTGTATTTTTGTCATCATACTATGATCATACTCAGAACAACATCTAATAGTACCAGCAGTGTAACAAACACTGTTAAATACTTTCATTTGTAATGAAATTGTAATTTAATGCTAAAATTACACATCTTGGAATAAAATGGAAGGAATTTTCTCCTTCTCTCAATTTTATTTTTGGAAATGTAAAGTCTGCATGAAATTCACAATTCGTCTATTTTTCTAAATTAATATTACCGATCTTATTGAGATTCATTTGTAGAGAAGTTTAATTAGTTTTTTACCCTTTTAAATGAATTGAAATATCTCAAAAGACTTGTCCCTGTTGACGTATGCCAGACTTCTCCAATGGTTTCGTTTGCTTAAACTCTGCCTAATCCGCAACCAATAAATCGAACCAAGTCATGGGCCTACACTTCATTTCATTCCTTCGATAATCTTTTTCACTTGGATGTGTCACAATGCAAAAAAATGAGACTGCATGGTTCTGAGATGCTGATAACGCACCATGTGACTCGTGACCACAGAGAAGAGTATGAGACTTCTAGAGACGAGGGTGAAGCAGAGAACTCTGGGTTCACATGTGTGCGCTCGCCGCAGGAGCAGCAGCAGCATGCTGTAATCTCTATGCAGCATGGTGAATTGTTTCCTGATGATGTGAGATTGTGATCTGTATTAAGGCAGACCGAGGCTGATGTGTGCCTGCCGCCTCAGGGCTTTTCCCGAGCACTCTCCCTAACCAAGCTCTTCACCCTCTCAATCAGGTGGCGGTGAAAATCATAGACAAGGCTCAGCTCAACTCCTCCAGTCTTCAAAAGGTGAGTCTGACCCTTCCTCCTAAAGTTTAATGGGGTCGAAATACAATTTCAGAAGTTTACTGCTGATTTGTTTTCTTTAACTCTCCCACCCGTGTTAAGTTGTGTCTCTTCCTGTTGCCTCACAACTTTTAAGATCCAAAGCCTTTTCTCTGTAGAGCCCATGGCAGCTAATTATAGAAAATTAGACTCCAATACTTCCTGAAGTAAAGAGTTAGTCAGATATGGGGTTTGGTGGGGGTAGTTTTCAACCACGTTTTACTCGTGTGTGCACAAGCTTGAAATATTTACACTCCACATCATCTGTTTGCTGCAAATTGACATCTTCCATCTCCCTTTTCAGCTATTTCGGGAAGTGAGGATCATGAAGCTCTTGAATCACCCAAATATTGGTAAGCTTAACTGACAGACAAATCACCATAAGTCTCTCAGCTTGAATCTCCATTTTTCTGGTTTTGGCTGCGCCCACTGTTTTTTTTTTTTTTTTATTGTTGGGTTCATTAATCCTCCTCCAAATGTCAGTGTTTTTCTGTGCAACTGTATTTGGTGAGCGTAAAACCCCTTGGGAATAATCCAAATCAAAATGATTTTTAGTCTTCAATCCAGTATACTTACATTGCCTTTAAATAAAGCAAAATGTGTCAAATGTTTCTTACATCTCTCTTTTTTCCCTCTTGTCCTCGTGTAGTGAAGTTATTTGAAGTCATTGAGACAGACAAGACGCTCTACTTGGTGATGGAATATGCCAGCGGAGGTCAGAGCTCTCCCCAACCCATTTTAACCTCATTTCATCTACGCTGTTACACGTTAAATGTGTTTTCATGTCTGAATGTCCAGCTATTATGTAAATGGTCCCACCGCATAGACCTCATTCCATAGGAAACAGTGAAACACACTTTGAATGCCATACAAATCACATTCAATCATGAATTTTCAATTTTGAATTTATTGACAGCTCTAGTTTCATTTTATCAGTCACCTGAGGATGTTTATTTTATACGCAAATTATTGCTTTATAGTTAAGTACCAGAGGCTGTGTTCGTACCAAAGCCAGACTTCTAGCTTACCCTCTCAATTTTATTGCAACTGTTTCTTTTCTAACCGTGACTGTTGTTCCCCTTCTTGGTTTGCAGGTGAGGTGTTTGATTACCTCGTAGCCCACGGCAGAATGAAAGAGAAAGAGGCTCGAGCCAAATTCAGACAGGTGAGAAGCTGCACATTTGGTTGTTACATGTAATCCATAGCTCCGTAGGGGCTGTAAACGCATCAGTAGTGTTTTGGGTTCCTCTTTTATATGTGCTTTCTTTTCTACTTTTAAAATGTCATGCCTTGTTCACATGATGGTATGGCTCATCCGATCAGTCGATCCTCTCAAGGAGTCACATTTGTTAATCTTGATGCTAATACCTGATAGGAATGGTTCTTAAAAGTTGCTAAAGTTAATTCCAGTCACTTTGTGTGTAAGCTAGTGTTGATATAGAAGTACGTGCTGCTTATGCGTGTGTGCAGATTGTATCAGCGGTGCAGTACTGCCACCAGAAGTGCATTGTCCACAGAGACCTCAAGGTACACGAGATAATTTTCACACTGTATTTTATTGCATTATACTAATGCAGATTGGATTTCATCCCTAAATACATGATCATTAAAGATTCTCCTTTGCTTGCAGGCAGAGAACCTGCTCCTGGATGCAGATATGAACATTAAAATTGCCGATTTCGGCTTCAGTAACGAGTTCACACTGGGCAACAAGCTGGATACTTTTTGTGGCAGCCCTCCTTATGCTGCCCCCGAGCTCTTTCAGGGAAAGAAGTATGATGGGCCGGAGGTGGATGTCTGGAGCCTTGGGGTCATACTATACACACTGGTCAGCGGTTCTTTGCCATTCGATGGACAGAATCTAAAGGTGAGCACAGACAAATTAGACCGTGTCGACAGCTTTGACAGAAATGCTGAATGCTTGTGTTTGTGTGTTCGTAGGAGTTGCGAGAACGGGTTTTAAGGGGCAAGTACAGGGTTCCCTTCTATATGTCGACCGACTGTGAGAACTTACTGAAGAAATTACTCATACTCAACCCAACCAAGAGAGGGAGCCTTGAGGTTTGAACATTCATAAATACTTGCATAAGCTAAGTCTTGACCTTTAAATATTGTGTAAAGTCTGGTCTACATTGCAGCTTATTCTGGCAAAGCCGATATTGGTGTTTCTTCGATTTTAGGCACTTTATGTCTCAGAGGTTTGATTTGAAACCGATTATGTATAGATTTGATTGTTTTGATCTTAATATGTGTAAGTGTATCATAAAACTGTGAATTCAGTGAAAATTGTGAAATCAGTTCAACAAACCAGAAGGTTAAATAAACTATATTAAGATCTGTTGATGTATTTGATGTATATATTAGGGATGTTCATTTCCGTTATTTTTCCTAACCAAAGACCGAGGCTCGTTAACAGATTATTAGCCATTAACCGACAAGACTATTTTAAATTAGAAAGTATCAGTGTCTGTGACCCGTAAAAAATACTTGCATATGTTTCCCGGGGATTGATTGTACAAAAGCAGCAAACAACAGAACTGAGGATTCACATGGTCATCATATCACATCATGCACCTGAAGCGCTTCTGTGAAATGAATAAATAGGCTTATACAAGAAATATATTTTTACTTAAATAATAAGTTAAGAAAATGGACGAAAAATGCAGTTTTGGTTCATTTTTGTGCTGCACGAAAGGAAACCAGAGGGCAGGAAGCGGCATCCTATTTTTTCCATTAAGCTTATTTTTCACACAGATTTGTTTTTATTGTGAATTTAGGCAAATGAAAAGCAAACCATTTACAATTCAGATTATCTTTATGACTGTAGGGAGTAGTTGCTCCTTCCACTCAAGTGATTGCGCTGGTGCCGCATGCACACACAGTTAAGCTTTGCTACCTTGACAATGCAGCCTGTTCATTATCATAATGAAATTCAGTCAGTCAAACATATGGGGAAAAAACACACTGCTCAGTTTAAATATGTAGTCAAATCAGTGCCGTTAAGTGTTATCACCGTACCACCGTGATGTTATGCAAAACATATTAGATATTGGAACACGAGTGAAGTACATAATAAATAATAATTTGGCTTTCAAATACGTCGTGAATACGGAAACATTTTAATTTGTGGTTTCACTTTCATTTTAGCCTAAACTTAATTTGTTTTGGCTTGTCTTTTATATTTCTATAACTTCTGAAAGGCCTATTTTTGGTTTTTGTTCATTTCTAAAAACTGTTAATTGAAATGATTTGTTGTGGAGTTTGGGAGAACTAAAATAGTATAGCTATGTTTACAGTTCATTGTAATGTTTGCAAACATTTCGTGTCGGCATTAAGCCCATTTCTGAATGAAATAATAAAATACAACTTATTATACGCCACTTATGTTTTTTTTTCTCTTTTCCTAAATAAAGAAACATTTTATACGCATAGCATATTTTAACCATGCAGCAAACCTTTTTAAATGTATTAATAAATAGTTGAATAAAAGAAGTGATTTTTAAGGTTTGTTAATGGTTAACCGGTTCAAATGAACATCCCTAGTATATATGTACATCAAAAATTTGCTTTAAATTAGCTTATTGAATATTGTATGCAAAATTCAGGGCCATGAACCTCTCAAGTTATGGCAAATCCAGTGATCAGCTTTGCCTGTGCAGCTACCTGTTACCTGGTAAAATGATAGACTTTATATAAACCTTTATTCCTGGAAATTACATAAAAGCCATCTGATCAGATCTGATGATTTTAGCCAGCTTTTGCTATTTTTGTGTGCTGTGTGCATCAGATTGTTCACGGGCGGTCTGTGGGCGTACAGTCTGAGGCTTAGACTCTGTACAAACAACTGTTTGCAGATTGATGTGTTTTCTCGGAATAATTCAGCTTTTCATCACCGTGTGATGTGATTTTGAAGTGCTGCCCTCAGTTGACTGTCCGTGTACCCTCTTCAATAAAGGCCAACTATTTTATTTAGCATCATGCTAATTTACACCAGTGATCCACACTCCATTATGATCTCTTTACTTTGTGTCCTTTCCTTCCTTACGCTTAGCAGCAGATCATGAAGGACCGCTGGATGAACGTGGGCAATGAGGACGACGAGTTGAAGCCCTACATTGAACCCCAACCCAACTACAAGGACCCTAAGAGGACAGGTCAGCACCCCAGCAGTGCAGGGGATTGGAAGATAGGTGGGGCAGACGTGGCCTGGGGCTTTAGTGATGGTGGTGGGTGGGGCTTGAGAGCTGGATGGATTATGATTGGGTAATATATCTTGGTGATGGGACTGAATCTGAATTCCACACATCAGCTCATTTGAGCCTCTTTATTTGTGAGTTAACGCAACAACCCAAGTTTTTCCTGCTTTATAACACTTGTCTGTTTTCTTGTCTCCCAACAGTGTGTGGTTTGTGCAGGATTATTGTTTTCTTTAATTTTGATAGTTGTTACTTTCAAAACGAATATATTTAGTTGTGTTGCTTATACATGAGGTTAGTGTTGTGTAATTAAAATATGAACTATTAAAGGTTTGGTGCATCATTTATCTTGCAGCATTTGTGCTGCAGACATGAATGATGCCCTAACTGGTATTACATCTCTAAGGAATCAGATTTTTATGATCAGTGGATTGCATTCTAGGAGGGATCTCAGCCATATATAGTAACCAGAATATTGTAGAGACATGGTTGATAGGTTCTTTTGGCTTGAGCTGTAAGAAATCACCAACCCAAACACCCAGCACACCTTAGAATGCACACAGCAGTTACCCATGATACCCTAGCATCGTGGCTATAGTTTATGACACTGAATATAAAATTCTAGGTCAAGATGTTGTGGTCAAGCAGGTAAGCTGTTTTTCTAATTATTTCACTCTTTTGTCTGTCCTCTCAGATATTATGCTACGGATGGGATACTCTCTAGATGAAATACAAGACTGCCTGATCAAGCAAAAATACAATGATGTCATGGCAACTTACTTATTACTGGACTATAGGAACTCAGAGGTATGCTACTCTAAAGATCATGTGAATATCTGGCTGTTTGTGCATGTAGAACTGTAATAGCTTTTGGTTTTGTTGTGTTCGGTTTTATTTATTTATTGCTTTTTCCATTTTTTAAAATAGTTTCTTTGTATAAATTAGTTTTTCATTGTTCTTTTTTGTTCTGTTTTCTATTTTTGTGTGTTGTTTCTTTCCTTTTTTATTTATTTGTGTATTTTTTGGTTCTACTTTAGTTTGTTTTGTTCTGTTTTGTTGTTGTTGTTCTGGTTTGATTTCTGTTAAATTTATTTAATTTAATTTAATCTTTAAAACTGTAACCTAATAATTGATATACTCATGTACATAATTATATTTTGAGAGGCTTCATTAAAAATTACACGAATAATTACACACATGAGTACCTGACTGTACAGTTCCTGCTTTGGGAATGGCCGTTGTTTTAACCATAGTAGAGTAAAAATGCAAATTTAAAGCTCAAGCAAAAGTACCATTTTTCTTCTTTTTTCTTAGATGGATGAAATATCAATAAAGGCCCGTCCAGCCCCTGACCTCACAAACAACACCCAAGCATCTCCTCATAAGGGACAACGCAATACCTCCAACCCAAAGTCCCGCAGACCCACAGACCAAAGTACAGCATCATTCTGCTGGTCATTAGCCACCATAAGCGCCGGCTGGTTTGGTTTGTAAAGCTCAGATGTTTTCCCTCTACACTGCAGGCTCCTCTGTTTCCACCAAGCGTCCTCAGGGTGAAAGCAAGCACATCAGTGGTTCATGCAGCTCCAGTAAAGTCCCTCCCAGCCCGCTGATCTCCGGAGACCATAAGAAAACTCCTACCCCTTCCACTGTGAGTACAGAGCCCCCTGAGGAGCCGATGACTGATACACAGCACGGGTGTGATCTCACGTCACTGATCTCTCTGTGTGCTCTTCATGTGCCATATAGAACAGCATCCTGTCCTCAGGCACCAGCCGCAGCAGGAACTCGCCAATCACTGAGAGAGCCACTCTGGGAGTACAGAATGGCAAGGACAGGTACTGCCACATTCCTCTTTATGTACAGAGTCTTCGTTTCATGCAACGAATAAAATGGAAGCACCCATCAAACTTGGATTAACACAGTGGATTGGTGTTAAAAGTATGTGTATATTTAGACCGCTTGGAAAGCTTCTCTGCTCTCGACTCATTTTGTCAGGCTGCTGTCCTGCCAGCATGGGAAACATAATCCTGTTATGTGCACACATGCATTCACACATTGACAATCGCACACATTCAAGAACACATTCAAATGCAGCATGAAGCTGAAATCTATTCAGCTAGATTTGCAATGCCTTTAAGAATTTAGAATTCGTCCAAGGATTAAAAAAAAAAAAAAAAAGTATGTAATCATTTGAGAGCTCAGCAGCTTGGGTTCCTTTCAATACAATAAAATAATATTCTGAGTTATTTTCAATTTACTGTCTTTCTGTGGCATGCTAAAGATTAAAACTGGCAATAATTTATGACACCTCTTTCAGGGAAACTCCTTAACAGCTATATGCTTGCAGTTGCAGCACAATAAATCAGTGTTTCAATTATCTCCATTTGAAAACTATAATTGGAACGCTTAAAAGTTTAGACGTCTGTTCGAAAGTTTGAGGTCCGTACAGTTTTTATGTTTTTAAAAAAAGTCTTCCATTCTAATCAAGGTGGCCTTTATTTAACCATAAATACAGTGTAACTATAATATTGTAAAATATTATTGAAATTTATATTCTATTTTTTTGTGTTTTAGATGTCATTTATACCTGTGATGGCAGAGCTGAATTTTCAGCAGTCAATATTATACTCTTCAGTGTCACACAGGTTAAAAAGAACAGCATTTATTTGAAATAGTTTTTTCTAAACATTTATAAAAATGTTTTTACTGTTACTTTTGATCACTTTAATGTAACCATGCTGGATGCAATTATTATTATTATTATTTAAATCATACTGACCTACTTTTGAACAGTAGTATGTTAGTGTAAGAATATTGTGTTGTAGAATCTCTGACAGTAAACAGTAAATCTGGTTACTTTTAGTAAATGCAAGTTTTTGTGAACTCTGCCTAGAAAAGTAGTTCTATCCCAGAAAGATGATTTGGATAACGGCACCATTTGAGCAGACAGTGGAAGTGCTCTTTACAGAAATATGAGCTGCATGTCCTCTTAAACCCTCTGGGCAGAATGCCAACTATTGTAACTGCATTAGTTCATTTTTACAAACTTGGGGACAGGTGGGAATTATTGTCTGTGTAATCGACAGAATGCCGCAGATGCATTTGATATATATATCCTACATTGTAAACTTCCCAGAATATTTCTCTAACGATTCCTAGTTACGTTCACAGAAACCAACTTTTTTTTCTCTCTCTCTCTCTCTAAAATATGACTTTTTTTAGATGGAGTAAAACCTGCCCACAGTCCAGAGTAGAGTGTCTTATTGGAGATGCCTTCACTCAAATAATTAAAGTTATTTAAATATACACATTCATAGAAATGTAGTCATGTAGAAATCATAGAATTTGCCCGACCCAAATAATCAGGTTACACAGAAAAGAGATGCAGGAAACCGAATGATATGGATGTTGAAGTCTGCTTGAGGTGACAATCCATAGCACAGTCAGAATACTGATGTGGAAAGAGTTTTATATGTGTGCGCAAGGTCAGGTTGCAGAGCAGCAAATACAAATACTGCCACCAGATCACCCTCACAAATGCATCAGATGTCTTTCGTCTGCTTTTATTCCGTATGTATAACGATCGGTTTGATAAACTTTACCTGTTTAATAATTAAGGTACTGTGAGTAGCTTTTAAATGCACATCATGCCCTTGAGGCTCATTTGATCATTATTATATCTCGATTTTGATTCTCACTGAGATGGAGTGAGCTTTCCAGCAATAATGCAAGTTTTATCCAACTTTGGCAAACTTTAATGTATATAGATATAAATGGCATCCAAACCTGCATTATCGCATTGCAGCATTGTATTTTTATGTCCTGGTGTGTGCTTTTGTCTTATTCCATCCCTTTCTCATCCAATCCCTCCATCTTTGCTGAGTCTAACCTGTCTGCTTTACAACCTCACCCATACCTCCCTCCACTCTGTACGTGGGGGGCGTCCGCACATGGGGGATGTTGTGATTCGTCTTTCCCCTAGCTTGAACACTCCAGGGTCCCGCGCCTCCACCGCCTCAGCGGCCGCGGTCCTCGCCGCCTCATCCTACACCCGTCACCACAAGTCTTTGTCCACCTCTGCCCACCCCAGTCCCCCAGACCTCCATGCACATCGCCCCAGGCAAGTCTATTCAGATGGGGATTCGACTTCAAGAGCCAGGGACGAACCAAGACGTATAGATTGCTTGTTTTAAAGCAGAAACTTTAAACGTTTTTTGGGGGGGTTTGAAATACATGAGATCCGCAGACGAAGTACCAGATACGTCAAGCAAAGAGATGAGAAGGCCATCTTTTTTTTTTTTTTTTTCAACTTTACCTACTTTTCTCACTCGTTATCCGTCACAATAACACGCCGTTCCCACTTTCTCCTCCGCATAAACACACATTGTTCACAACACACACCTGACCGTCTGTTCCTTTCTAATTCATAATGCACATGCAAGCTTTAACTCATTGTCTCATGTGTTGGGTTGCTCTGCTGCCCCATTGTTCTTAACCCCTTCTTTTCTTAACCCCTTCTTCTCCAGACGGTGCATTCATATCTTCTAAAACCTCTCACTGCTTGCGTAACCTTTAATAAAGTCGTTTGTGACATCCAAGCTTGTGTCACAGACCGTTGTGTGAATGCTAACAATGGTTTTGTCTCCCTCCCTGAAGAGTTTCTTTGAGTTTTTTTGGTTTTCTGTTGTTGTTTGAGTCTCATTTTTTGTTGGTAATAGCTGCATGATAACTGTTAGGGGTGATGTGTGTTAAACAGTGTTAAAATACTTGTTTTTGGTTTAATGTAGGTAGACTCAAGTTGTCCTTAAATATTAAACACTGTAGCACTTTGAATACATTGTATTAGGGTGTTACTGTAAATCTGACCAATAGACGATTAGTTTTACACTACTGTTCAGAAATACAGTAAACACCTTTATATGGTAAAATATAATATATAATATAAATTGGAGTTTTTAAAGGTAAACTTTTTTTTTATCAATTAAATAAAATCATATATCGGCCACTAAACAATGCATTACCAGTGCATTTTGTAATAGTAAAAATTATTTTTGAAAAGGTAATTTTTCCTGTTCTGCAGAAATTACACACTTCACATTTAACACTTACTAATATATTAACCTATTGTATTGTTTTGTAACATTGAAAAAAATATATGTATCAGAAATGTGGTCCTCGTGTGGTTTAAGCCCTGTGGCTTGTCACATGTCTGGCATGGTACACATAGGGCTGATGCTGGATTTATACTTTCACACGCAAGTGCATGCCTGGGTTTTATTCCATCACTTTTTGAAATGAACCTCAAATTAATTGTAGGTTTTTTTCCACAAGGATAATTTGTCTGCCGTCAGTGCAAGAGCTGCAGTTGTTAGCATAATGAAATGGCCTATTCATGCTTTTGTGCCTGATTATTCATGTTGCTCTCAAGCAGCTTACATTGGTTTGTATTGATGGCTGCAAAAGTTGAGTGTTAACTTAATCTCTTTTAACCTTTGCAAACTATTTGTACAAAATAGCACGGCCAACCAGAAAGCACCAGTGGTGTCCCCCTCAGCTCAGAACATAAACATTTCCTCAATGGCTGACCGTACCAACTTCTCCAGAGGGGTGACGAGCAGAAGCACTTTCCACGCCGGCCAGCAGAGAACCACACGAGACCAGCAAGCCTCAGCGTACAATGACCCCTCAGCCTCCCCCTCGCTTTCCCATGGCAACAGCCAGGTGCGCCGTACTGGGACAGGCATCTTCAGCAAGTTTACTTCCAAATTTGTACGCAGGTGAGTTCATGATCCTTCCACACGGTGACAGTGTTACTTGCATTTACTTTAAGTGAACAGTTAGGAATACACATGCACGCATTCTCATGACTCACCAGTGCTCCCCTCTTTCAGGGCGAGATGGTTTGGACTGGCACTGTTTTTTATGGCTAAGATCATGAACTCTGAAACAAAGGGCTGCTGGAGCAGAGATGGTTTTAAGTGTGAAAGATGCTAACTGAAGGATTACTAACATATGAAATCCAGGGTTCCCACGGTCAGGGAATCAATAGAAATATCAGGGAGTGATTTCCATGCCTAGAAAAGTCATGGAAATTAATTGCATCGTCATTTTTTTTGTTTGTTACATAAACAAAGGTTGATCTTTGTCCAGCAATCAAGAATGACTTGGAAAATCCTGAAAATTTGAGAAAAGTTGTGGGAACCCTGCAAACCGGACCCTAATCTAACATCCATCATTCATGCAATGCATTTACAATTCAGTTTCCTCAGCAATCTTAAACGGCCCTGTGTGACTTAGTTTAATCCATATTCTTTAATCTGACTACAAACCCTGGTGCCCTTTTCAGTGCCCTCAGCTAACATTAATGGTCAAAACCTTTCATAGGTTTCATAAAGAACCCTTTTTAACCTCTTCACCTTTCAGCCAAACAGGATGTAGTTAATCTTTGAGCGATTTTCCAATGGTTCATGCACATGTGAGAAACACCATTTTTCCCTTTTTCTCTAATTCTTTTTTTGTAGAAATCTCTCATTCAGATTTCCCAGAAGGTAGGCATTATAACGCTACCCTTGCGTTTTCCCAAGACAATGTCTTTTTCCTGTCTTCTATATTCCTTCTGTGATGTCTTGTGTCTTGAACCAGCATTTATTTTTGTTCCACATGCATATCTTTTCGTGGTATTATTCTTTACTAATGCTCTGCGTCCATTGCCTGACTCACTCCTCTGCCAGCCCTCTCTTCCTCCTCCTCGATTGCATCACATCCTGCTTCTCTCTCATATGAACTCATGGAGTCCGGTCATGTACATTGTGCCGCAGATCTTGTGAAATGGTCTCCCTGTGCCCTCGTCTGTGCTGTCATCATGCAACATGACTACACTCCAACAATGCAGTTAAATGATAGTGTAACACAAGTTTTATAGGTCTTTGTAGATTGTTTCTAATTACACCATTGTACAAGGACTGATAAACTTTTGATAAAACATTTCATAAACTCTGATTTTCATGATTAGGTTCCATTTAAAGGTTACTGTACATCTACTAAAATACTGTCAAACATACAGCTAAATCTACAGTGCCAAAGTAAAAAACAAAAGTGTTTTACTTCAATTGTGAGCTTGCACTCAAATTAAATGTGATAAAAGATATCTATGAATAGACATCAACACCTCTTTAAAATTAATAGTGTACATATTTGGTTAAAATCGATTCCCTATTTTCATTTTCGAAACTTTTTTTGGTTGTGCAATCGATTTTCGAACTAAAAGTGACAGCCCTAGTCGTAAGTATGTTTGTTCAGCGCAGTCAGAGAAATAATTTAATTCCTTATTCTGGTCTATTTTTGCCGAAAGGTTTAGGTCAGGTAAGTTCATAGTTAGCAGGTAGAAGCACACAGCCAGGCAGGGTCGATAGAGAATGTCAGTCGTGTCTTCATGCTGAGGGTTGTAAAAGGGTGACACCTGCTTTTCTCCTCTTACGGTCTACTGCTTATTCTTATAATGCTGCACTAAAACGGACGTGCTGCTTTTGTCCCTTCGTTCTTGTGCTGCGCTGTTTTGGAGGTGGCTGGTCTCCCCGTCCGACTGTATTATTCAACACACACCTCACTGAAGTCACTTGTTCAGCTGTACAATACACAAGTGAGAAAATGAACTAGATGCTAATTTTTACACTTGATGTCTGACAGACAAGTTTGAGAAGTTAAGTTTAGAAGGACCACTTGTAGTTTTGCTCTAGGCACTGCACTATACTATGAATTTTGATGTTAGGTTTCAAATAAGATTTGAAATTAGTTTGAATTCCTTTTGGGGTCATTTAAAATGTTATATGCTCTTAAATGACCAGACTCAAATCATGTACACAAAGAAAATTCAAACTTTCATTTTGACACTGATATTTGCTGACCATTTGGAATATGAATATTTAAATCCTAGTTTTGGTGTAATAGCATTTGTCTAATTTTTTTCAGGCGTTTATGCTTAATACAAAGTGGCTTAAGTGAGTGTGTGTGTGTTGATCCCGAGGTAAAGAGTTTAAAATTAAATGCTCAAGAAGGTGGTGAAGGGACTGTAAAAAGATGCTTTATGGGTTTTTTTAAGATATTTTAAGTTTTATTACATCTACATGAACAGGACTAGTACTTAGCTAGCAGAAATAAGAGAACTTGAATTGAGGGACTAAACTTGTTGGTTTTCTTTGAGGAGTCCGTATGAGGGAGAGGGTCGAGATGAGGCCAGCAGGTGAGGACAACGAGTGACTAATAAAAATCATTTATCTACAAAGCGTACTTCTCAAATCACTGAATCATAACTTAATTAGAAATGTTTTATAAAGTTGAGTGTGGAGTCATTTAAAGCTTAAACCGAGTATTTTTTCTTTTGAATCACTGGATGACTTGAAAAATTAGACAATCAAATGTGCTCTACCGTTTTAAAGTTTGGGGTCAGTACTCAAAGTATTTTATGTTCACCAAGGCTGCATTTATTTAATACATAATACATTAACAAACAATAATATTACAAACTCTTTGGTGAATAAGGAATTCAAAGGAACAACATTTATTTGCAGTAGGGATTTTTTGTAACACAAATGTCCTTTAAACAATTTGATATGTCCTTGTTAAAATAATTCCCTAAAATTTTACTGACCCCAAACTTTTAAACGAACTTTCAAATGATTGATTTACATGCAAGAATTTCTTAGTATCTGAAAATATGTAATAAATTCATTTTAAATTTCAACACTTAAACAGAGTTAAAGGGTTAGTTCACCCAAAAATGAAAATGAGGCTGCATTTTACTTACCCCCGATGCATCCTAGGTGTATATGACTTTATTCTTTCAGAGTTATATAAAAAATTTTCTTTTTTTTTTTTTTTTTCAAGCTCCATAATTGCAGTCAGTGGGTGTTGCATTGCTTTAGTCCAAAATACCTGAAATAAAAAGCGTCCTTCCATTTAAAAAAAAAAAAAAAAAAAAAGCTCCAGGGGGTGAACAAAGTTCTCCAGTAGCGAATTGATGCATTTTTGTAAGAAAAATGTCCATATTCAAAACTTAATCACTTGAATGTAGCTTGTGCTCTCTGTTGTAAACAGAAGCAGTTCTGGGGGAATTACATGAGGTCAGCTTTGCGCATGTGCCACTCAGAAGTGATGCAGGTGAGATGTAGAGAAGAGGTCAAAACAAAACAACAGTCACTAATTTAGAAGTACAAAACATGGCTTTGTAAAGAAGAATGTAAGAGAATTTCTATATAAGCCAAAAGGAGACTGGTTTTCCTTTTCTAAAGTAATAAAACTGCATCTTTTGATCCTGTAAACAGTTTTCACGAGACTCACCAGCGCATGTGCAATGTTGACCCTAGGACGTCATCCGCCCCGGGAACGCTTGTGTGTACAACTGTTGGTGCAAGCTAGATTAAAGTGATTATTACGTTTTGAATATGGATATTTTTCTTACAAAAACGCATCATATCACTACAAAAAGTCCTTTGTTCACCCCCCAGAGCTTTTTATTTCAGATCTTTTGGACAGATACATGCAACACACACTGACTGCAATTATGGAGCATGAAAGATCAAAGATTTTAATATAACACCGACTGGATTAATCTGAAAGAAGATAGGATGCCTCGGGTGAGAGTAAAATGCAGCCTAATTTTCATTTGTATACTTTTTATTGTTTTTGTTTTTACCCCCAAAAAATGTCCAATTAGTGGATGCTGTTGTTTTAACTGCATTGTAGTCTTCCACCACAGCCCTATGTTGGTGTTTTGTGTTGATTAAAAACATTTAATCATGTTGATGCAAACTTTAAATGTGTTAAAGCAGAAGAACTAGTTTGAATCAACCAAGCTTCTTCTGTCTGTTATCATTTACTTGTCTTCCTCATGTTTACCTATGTTTTCCTGTTTGTTCCTCTCACTGTTTTCACTGAAGACCCATGTTGAGCACAGCAGACAAGATGGAGAAAGGTACCCATGGACTGTCTGGTGATGAAAACAAGGACTCCTTTTCTTCCTCTTCTCCAGCGTCCAGCACACCTTCATCCACCCAGGCCTCCAAGGACACCAAACCACGCTCCCTCCGCTTCACCTGGAGCATGAAGACCACTTCCTCCATGGAGCCCAACGAAATGATGAAGGAGATCCGGAAAGTTCTGGACTCCAACAGCTGCGATTACGAGTTGCGCGAGTGCTTCATGCTCCTCTGCGTTTCGGGTAACCCCACGCATGATGACTTTGTCCAATGGGAGATGGAGGTGTGCAAGCTACCCCGCCTCTCGCTCAACGGGGTGCGCTTCAAGAGGATCTCCGGAACCTCCATCGCCTTTAAGAACATCGCCTCGAAGATCGCCAACGAGCTAAAACTGTGAGAAAGAGGATGGTTTCTGTGGAAAAGATCTTGAGGAACGGTTGGATACAATGTGTTGGGAATGAAGAGGCACTGTAAGGGAAAATCATTGGAGTTGTGAGCTGTACGGCAGCAATGAAGAGTCTTGAGGCTGTAATGGGGGAAAAGGTGTAAGACAGGTTCATGGGGGACATTTGTGCATATTTCAGGGGGGGTACTTTTTGGGGGAGGTGTTCTGTATTGGTTTGGGTTTTCTGTTCCTTACTCACCCCCTCAAATGCTTGGTGTTGTTAACTTTATTTGTGATCATTTTGTTCAATTGTTGTGGTTTTTCTTGGACCTCACAATTGTCCTTAATTCAGAAAAAGTGAGAAGACGTTGGTTTTCATAAACTGGAATTGTTTGCCAGTAATTATTATTATTTTTTCTACAAACACAAACCTGCTACTGTCATGGACAGCTAACTCTCCCCCTATATCCTGGTCCTTATTCCTTGTTCATCCCCGAACACAAAAAATGATAAACAACAGCATTACTTGATCTTACTTCCAATTCCAGGTTAGCTGTGATGAGCAGAGATGGAGAGATTGGCGGTTGACGCTCTGAATGTACAACACAATATTGAAACCCAAATGGCTAGTCACATTCATTAGAGCCATCATTTGAATTTTCATATCCTCTCATCATGCTCTGATTGGTTCTGATCTAGCCAATGAAATGGTAGCTATTCCGTAACCTCTGCCCCATTTCTACATCACAGTACAGTGTCTTATTTGAGCTGAAATGGAAGTGTTGACTTGAACCCTTGGTGCACTGGAGGTGAATCACCTCTTAGCACTCTATGCCCAGACAATTAGTTTTTTGTTGTTTTTGTTTTTTTCCTCTACTGCAGGAGTTATATATCTGAAACTAATTAAGGGCCAATTAAGTAATTATTGGTGGATTGTAGTGTAATTAAGAATTGCTGGTTGGATCCAATCTGCTGCACTGGAATGAGTCTGTGTTTCGTTGCCTTTCTCTGGAGAAGATAATTATTAATATTATTATATGAATAAACCAGACATTGGATGATTTGTGTTCAGTTGTTTATGAGCAATATTCTTTTTATGTTAGTGCATTGTTTTATTTTCTTTTGTGTCACTTTCAAGCAACGTGAAAAGCAACGTGTTGTTCTTTATTGATTTAAAGAGCATGCGATATGAATAAAACTATTTACTTTATAAAATATTCCCATTTGATAGCACTTGGAAACTTAGAAATGTAACTGTCAGTTTTGTTTGTTTGGTTTAGGGTAACACTTTCCATAGTGATGTTCTTTTAATAACATTTAACACTTTTACTGTTATGCCAAGTCATTAATTGTACATTAATTGCTGATATGTTAAACATTTATTATATATTCATTATAAAGTGATAATCAGTTTATTCTTGGCTTATGATACTATTCTAAATGTTTAGAGATTTCAACCATTGGCAAAATGTTTTGAGATTCTTCAGGTTAGGAAAAGAGAATATATCTTAACCCAGCGGCAGATTTAATCCACATTTGTAAATTATTGTGATGTGTAAATTGAGTTATGTCTAGTTCAAATAATTGGGCATTTTGTTGTAAACTAAGTTGAACAATCAAAGGAAGGAAAGAAAAAAATGACACCGGGTGCAACCTCTGTCCCGTGCACATCTGCGGTAAGTGATTTCCGATTCGTGAACGAATTATTTATTTCGAGTCAGAATCAATGATTGAATCGTTTTGACCGATTTTCAAGTATGAAGGTCGAACCGTAAATTACTCACAATGAATTTTATCAATAAAATTAAGTGTAAGATCAAATTTTTTTATATATGTACATTTTACAACACTTCAAAATGTTACTGGACACGCAGATAATTAAGAGACCGCCTCCTGTTGACGTGATAACGCGATAACGTAATAGTCACGGAATCATTTGAGCCTGTTGCAGGCCCGTCGTCAAGGGGGGGCATCGGGGGGCAGTGCCCCCCAAATGACTTTTTGTGCCCCCTAAACGTAACGCACAGAACAATTAACCAAACTTGCATTATTGTGCATTCACACCGCCGGCGTCGAGAGCGTCAAAGTGGCCGGAAGTCATTCATTTTCAATGTAAACCAGCAGCGAGGAGCGGCGCGGCGCGACTTGGCCTTTGAGAGCGTCGAGCAGAGTTTAAATCAAGGCAACCTTATGGTAATGAGCTATGACGCGGTTGGCAGCAACTAATTGGAACGTAGAAGTCAACCGCTTAAGAGGATTCCAGAGGACGCAGCTCCGATCATATTAGTTCCAAGCAAAATAGAGGACAGGTTGATTACTGCTGTTTCGTGTTTGCAGTAGTCTATGATGTGTCCCTGTTTGCGTACAGGGACATAAAAAATAATTAAAAGTGATAAGTGGACCAAGGTGTCTGAGATCGTTCATTTTAAGTACAGGAGCTTAATATTTCTTCCACAACAACATTTAATGAGATCAACTTATAACGTTACCCTCCTTGAGATTAGTCTGCAGAAGACCAACAAGTCTGTTTGCTTTGCGGCCACTTCTAATACAAAACAAGCATTCGGTCTACGTCAAAGCATCTGAGCGCTCACGAATCTTTCTGCAGTGTAGTTGCGCGTTGAAGGTAAGTTTTGAAGATTACACTTTATGAGAGACTTAAAATATTTTTCTTCGGTATTTCATCCGTCGATTTGAAGTACGCCACGACCGTTTTGAATGATTCGTAATGCAGGAAACGTATTCACTCCGTTGTCTCTTCAATGAACGTCGTCCTCAAGTGAACCGAGAATATCGTAATTTAATCGCATATATTTATTTTCAATGCGAGAATCCTTTCTAAGCATAAATTTTTTTTTTTTTTTAGCTGTAAGGTGTTCACTCTCGAAATATTTTAGTTAACGTTACATCCTTAGTTTGGCTGCGTTAGCACGATAGCTTTAGCCAGTGCATGATTGAGATGCAGTTTTAGATCAGTTTTTAGTATATTAGATCAAAGATTCATTCTTTTTACACTCGGGCGTTCAACCCAGTTAATGTTGGCCACATAAGGTGACAAAAGACTGTAATTCTAGTTTGAAAACGTACAATTTTATACGCGGTTTTTAGCCTGAAAGTAAAACCATCAAGCCCTCATTACTACGCACGCTCTGAAATACTTGATTCTGATTGGTTAGTCGCGGTCAGGTGCTCAGCGGTAACATGTAGCGTGGTTGCTAAACTACTAGCAGAAACTACTAGAACAGCCATGTAGTAATTATGTAATCATTCTAATAAATCCGTCATTTTTCAATAATGCCAATAATTTATAATGGTTACAGAAACCCCAACAGGTTTATGAAGGCCCCAGTGTGAAGCTTGAGTACAGTATCAATTAAATACATATCTTGACTTGTATTTCTATGATTTATCCATTCATTATTATTAAATATCAATGGGAAAATGATTGATGGCAGCAGGGAAGTTGAGGTTTATCCTGTGTACTTTGCATTTGAAATTCTTGCCAATGTTGATTTGCATACATTTTGCCTGTTTATTTGACTGTTGTTGTTGTTTTTTTCTTAGGAACTTTGTCATTCGATTCCTTGCACTTGCAAATCAACCAAAGACTGATCCCAAAACACACTGCCGTTATTCCTGTCCAAAATGGTTAAGATATTTGTTGGCAATGTAGCTTCAGCAACCACCGAAGACGAGCTCCGTGCTTTGTTTGAGAAGTATGGTGCCGTGTCCGACTGTGACATTCTGAAAAACTATGGCTTCGTGCACATGGATGAGGAAGAGGCGGCGCAGAAGGCGGTCTCTGCTTTGCACAAGCACGAGGTCAATGGCTCCCGCATCACCGTCGAGTACGCCACCACCAAGGTACGCAATGCCACCAAGATCTACGTGGGCAATGTTCCCAAAGGTGTTACCGCTGGCAAAATCAAGGAGCTCTTCCAGCCGTTCGGCAAGGTGGTGGAGTGCGATATTGTGAAGAATTATGCATTCGTTCACATGCAGAGGGAAAGCGAGGCTCTGGAGGCCATTTCAAAGCTTAACAACTCCAAATTGGAGGGCCAAAAGATATTTGTGTCCGTCTCCCGCAATAACCCATCCAGAAACGGCCGAGAGGAGGACTATTTTCCTCCTCCGCCGCATCACTATTCACCTCACCCACACCACCATCCTCACTTTCTCCCCCACGCCAGCCGCCCCGTGACTACTATCCACCCCGTGGCCGACTTCCACCCCCTCCTCTTCCACCGCCGCCACCCCGCGCCTACTATGAGCGAGATGTGTATGAGAGGGACCCTCGCCACGACCCGTACGCTGCCCCATCACCGCGTTTTTACGATCGGAATCCATACGACCGGTTCATTCCGCCCCCTCCACGACCGGTCACGCCTCCTCTGGCTGCTCGCTACTACCGTGAGCGCAGCCCTCTTGGCGGTCGCCGCTCTCTCCTGCCTCCGCCTCCCCCTCCACCCTCTTCTTCCGGCTTTGCCCGGGGTTTCGCCCGCAACGGCGCTAGCTCTGCACCCCCTCCCCCTACAGCCGCTCCTTCCTCCCACTATCAGCGCTACTCTCTCGGCTCAGGCTTTGATAAGGATGATTATTTGGAGGACAAGTACAGCAATGGCTTCAGCCGTAGCTACTAAGCACTGAAGTTTGTCCGTCCCCTTATTTTAGGAGCTGGGTAATCTAAGAGGGGCTTACCATCAGGGAGTTGGGGAGAAGTTTTGTATTATTCTGTGATAGTTGTAGCTATTTTAGATAACGGGTCAATCAGCTAATACTGTACTCATTTAACTAATAAATTTACCTCTGACCGATGAAGGAACCGCAAATAGGAATTTTGATAGCATGTTACGATGTATTGTTTTTGCCGGGTTTAACTATTTTTCTATAAATAATTGCTTGTTCTTTTTTTTTTTCTTCTCCTTTAAATCAAATCGTACATTTTAAGTTCATTTTACTCTGGCATGCACTTCAGAAATACAAAAGAATGCTTGGAGATATATCTCCAATTTATTATTTTTTTCAACATGCGTAGTCTACCCAATAAGAAATTTGTCGTGTTGAATGTTTACCTGTTTTCTGTTTGGTATTTAAGAATATTCGAATTTTTCGGTTTTCACTTTCATTTCCATGAGACAGAGTTAATTTGGAAGTAATTAGAATTTTCACTAAGGGGCTCCATAAACAAGTTTTATACAGCTTTTTTTTATTTTATTCTCATCTGTTGACTACCTTGGTCTAGGCAAATGAACTTACTATGGTGTTGTTAGAAGTAATGCTGGATCTAATTGAGACCAGTGGGAAGGAACAGAGAGGAAATGGGTAAAGAGGATGTTGTGGGCAGAACTATATGCTAACTGACTGATCAACCAATCAATCACATCTTACCGGCTTACCGAACACATCGCATCTACCAGCCGCTCAACTTTCGGATCCGCTGCCGCATCGGATAAAGCACCAGCGGTCGAAGGAAGAAAAACGACCGACCAACCGCCTAATAAATTAAAAACAACACGGAATCATTAGTGCAATATCTACACTGTATTGCGAAATCTCGTTGTATTAGACAAATAGCTGATTTGCAAACTCAGAGAGAGTTTTTAAAGATTATAAAGACTTATTGACATCTCAATGGACGTGCTTGTGATTGAAAATATTACTGAATACTCAACATTGTTTCCTGTCCTACTTGTACTACTGCTGTTTGCCTATTGTGAGCGTACACTTGTTTTTAAACTGTACATTTGTAAAAAGCCTGTTTTCTCGACTGTTCATCCGAAACCGCTCTCTTGATCATATTGTCCACTCGAGCAGCTTCGAAACTCATGCTTGTTTTGATTTAAACCTATGAAAACAGATTCCTGTTCTACCAGTCGCTGTCATCTTGCCGCCTGAATAAAAATTCGACTGACTTAAGATGGAACGTTTTCATGTCACTCGTTTTTAATTGAGTCTCTTTAATTTCATGTCTCTCTCGCTCACGTTATCATTCGTATAATACGGACGTCCTTTGACTTTGAACACTCATGTGTAAAGTAAAGTGCTAAATAGATTTGCATTTAAACTGCACTTTCCGCTTGAACCGTTCATATAAAAGGCCAAAGGCATTAATTTAAACCTCAGTAAATTCCAGTCACTTTATCTTCTTTTTGTTCCACAATGACCCCTGGCCAAGATGAATGAATGTTTGATGCTCTGTTTTGAATGTCTCTAGGAGCTTTGTGTAGCTCATCAGGATGGGTGAGTTAAAGTGAAGGTAAGTAGTATTACAAGGATTGCTGGGTTGTTCATTACGTTATTGTATGTATTCTTGTGCTAGCAGAGCCATGATTGACTTCAGTTTTTCACTGGTGATATTATTAGAACGGTCACACTGTTCCTGAAACACTTGATCCTAATTGTAAGTGGAGTTGTTTCATGATGTCCGTCAAATATTTTTAAAGTATGATTTACTTTTTCTTCTCACTATCTTTAAGTAGAGCCACACTGACACACTAGTTATCTCTAATCAGCTTTTTCAAGAGGAGGAATGGTTTTACACTTAAACTGTATTTCATACTTTTTTTGTATCTTCCCCCTTCTTGTGCCACGTGCCTCATTTGAAACACTTGAGACACCGCCTTATAACTTCTCGTACAAGTGTTTCTAAAGTTAATGATAACAACGCTTTATAAGTGTTTACTGAGATTAAGTGAATCTAGAATAACTTTAAATTCCTTATTTCATTGGATGCTTTTTGCTGAGCGTTTCTGGTGATGACTTAAAGAATCATGTGGATCCAAAACAATACCAAAATATGGTAATGAACTCCTTACGGTTTCTGAAATATTCCAGAAAATGTCAGCGCAGCGTTTCAATATTTTAGGCTAGTTAAAGTTGTAATTAGAAGTACAATATAACAAATACGAACACATCTGTTGACATTAGGGTATTTTTAATTTGTATAATTTATGTGCACAGTGTGTCCCTGTGGTTTTAATATTGGTATAATTAGTTTCTAAACTTTTTTTTTTTTTTTTTACATTTTAAATTTAATTTTTAAATGTTTTCTGAACACCAGAACATCAATGATTGTCTCATCACTATAATTTAATTGAGTTGTGTAAAGACTATATTTTTTTATTCTTATTGTTTATACAGTTTCTTTGATGTTATGCTTTAAAGTAAAAAATAATGACTAACTAAATAATATAGAATTGTTGCACTGATCACCATCCTTTTAACATACAGGTCATTTATTAACCAGTAATCTGATTGAAGATTTTAATTATTTTGTGACAGTTTTGTTGTTGTTGTTTTTTTGTTTGTTTTTTGTCCTGGACATTTATAGCACACACAGTTTCCTGAAAATGGCCCATATAAAAATTTACATAAGATCATTTTATTTAAATCATATAAAGATTTTCGCACAGAAAGTAGTAAGTGAATCTTTGGGTTTGAGTAGGTTAGCCTGTGACAACAGATTAAATATGCAGATGTGAGAGCCTTGTTGTCTTTTCATGTTTTCTTACAGACAGCGTTTCATTCACTGCCGTATGAATGTAAGAATGTAATAAATACAACGTGTGGTCTCTTATAATGCAAATAACTTTGATCAAGTGTCTAATAGTTTGCTTTAGTGCTCACTAATTCTCATTTCCATGTATGCGTTTCTCATATCTGTTTGTAAATAAAGGCAACATGGTGGCTATTTAATAATTTTCCTGTGTCGTAAATTTATTTGCCTCATTGCATAAATATTATCTGCTATCTTCCATACCCACATATTCTCCGAACACACACACACAGCATTCACACAAGTCCCTGACCAGTCATATTACCACAGCGTCAGTAAACGGCGCGCTTTTGAGTTTGAACTGCGTTCTGACATTCCGATCAACTGCTTTACGCGCGAGTATAAACTTTGAACTAACTTAAAGCTAAATTACTAGTACACATAGCAATACGCTAAACTAATTGATCACATTTATGAGATTCTGATGATAAAACCTTTAAGTATGAGCTGTTGACATTATATAATGTAAAACAGCTAATAAAGCTGTAGTTTCTTATAGTAATTGCTCTAACAAATCTTAGCATGATTTATGACTTAAAGCATTATTGGTCTTCAAAGGTTAGCACATTTAATCTTAAATTCATCATCAAGCCAAAGATACAAGGTCAGGAAAATTATAAATAATAAATAAATCTACCTTCTCAGAATTTACAAACCTTATCAGGCTGTAAAGTCAGCATGAAATAAAAATCATCAATTTTTCTAAATGCATGTTTTTGAACTTATTGTGAACAACTCATCTTTTTATATTTCTTACCTCATAATTTATATTAAACTGACTTCTCTTTGGTGACATACGGTAGACTTCTCCAATCATTTAATCTAAAACACTGTTTTTCAGGACTGAATTGTTTGCAGTATTATGAAAATTATATTACCGTCAGTAATGTTGATGTCGGAAGTGCAGAAGCCACTTTTGGGTTTGAGCTCGAGCTCCAAGACCATGAGCAGCTTAAAGAGTGTCACTTCAGCTCTTCAAGCAGGATAAAGAACCTTTGGCTTGTGGAAATGAGGCACATCTAGGACAAGTCCTCAAAGAGCTTGAGGGCTAAAGAAGGCTGCCTGAAGAGTCTGGAGCAGCTAGACTGTGAATACATCGACCTCTATTAGTGCACTGGCCTGGGGTGGAGGGTCTTGACCCAGGGGATCCTGATCATTCAGAGTATCCTGCACAACGCTGCGCCACCCCAGAGGAGTTCTATGCCAGCGGCCAATTCAGGACAATAGGGGTTTCAAACAACACTACAAAACACTTTAGGGAGCTGCTCTGAAGTTGCCCAGTGGTCCTTTAGATCGAGTGTCCATCTAAGATAAAACAGAGGGAACTGAGAGATTTATGCACTGAGACAGGCATTCACTTTCAGGCCTACTCTTCACTAGGTAAAGGAGCTCTCCTGAGGAAGCCTGAGGTAATGGATATAGCGAGGAGCTGTGGTGGACCCCTGTCCAGGTTCTCTTGAGGTGGGCTGTGCAGCAAGGAATCTCAATTCTGCCTTGGTCCTCGCAGCTGTTACTTAGTACAGGAGAATGCACAGGTATTTGACTTCCATTTCTTTATAGATCCCAAGGCACATTATAACTGTAAGTAGAGTCAATGACGGGGTGCTTGTTTTTAGAAAACATAAAAATGCTATTTTTACATGAAGTGACTTTTCTTTTTATGACTGTGCATGGTTGGTTCAGACTGTATAATGTGGTCCCCCACCAAAAAATAATATTAGTGAATTCATAATTAATGTAAAAAAATAAGAACAGACACAAAGATGCTTTAAACTAGATTTCTCCAGTATTTTAAAAAGTACTTTATCACACACACTTTGACCCAATAACATACCATTAAATTCAGCCAGAAAATCTTGTTATTTTTTTCCCCACAAAATTATATAAAAAAATGTAAAAGCTTGTGATGGCTTCAAAATTATTTAAACAGTTCATCCATCACCTAATCTATGTTAACAAGTGTAAATATGTACATGGAGCTTAAAAAAGCAATGAAAGTATCGGCAAGGCTGATCTGCACATATTTGCCTCCCCATAAGGTTGACAGAAATTGACAGTTGTTTTACATAAAAGACCAGCAGATGGAATAAAAAAGAACAATATCCAACAGAAACTACAGACAACCTTACATATGTACAAGAAATATTTTATCCACGCTTACTAGTTATTCACAACATTTTGGCATTAAAATACCAACAAACCTGAGATATAGCAAAAATGAACTGAAATAACTTTACCCGTATTATTATTATTATTATTGTTACCATCACTAACCTGTACTTCACAACTTAACTTTATCCGGTGTCACAGACCTTGAAATATATTTACATTTTGCAAGCAACCGCTCCACCAACAAAAACGCACATCTATATATTAATCTATAAAATACATCATAGAACACATTTCCTTGTTAAATATGAACGTAATGCATATCAATAAATAGTTTTTTAAACAGAGCTTCTTTTTTTAATCAGAAAAAAATTATCTTTTTGATAAATGGTCAATTAAATTGTAGCATTTTAGGAGATTGTCCCTTTTAAGATTGTCAAATTGAAGAAACACTGACAACACCTTTAATTAAACATGTTTTTGCAGTGGTAAATTTGTGATACAGCTTTTTTCCCGTTCTCTCAGATGACCGTTTTGGCACTAGTTTGAGCACATCAATTATAAAAAGGCCATGATGGTGATCAGACCAGCCTTCATCTGAGAGCATCTGTTTGGTAACTGTTATAATGGTGTGAAAAGCATTCTTAAAGCATGACTACTTCATTCTCGGCCCTCCTCTTCTTTGGGACTCCAGAGGAACGAGAACCATCCTCGGTAGGTCTGTCTCTGACTGTTCACTCTTTTGACCTCCTACAAACAGCAAAACAACTTAATGTTAAGTTCACAATCTATCAAATGGAAACATATTCAGTGTACCATATAGCACACTTACTCCTTTGTCAAGCCATGTATCAAATTCATCGCTCATTGTCCTCAGCTGCCGTCCGTACTTCTTTGCTTTCCACAGAGCAGCAGGAGCAGATTGAGAACGACTTCTGAATGGAAGTCCATCTCCCGTTCCTCCATTCTCCTCCGATGATGCTCCATCCTGGGGCTCTGCTTCTTGCCAGCGGCTGACCGTATACACCTGAGACTCAGAATAGACCCGCACACGCCCTGCAAAAACTTCTGTTAAATCTAGGCCAATCTATGATACACACCCTGAAACGGTAACCTGTTTAATGTCTAGTGTAGTTCTATGAAGTCCTCACCTCGAGGAGAAATGTTTGGCGAGGTTTGATCCTGATGTTGTCCAAGGGTATTGATTGTCTCTTCTCTTCCTTTCTTTTTGTCATTCAAGGTGTTGGAATCATCTTGATGGTGGTCATGCAATGTTTTATCCATTGTAGGAGCTGGTAAAAAGAAAATAGTAGGCTATTTCATACTGTAGTTTAAAGGTGTTAAAACGATTAATGGCCTAATACTTTTTTATTTCATGGTCAACTTTTTTTGAAAGACATTGTTTTTTTTTTTGTTTTTAATTGAAATTAACATTACTTGGTTTTCCTAAATGCATAACGTTACCTGTAAATCTGGACGAATTCCAGGACAATAGATGTGAATGTGTTGGTCTCTCCGGAACGGAGTTGTCAATCGCACTAGATGCTATTCCTTCTTATCTTCAGTACGATTACGAGTTGCTTCTCCACTTCTCAATATATGTTGATTGCCTCATGGCATGCGACACACCCAAACAACAACAATAACTGTAATTGCTACTTTATATAAGTTTCATATTTCTAAGATTGTGTCATGCTCATCTGAAAACGTCTTCGGCCAAAGATAATGGAAAAAATATACCGTTTTTCGTGACATTTAGTCGAAGTGATTGTCGTCTCGCCGCAAGCAGTAGTGTGCCTAATTCTCAGTCCGGCTGTTCTCACTACAGTGTGTATGAGCTCATTTCGGCTTGGATATTGTTGTTGTCCGCGGTCGTTTACAGTAGTTCTCTGCTCTCGGCCAATCAGACGACGGTCGGCTTCTTTGTTCAGCCAATCACGGCCGGATGCTAGAGTGTTTTGGGCGCTCTTTGATGTGACGTCACTGTTGCGATAGGTTTTCGCGAGCCTTTACAGTCGCGCGTGACCCGTTTACCTCATCCGGGCCCCGGTCTCGCGGAAGCGCTCTCCGAGGACGCCGCCGCGCCGAGAGAATTTTCATTTAATTAAATTCAGAAATTAATTTGTATAGCGCTTTTCACGATACAAATCGTTGTAAAGCAGCTTTACAGAAAATTTAATTTCTAAAATTTATTTAGTATTAGCTAATCAGTGGTGACTGTAAATGTACATAATATGACATAAATATACGGAAAACTCCATTAAAGACGTAATCAACCAGACGATGAACACTATAAACAACAATTATTATATGATGCAATCAAACTTAAAGCAAAATTGAGTAGTTCTGTATGTTGTTTCAGGGTTGGCATCATCTCTTCTCGGGTGTTCTGGGTCCAGACTGGAGCTTGTGTAAATCCTAGTGACATCTCGTGGCAAAAACAGAGAAACAAAAAGAGACAGAGTAGCTGCTGTTCCAACCAAGCAAAATTGATTTGTTTAACCCAAGCTGAAGAATAATAATGTGTATTTGATCAGATACAACTGCAGTACAAGATTATGAGATGCATTATTCAAAAGCTTTGTGAAAGAGATGTGTTTTGAATCTAGATTTAAACAGAGAGTGATTCTGATCACTGAATATTATCAGGAAGGCTTTTCCAAAGTTTGGGAGCCAAATGTGAAAAAGCTCTACATCCTTTAGTGGATTTTGCTATCCTAGGTACTATCAAAAGTCCAGAGTTTTGTGACCTTAGGGAGCGTGATGGGTTGTAGCATGGCAGAAGACTAGTTAGGTAAGGCCCTATAGGTAAGTTATAATATTTTGTAACAGATACAAAGGTAGCCAGTGCAGAGACTGTAAAATTTGGGTAATATGATCATATTTTCTTGACCTGGTAAGGATTCTAGAATTTACAAAAGAAATACTTCGTTTAACTTTGTGTGCATGGAGTGGAATTCAAAACAGTGTAATTTAGTTGGTTAATTTGTACAGAGAGTTTATGCTTTGTTCAGTTATGATTGTAATTAATTTATTATGAAGAGTATCTATTATTGTCCTTTACTCTGAACGGTATGCTGTTTATTATACTGACCTAAATTAAATTTCGTAGCTAGGAAAACTGAAAATGATAAATTTATATATTGTATCTTTTTTATTTATTTATTTTTTTGCTGTTATTTCTGTTCAAGAATCGTGGTCACATAATACGCAATTTCTTAGTTTGAACTGTAGATGGCAGGAGAGATCTGCTTTATTGAGTCACTGGAAGGTGTTGGTTATTTCTTTGCTTATGACTCATGCCTGCAGAACACAGAAATATATAGGTTAATAGGACCCATTACTATGTAGTTTGCTGCATATGCTACATATTGCATATATAATCTTTTTTAGATGCGATAAAGTCTATAACATTGTCTGTGTCTGTTGTGTACGTGCAGTGCATTTTAATTTTGTATATTAACAAATACTTGCTGGTACAAAATTAAGAAATATTTGCCTGATAAATGTGCCCTTTCTGTGAAAGACATATGACATGAATAAATATTTTTTGAATGAGCAGTTTTAGTTCTCTGGAATGTTTTTTTCAGTGTGAATGACTGTCATCTGGCTCAGATGTGCACATCCAATTAAGCATTCTGGGGGTGTTTTAGTGAAATTTTGGTAAATACATAAAAATGTGTAAAAACACAACATTCAACGCAGCTAATTTACCAACTGAATTTGGGAATGCAAATTGAAAGATGGATAATGTTCTAAAGCTGGCAAAAGATTTAGATAGCAAACTATCTAAATAAAGCTTTCTCATTAACATAATCCTGGAAGGACAGAGGTTTGGGATGCAAGCAGAGTAATATAAATTAATACTATTACATTGTTTATACTGTTGTGACTGCACTGGAATAAATACATCATACAAAAATTATTATTACAATTATGGTCTCCAAGCCTTACCAGACTGGTCCAGGGGTGTCTTAAAAGTTGAAAAGCTCAAAACCCTTTAAAAACAGCCAAAAGGGTGAAACCAGCTAAGTCCAGCAAACCAGTTTAGGCTGGTTAAAGATAACTATTTTAAACCAGATTTGCTGACTTTAACTGATTTGCACATGAAACCATATTACACCAGTTTTAACCTTCTTGCTCTTGGCTGTCTGTCTGATATTGAATTGACAACACAATTCTATTATTTGTCTACAAAGCTCTTAACAACTCGGCCCTTGGGTATCTTTCTGATTGAATCACTACCTACAATCCTTCTAGGTCACTTAGATCCCAGAATGGTCATCGCTTGTTGATACCATGATCCCTTCTGCAATGCAGGGGAGAAAGAGCCTTCGCAGTAGCTGGCCCCAAGCTTTGGAACAGCTTGCCATTACCCATCAGACCTGCCTCCACATTAGACAAATTTATATTTATGTTAAAAATTAAAAAGTTAGATATTAAATCTGCTTTAGAAATAAATTGCATTAAATTTAAAAGTGGCCAACACCATAAAATCAGCCAACATGGAGACTGAGAAACCAGCTAAGACCAGCAAATCAGTTTAGGCTGGTTTAAGATGTCACAATTTTAAACCAGATTTGCTGGCCATTGCTGGTTTGTGATAGTCTCCAAGCCTAACCAGGCTGGTCCAGGGGTGACTTAAAATTTGACAAGTGCCCAACACCCTCTAAAGTAAGCCAACATGGAGACCAGCTAAGACCAGCAAACCAGTTTAGACTGGTTTAAGGTTGTTGTTTTTTTTCTTAGCATGAGAATTAAATTTCACAGCCAATAGGGACTTTGCCTTCAGGTAACCAGATTTTCTGTAATGTAAAAACTGAGAAGTGCAGGAGTGGAGTTCTTCAAATCACCCTGATCATTCTTCAACCTACTGTATATTATAGATCAAGATATTTTTATATACAAACATTCTGAACTGGTAGGGGAGAAAACCTGATGAAAATGTACTAGATGCTAATTTCTTATTACACAGCCTTCCTAACCTGACAAGAGATTCGGTCAGTTGCTGTGCACCTTTGGATCAGTTATTGTTTGCTAAGTGTGATTGTTGAATCAGTGGACACCAGTGGAGGGGTCAGCGACTACAACGTAGGGGGTAAAACATTTATTGAACTCTTCTGATGTGCACGTGTTTTTACGCACTAGCCCAAAGTAATTAGCATTTCTAATGTGTCTGTGCTACATCAGTGCCAATTTGATGAATTGGCATCCCGTATTGGCTCGCTCTGCCTGCTAGCGACACTCCAGCAAACCTGTAAAGCAAAATGTCCCCTCCTCTCTATCTGCGGTCCTTGCTGCTGAAAAAAAAAAAGCCACTTTTCGCATCCAGTCTCGGCTTTCTGCACAATCCCATTGGCCGAAAAAAGAAACAGAAGTGTTCATTTCCATATTACCTTTCCCAGTCGGCTATACTCCGCCCGTCTCGTCGATCCTCATGGCGAGGCTGATGATGCGAGTGTCTAGTTAACATCTTCTCATTCACTCCCTCTGGCGCCACACGTCCATGTGCGGCTCTGATCATTCTCCTAATACGCTTTCTTTTCTCTTATTCTTTCCCCCCAAATGTACAACATAGTCTCCGCTTTTTTGTATAGATCGCCTAATTTTCCAGCACCCCCTAAAATTCAATTTCTGGAAGCAAGTATTTTATTAGATTTTTTTCTAATGTTTGGAATTATGTGAATTGGCTGCAGCTGGTGTCACCAAACATCTTTCGTCAATCACTTTTATTCGAACTCGGGTTTTAAGACGCGTCTCATCTTGAACGTAAGACGCTCGTGACTCGCCGCGAAGATATAGTTTCATTAATCCGCCTCGCCTCGAGTCCACAACTTGACTGGATTGTGCGTGTTTATGTTAGTTGTTTTCATCGCTGCAACTGTCAAATCAAGAACGGAACCGCTGTACAGCTCGCGCGCATCGCCGCTGCTCCGTGGAGACTTGAGCCGCGCGCGCCGAGCTCATTCACTGTGAATTAAACCGAACTACAGAAGAGCAAGTCTATACAGCGACTGTCGGAGTCTACCGGAATCCACACACCGTCTTTGTAAGTACAACGAATTTACTCACCGCTCCACATTACAATACAACTAATACACTGTTATTTATTGTTACCAACCGGTCGACAGGTTTAATAAACACAAACATAGCTATTTCGATTGCAACAACTGAATAACAGGACGCAGCCTCCATGTTTTTAGGTTAATGTCAGAATGACGATTATATGAAAAGGAACTGTCGCGTTCAGATATCCCAAATTTATTAAAGAATGTATAGACATTGCTTTTTTTTTTTAACATACATCATTTTTTCAGGTGCAAAGTTGCTTGACACATTTTCACAGCTTATACAGGAGCTATACCTAACTAAACGAACCTCTGTCAACGCACTTCTGTCTGTGAGGGCAGGTAAGGTTGACTTTACTCTTGAACTAGAACGGTTCAATTGAGTTACTATTCTCTACGCATTTAGCTACCAATCCGTCTTAAATGTTTCGTACTGGCACCGCGCAACTAGTAAAGCGCCACATAGTTTTCATACTGACTGTGAATACTTAGCAGGCGCAGTTCTCATGGAAACGCTCTCCTACTCTCACTACAGAGGCAGCCCACCTGTTTCAGATAAACATAGAATGTGATAGACCAGTATGCTGTGGAATGTAGGGAAGCCCTCAGCTTCCAGATCAAAAACTACCCCATGGGGAGCTTCTACATAGAATTGAGACATGTTTAAAAAAAAAAAAAAAAAACAGGAAAAAAAAAGAATTTTTCCTCTGCATTGTGCAGGTTTATTTCTCTCTTACATTGTTTGTGTTGTGTTTTTCCTCTCTTTTAAACAGGGGTGTGCTTCTTTTTTATTTAAATATTCCACTTCAGAGGACCGTTCACCCCAAAATGAGAATTCTATCATCATTTATTCTGTCTTTCAGTTCTCGTGTTGTTCCACACCTGTATGATTTACTTTCTTCTGCAGAACTCACAAGACGATGTTTAGGCTTTTCATAAAACATAAAAAAAAATTATAATAAAAAAAATGTTGAACTCATCGACTTGAATGGACAAAAATAATTCTTTGAAAAATTCAATGCTTGTGTTATGCAGGACAAAAAAACGCCTACAGTTTTGCAATGACATACACTCTTAAAAATAAAGGTTCTTTAATTGCATTGATGGTTTCATGAAGAACCTTTAACATCCCTGGAACATTTCCAGTTATGACATGATTTTTATTTTTGGATCTTTTTAACGTCTAAGCAAATTTAACAGATGGTCATTTTGACAAACAGAGCAGGACATATTTGATAGACCTGCACTATGACACACAAAATGCCATGCACCCTCACTAGGGAAATCAATTATGGCTTTAATTTTGTTAGTTATATAATTATACTGCACCAAAACAGACTGTATGGAAATGATACTCCTGCAGCTTGCATTTCAAATCATTCTTGTCCATTTTCACATTGGTTGATGTCATGAAATAATCTGAAATGTCTATTTTTAAGCCTGAATCGTATGTCATTAGCAATGCCTGTGGTATATACATTGAGTGATCATTAGTGCCACATATACCGTTTTTTGCTAAAGGCTTGATTTAGATTTGTTCCCACAGTTCTAAGTCTGGTCTGGCTGATGCTGTCTACTTGTAAACTGCTGTGTGTTCTCCTGTTGGAGCTCTTGGTTTCACTGGCATTATTTCTTTTCCCCTAATGCCTGGAACCATTACTCACAGCTTGAGCTAATCTTAATGTTTCTGGCGAACTGAAAATAATCCCACTCTTGCTGAAGGCGGAATTCAGAAAGTGGTTTGTTTCCACTGCTGCTGCTTCTTTCATTATGTGGCGTGTCGGAATATTTGTACATCCTCTTGCTCTGAAAGGTCCGGAAGCAGCGAATTATGTCGGCCCAAGATTTAGAAGTCCAATTTTGTTACAAGCACAAGGATTGTAAATCTGTTCAGGGAGCTCCATATGTGGCACAAGAATTGTGTGTATAACTGTGTGCAAGACATCCAGAAAATTGGACGTTTAAACCTTTTTTTTTTTTTTTGTGCAGGCTTACGGTTCTGTTGTAAATCGGAGGTTCTTTCAGTGCACTTGTGTTTATGTCTGCCGGTTCTATATGTGTGATCCCTTTAGTATCACCGACTTCAGTGAGAATCCAAAGCCTCCAAATTGCGTTTTTTCTCCCCTTCACTTGCAGCTCAACCACCATTATTAATGCAGAGACAGGGACCCAGCACTAAAGCCTTCATATTTCACCCCTAGTCCACAGCTTGCCTGCCCTTACAAATTGTTAGCACTGTAAAATTCAGCCAAGTGAACCACTTAAAATATCATGCCCTTCTCAAATCGCTGCACTATTGAGGTAAGCAAGCTCTGTCAAGCCATGTTATAGATATGCAGTCTTATTATGAGATATTTTTGCCTGTTTTCCTCAGCCGTTTAGAGTATTTTGAGCTTTTACGCAGTGGGGATCATTTGTTTGCCTAAAGATCTATATACTAAAATGTAGTCAGCTACTTTCTGCCTGCACAGGAACCCGCCTCCTTAGGCCTTGTTATCACCTGGTGTTAAATTTTAATTGCAAGTGGATAATGCTAAATACAGGTGTAAACGGTCTAAAATGTTATGAGCTCATCCACTTTCAACCAGGTTGCTTTCATAATTTAGACACTCATGTGATCAAATCCATTAGTACAGCCACAAAAGACATAATATGCAATCATTATGAGATGCATTGTAAGAAATGTGCACCAAACTTAAAACAACACACACACACACACACACACACACACACACACACACACGAATACGATTCATGCTTTGCTGCATTGTACCAAAATACAGATTTCAGTCTAAATTGGAGCTGTTGTTTTTATCCTTTCCTTTGCTTAAGTGGAATTCAATGTAATGAATTCGGGGACTTAATTGCATGCCAACCGTAAATAAATGAAAACGTATTATAGTTACATTTATGCTAAATGCAATTAGTTGAACAAAACTACTTTTGTTGGACCCACTTAAGTACATCATTACATGTAATTTAATAATTCTGTTATCTCTGAAATATTGTTAAGGTGTGTGTACATTGCAAAAAAGTGGTAACATGTAAGTGTTATCTTAAAGAGCCATTTTACCTGATTTAACCATAAAAAATAGTTTTGTTATTGTAAATTATTGTATTTAGATTGATTCGGTGTTGCTAAATAATATTGTAAATCAAGCTAGATAATTTAAATGTTACAATTTTTCTCAGTGCACAGTATTGATGAGCAGTTATGGTAAACTAAAACTTCAATGTAATTAAAGTAAAAATAAATTACTATCAAGTAATTTACATGTCCTTTGGAATCATTGCATGCGATGCTGCCTTAGAATTTGGCTAAACTGACTTATCTTAGGAGGCAGCATAATTAAGATGACTATTGTCTGGAGCAATTTCATGTGCTTATGATGCCTTAAATTTCTTTGGTTATGGAACAGAGCTTATGTGTTATTTGGCTATATGGCAAGTTCCAGTCAAGGCCCTTCCTTGTACAACGAATGCAAAATGTGTTCCTTTTGCTATTCAGGAATTTCTCTTCATTGTAGGACTTATGCCATGATCAAAATAAATGTCTGGAGAGCCAGAGATAAGTTGATGCTGAAAAAAGCTACAATATTTCTAATAACCTGTGGCCATATAGAAAATGTGTACCTGATGATAACAGAGCACCATCCCCCTGTCCAAGTAAAATCAATACAACAGAAATCCTCAAAGTGGTTGAAAAGAACAGTATGGCAGGAATTAATGAATACACTTTTCTTACTGAATAAGACACAAAGAGGTGACCTGGGGGGAAAATCAAGCAGGAAACCACAGCTCTCCAAAAGAACACTCTCGTCTGTCTCAAATAGTTGATGCCAAAATGTTTGGCAAAAGCAAAATAAAGAGTTCCAACAAAAGCACCTCATCTCAGTCACGAAGCATGGCCCTGGCTTTACTTAATGGGACTTGTAGCTTTTTTGAGGACACTAAATTCCAACAGTATTTACCAAGAAATAACAGGGAGAAGTTTAAACCACAGATAGTAGTGTAGGCATATATATATGCTTTAAATTGAAGGTGAAGTGTATCGTTTCTATTGTACTAATTTAATCAAAAGTGAAATCAGAATTGGAAAAAACAACGAACTTTATATGATTTATATAACATTTAAAATGAATTTCAAATATTTCCCATCTTCCATTATTCAACATTGGTCTACTAGCATGTATTAAATGTGTAGGGTAACACTTTAGTTTAGAGAGAATTTTCACTATTAATTAGTTGCTTATTAGCATGCATATTACCATCATATTGACTGTTTATTTGTACTTATTAGTAATTAATGCCTTGGTCGGCAAACCCATATTTGAGATCCCTTAATCCTACCCCATTCCTAAACTTAACAACTATTAATAAACAGCAAATTAGGAGTTTATTGAAGCAAAAGTCATAGTTAATAGTTAGTTAATAGTGAGTACTGGTGCATAAACTGAAGTGTGACCATGTAGGTTTGTATTAATTTAAAAAGTAAATATGTTTTACATTTATTATATATTTTATTTTTTATTATACTATTCATACAGCACACTTTTTTTATTCTATATTTATATGAATTGTATGCTTTTCTCAGGTATGTTTATTTATATATATATATATATATATATATATATATATATATATATATATATATATATATATATATATATATATAATTTGAATGTATATTTGTGCACTTAATATTCTATAAATAATGTAATGCAATGTAATTTTTACAGTATCATAATTTAAATGCCTTTGCACCTCTGTAGTCAGTTGAATCATGTTAATATAATCTCTGCCCTGCAAATCTCAAATTGGTTCATTAATACGATAAGCCTTATGTAACCATCAAGACCTCCATCAGTATTAATAATTGCTGTTTGTAAGTGTCTCTGCTAATGTAGCCAGATAATTCTGGATGTGAGGAAAATTCCTTTGATCTACTTCTTTGTTTTTAAGGTGCCAGTCTTCATGCAGGAACTTCAATTTAGATTTAATATCAGCACGCTGTTTTGCTTCTAGGATTTGTGATGCAGGGAACAGGGTTGTAGAGTGTCTCTACCGAGACACTGATGATGGCTCCTTTGGGTTTAAGCTATTTATTTGCATTTTGTGCATATTTTAAGAAAACCTACTTCCATCATGATGTTTGTACATCCTGTAATGAATGCCAAAACTGGGTAATTATATAATAACATTAGTTATAACAGTTTGACACGATGGGACTTTGGGAGATACCAAAAACAAACATTTCAGAGAGTGCTCTTATAATTGTGAAGTAGTTATTGTGTCCAGTTAAGCAAAGACTCAACCAATTGAATTTTTTACACAATCAAATGCATGACTTGCATCACTATTTATATCTGCTGCATATGTCCTTTTATTTTTTAGCTTTTAGAGCATATTAAAATACCTTTCACATCTATACTAAACCTGCTATATTCATGTTGGCCAGTTTTTCACCAGGCCTGTAATTTCATTACACTATCAGGAGAAAATGCTAAAAAAAATAAAATAAAAAAATAAAAGATTACACCCATTACAAACTATAATATATAATATGCTTTGTGATAAACAACAATGGAAAACTGTATCAAGATCTGGTGCTTTAGTCGCTGTCCGGGGTGCTGAATCCACATTAGAGATGTTCCGATACCCTTTTTCTCTTCCCGATACCGATTCCGATACCTGGGCTCAGGGTATCGGCCGATACCGAGTACTGATCCGATACCTGGGTGTGTATCTGTATATACAGCTGTATATACTACTAGCCCTGTGTAAATTGCTAGAATTCTTTTTATGGTGTGCTTCAGACAGATCCCTCAATAAAACATGAACAAATACATGGTGAACTACTGTATTTATTACAGTATTTTTATTATCTAACATGAATTTGACAGTATTATTTATTTTCATATGCAAAAAAGAACTTCAAATGCAGCCAAAAATCTAACACCGCAAACTAAAAAAGGTATTTAAGTTTTACAATATAACTGTATAAAAAAACTGCAACAAATAAGTCTAGGAATATAAAAAAAGATCTATTAATCAGATAATCTCTTTACAACAAAACAAGTAAAAAACAAGCAACCATCTAGGCATAATTATTATTATTATAGAGACGTATTATTATTACTGTAGGCTACAACAGTAGCTTTATATATTGTCAATTTACTCATGTAAACCAAACATTTATTTTAATGGGCTGCCATGAAGATCTTTGAGTGTCTGTGTTTATGATATGACAGTATTCTCAAATGAAACGGTAAATTCTCATGAAGTGACGGTTTATGCGTTCGTGTCCTCATGACACACAGCAGAGACTACAAAACAGCGAGCTCTCGCGCATCTGTGCCAGTCACCCACAGAGATGTAGATTTTGCGGGAGTAATATTTAAATAGTATTTTAAAGTTTAATATTCACAGACACTAGTATATATTCGTCTACTGTCTGGAGCCCTGCGCTTTGACTTACACGGAAGCGACTGAACGCAGCTGCCGGTACTGAATATACTTGAGAGTCTGTAACTACCGGTACTACAGAGACATACTGCTAACCACTGATCTATAATATAGAAGCGGCTTCACTGTCTTTTGGCAGTTTAGAATGTGATGAGTGATCCAGTCATATATAGATCAGGGCTGCTAACGCGTTTTCATTTCTTCTTCGCTGCTCTAAACAGGGGTTGCTTGTGGCAACACAGCACAACTTCCTGTGTTTTCAATGCATTTTGAGCAGCGAAGAAGAACCGTGCAGCAGTTAGGCAAAGCTTGCGGTCATAACTAGGTATTTTTTAAGAAAATGGTATCGGATCGGTATATGGGTTCATGTACTCGCCGATGCCGATGCCAGAATTTGTTGTGGTATCGGAGATATTTCCGATACTAGTATCGGAATCGGAACAACTCTAATCCACATTAAAGGAAAAATCCTTAAGTCATCCAATGGGTTTTTTCTCCTCCAATGAATGGGTGCCATCAGAATGGGAGTCCAAAAAGCATGACAATAATCCACAAGTAATCCAACTAATGGAGTCTAGTCCATCAATCAACGTCTTGTTAAAATGAAAACCTACATGTTTCCCATAATTTGAACCCCAATCTGTTGCTATCAGACAAAAAACGGGTCCATAATCCGTAATAATGCGTTTTCCAGTGAAAAGTCTATTTCCTGTTGTCTTCTAACATCAAAATCTACCAACATATTTGTTTTACAACTGTTTTGGACTGTTTTGCTTGTAAACTGTGCTTGATCTTTACATATTTCCATCCTGATTTAGACAAAGTGTTTTTTTTTACTGGAAAAAGCAATATTATATAAAAAAAGAAATTGCATTTTAGTCAGAAGTTAATGTGCGTGTTGTCTCCTGATTTAGCTAATATGACCTTTTTACTGGAGAAAACAATATTATAGATAGAGGAGTTGTATTTTAGCCGGAAGCAATAGTTTGAAGTTAAAAGTGTCTTAATGAATTTATTTATTGCAATCACACAGCTTGTTGCTTCACAAGATTAATAGATAATTTATGGACTTGTGTCATGTGGATTACTTGTGGAATATTGTGATATTTTATCAGACCTTTTTTATCGATTCTCATTCTGACGGCATCCATTTATTTGCAGAGGATCCATTGGTGAGGAAGTGATGTAATGCTAAACATAGGCCTATGTTTAGATAGGTCTTACAAATGCTTACAAATCTGTTCCAATGAAGAAACAAGCCCATATACATCTTGGATGGCCTTAGGGTAAGTACATTTCCAGGAAATTTTTCATGGTTTTGATCAACTATTCTTTTATCCTGAAACAATTCTCGATTTGTGCAGATTTGCAGACATTTTTGTTTGGTTTTGTTTGTTGAAGGCTGCCTAAGGTGATTTGGTCTCAAAGCTTTCTGTATGGGGATCTGTATACATGTTGCAACAGGCTGACATGGGATGAGTTTGAATGATAGGTAAATTCCTCAAATGAAACACATCAGTCCAAATACTGGCTGTAGACCTGTGATTTTACACTGGGTTGTGTGAACATGGGAACTGAGGAGCCCATTGATTCCCACCTCCAGATTAATGAGTGCAAATGAAATCTGAATGCTTCAAACCCACCATTGTGTCAGACTTTGCAGAATGAAATTGTTTCTTATCACTTAATTTTCATTCTGTCCTCCTCTCTATCCCCATGATGGCATGCTAAAGGTTTCCAGATGGAGTACGGGGCTTTTTGAGCTCCCCTGTCTATTCCACAGAATTAATGTGAATTAGGAGATGGAACATGTTCACAGTTTTTCCACGGGTTCCCTTATCCTCTGTCACGGTCAGTGGTGCTGGAATGATGGGAAAATGTTCACACTTGACTAGGCAACTTCAATAGGCTTTCTCACAGCTTATTAGCATTTTTTCTATTTTAGTGGACCTGTGGCTCAGTGGTAGAGCATTGCATTAGCAGTGCAAAATGTCATGGGTTAAATTCCCAGGGAACACACATAGTGGTAAACAAAACATGTAAAGCTTGAATGCACTGCAAGTTGCTTTGGATAAGTGTCTGCTAAATGCATAATTGTAAATGTATTGAAAAGCAACACACCCTGTTCAGTGTAGATGTCTTATTATGGATGATTTAGAAATTCATAAACACATCTGGTGTGAAATCGGATTGTCTAAATGTGGGCAGACATGTGCGTGGACATACGATCTTCCTACCATCAGAATTCGCACCATGTACGCCCGCCTTAAGAAGCCAAGAAGCATCAGGTTACATTTTTGTAATATAATTAAAAATACAGTGACTAAGCAATATTATTTAAGCAAAAACGTTGTTGCAATTAATTGCTGCCAATATATTCAAACTGCATAGCTACAACTTTTATTATTAACTTTTTTATTAATCGCAGCAGTTCAATAAACAAGTTAATACTGAGTAACCTATATTTTAGGCATAACATTGCAGCTTTTATCCAACATTTGTTTTTGCTCCAATAATATAAATAATTCCAAATGCAGAATTAACTGTTGCTCATCTTTCAATTTCAATTCAATTGAGTGAATGATTCAATCATTTATTGATAAAGGCTATGCCTGTTTTTTTTTTTAAACTGACCAGAAACTTCTTTTGAATAAGTACTTACATTATTACCATTAAAAAGTAAGTTTAATACAGTATTAATGTGTGTAGCCCAGTTGTAATCCAGACATACTACATCCGCCATACACCAGCGTCATTTTGTGCCATTCACAATTATCATGGGATAGTTAAGTGTCCATTGGATGCACACGTTATAAAATTGCTGGGAGTATAGTAAGACTATGAGTACTTTTTGCCTACTTTCTTATAAATGCTATGAATTCAAAAATACTGTTCTTTTCACCTACTGTTTCTTGCCTACTGTATCAAAAGCAGTAATTTCATCCCTTAATGAATCAGTGTGTTTGAACAAATTGGCTGAGCAAATGATTTATTCACTTACTGTATGCATAAAAAGAGTCACCTAGTGGTGTGAGGATGTAACCTGCAGAAAGAACATCCCCACCACTAATGCAAAGACTGACAGTCTCTCTGGACCAAACATAAACGGCATAATACAAACAGTGAAAATTCCCAGTGCTGTTGGATTAAATATCACACCACCTGGCCAATCAAATTTGAGAACTGTTGTATACAAAATAAATCACTACAGATGAGAAAATGCCAGTCTGTCTTAACACATGAGCAGATTCTTACTGACACAGTCCTACATAGTATCTGAAAATAGAGCCAATTGAAATTCTTCTAGCTTGGCCATGTGTGAATGAGCTCATACTGGCGCTAGTGATGTGTAATTGCACAATCAAACTATTACAGAAAAAGAAAAAGTGAATCAGATTCAAAACGTATGAATATCAGTGTTATCATTGGGAGATTTGGCAGCAAACCGTGGCATGCTGGTCCATGTGTGTATATGTGTGAGTGATTGTGAATGGAGAAGGGGTCGCTACGCTACACTGTCACACCATGAGACAAGCAGAAAGGGTGCCTGTGGCAAATGTCACTATGTAGAAAGGAGTTAATAAGACTGGGGGAATAAAGAGACATAGGTGTTATTTTTGGCTGGCAAATGCCATATGCTGCCTGTTGAGGGTCCACAGTAGGCGACCCTTCCAAAGTCTACGAATTTGCAATGAGAAAGATGGCAGGCACAGCAAATTGGTTTTAATGAGAATTAAACCATTCACTCAGCAGAAAATGCCATCCAACTCTGAGGCGATAGACTGGTCCCATAAGAACAACTTGGGGAGGACATTGATTTGTCTATAATAGCAATAATTTATGACAACAAAAGACAGTATGATGAAAAAAATCCATCGACCATTCATTGCTTTGTTGACAGAGCTGGCTGTGAGGCAGATGTGTCATGAAAAGTCGTTGGAAGCCTCGTCTGGCTCACCTTAATGCTTAACGCATTTCGTTTGGCTGGTTGGCAGGGCTCAGTTAGTCTCTGTTGGCAGAAACTATAATGAAAAAATCTGAACATGAGACGTCCTTTTCCATTGATTGACATTTGAAAGTAGCAACAAAAGATTGCAAATCACAAATATTTCCTCCTTTTATTTCGAGGGCTCTTAAAAGTGTTTTTCTCAGTCTGCTGCGTTTCACCTAGTTCACTATTAGTAGTTTTTAGAATTTAGTTTTAATTGTATTTATTTATTTTTATTTGTTTTTATTTTACTTAGTTTAGATTTCACTTTATCATTGCAGTTGTTTATTTATTTATTAGGTTTCTAGTTTCAGTTTATTTCATTTTTATTTTAGTTTTACTATGTTAGGACACCAAAATTGAATTTATTTTTTACTTACACTAGTATCGATTTTCTTAAGTGTTATTGCTATTCAGTGACATTTCCATGTTTTAATGCAGGCTGGTGGTAAAGTTTTAAAATCTTATATAAATAAAATTAAAAAAGCATTTTATTCTAGTTTGTAATTATTAAAATTATAATAATGATTATAACTAAAAGGCAAGTTAGTGGTTTCGAAATTTTATAATATACCATGCATCACTATCCAAAATGTTAATTAATTTTAATTAATTAATCCTTTTCACCCCAGTTTTTTATTTTTTATTTCAGTTTAAACATAAATAATTGAATAAATAATTTTGTTTTCATTTACCAAAACAACGCTAGTTGGAATCTTTTGCCTTCTTGTGGTGCAAACAGCCTGTCAGTGTTGTTGTGATAAAATTTTTTCTGTGGCTCAAAAGTGATTAATCACATGACATTTTCAGCTTAGGGGACTGGCGCAAAAATGTCTGACTGCAGAACTGAGCGCTTTTATGTGCAAAGATGGTGGGTTGCGTATCTGCTGTGTTCTGCACCCGCTGAGCAGCTGCTTCTGTGATGAGCTAAAATGGTAAAACATGACTATCCATGTTTAGACTGCCTTTATCCCACCGATAACAAACCATCACATTATAAAGCACATTTGTTTTTCACATGTGTTTTTAACCACACTATGCCATTAACCGAGGTGCACCGTCAGTCATTCTCAAACCCTTCAGAGCGCCTGCTTACTCTGCTACTGCTCTGCTTATTATGTATTTAAAGCACTGGATGACTCCCTGCTGGTTCAGGCCCATCGACTTCCCTCCTGTCAAAGCCGCCAGGAGAGTGCGATGAATGCTTTATGGAGAGCGAGAGGCTACTTGAACTACTGCAGTCTGGATAAACCTGCAACACTGAAGATCTGCTGCCGCGTTTTATTTGTGTGTCCACCGTTATAGATTACGGGAGGGCACGTGGAGCGATGTTACGTGTTTCATGAATATTGATGCGGACATGCGGGCGGCGTATATAGAGAGCGCTACATGACAGTTGTTAATATGCAGGGATCTGAGGGTGGGAGAAGCTTCATGTTTTTGCAGTACACAGGAGAGGAGGCTGACCCATTTAAATGGCAGATTCCATGAAATGTGGTGCCTCACACAATAGGGTGAGATAGCAGGAAAACTACTAGACTGTGTCATGAAGAAAGAAACGTGGGCACTCGGAGCTGAGGCACTGATGAGATCCGTTTCCAGCGAACATACGGAGAAAGATTGCATGTACTATGAAATTAGACTTTGTAATATGTGGAAATGGTAGAGCTGTGGGGTTTTCATGATTATGTAAACGGTGTGTGTTTTTGCGAGTATATGTGCACTTTTTGTCTTGTATAGTCGGGGTATTTTGGTAATTATGATCTTCTGTGGATTTTTTAAAGTGTCTGGATACTGAAGTCATTGCTTTCATTAGAACCATAAGTTCTTTGATTGCTCTGCAAACCCTCCCCCATCTCTGCCCTCCAGTGTGAGGAGCTTCAAAGCCTGCGATTTCACTAAGATCTCTCTCTCCATCTCTCTCACGTTGTGTCTTCCTCATTTTCTCTATCCTTTTAGCTTCCTCTTTTTTTATCTGCTATTCTTCATTCTTCTCATCTCACTACGCACTTCAGAGAAAAAGCAACATGTTCACTGATTATATGTTCTAGGATGAAAGAAGATGGTGTTTGGATCAGTTCACAGACTGAGCAAAATGACTCAGTCAATAAATCTCGGTGTGCAGTGATGTTTACGAAGCAGCAACAATCTTAAACGAATGACTCAATGGGATATATTTTCACTAATCTTGCTCGTTCAGTGCTTAATTTGAGAAACTGAATGGGCTTTCATACAGTTTATTCTTATAGATTCTTTAAGGTATGTTTATGAACGCTGTGAAGAAAGTATATTAGTCATAATAGAAGAATTAATTCGGACATCTACCTACCTATCTATAATCTATCTGTCTGTCTTATCAATCTTTCTATCTATATTTATTTATATATCTATTGGTTGGTCATTCTGTATAAAATTACGGTAAGGCCATAGGTTCTTTGCAATTCAATTAATTTTGATTCTACATCATATTTGCTCCCTTAATTCAGATTTGCATTCTTAATTCATTTCTGAATGATCCTCAACCCTGCATTGTTCCTTTTTTATTGATAGTATTGTTGTTAGATAATTATGCACATTTTTAACTTTTAAACCTCAATACAAAGTTTTTTTTTTATTTTTATTTTTATAAAATCATACCGTGGCTCATGCAGTCATTATCCACAGGAGTCGGTCTCATCTCATCCTTAAGATATAAAAAAGATGATGTGGGAATACAGGATGTCCCTGTTCCACCCTCAGCCATTCAAATGAGCTCTTGCTTAATGATAAAATGTGACACCAGTGACATTAAAACATCCTTAGAAAGGACAGACTTAATTTCCTGCCAATTATGACATGCCCTATTCGAGGGAGTGTGAAAGGACCTGCAGTGTAGAGGAGAAAGGGAACAGATAAAAGAGGAGAGTGTGGGAATGAAAGACTTTAACAGGCCTGATTGTGGAGTCATGGGCGGAATGGTGATGAGCAAGTGGCGGTTGTGTTGTTAAACATTGAGCTGACCTGCTGCTTTTCTCTGTTTGTTTCCTGTTTGAAGCACAGATTCCAAATGCTAGTGTGTGTGTGTGTGGGGGGGGGGGGTCATGTTTTTGTGACATATCAGGACACAACTCTGTATAATGACATGGGTATGACACCGGTATTACAAGGAGAGGGTGACTTATGAAGACATGTCCCCATGTTACAAAACGCTTATAAACCATACAGAATGAGGTTTTTTTTTGAGAAAGTAAAAATGCACAAAGTTTCCTGTGAGGGTTAGGGTTAAGTGTAGGGCCATAGAATATACATTTTGTACAGTATAAAAACCATTATGCCTATGGGATGTCCCCACTTTTCACAAAAACAAACGTGTGTGTCTGTGCGTGTGTGTGTGTGGTAGTCATAAAGGTTCTTTGAGCAGCTGTCCTCAGCGACACTGTGTTTAATATAAGCGTAGGCCTGCCGCACATCCACTAGTGTTACAATGTCCAGTTCTTCACCCAAATGGGAACATTTTAGGGGGAGATCCCTGGAAGAAAACTATATTAAGATGGAGGGATGTTTGGTAAATATTGACTGCTGTGGAATGAGAAGGAGGAGGATGGAGGGACAAATATTGACCGATATGTTAATAATCATCTCATACTGACAACTATAATAATGACTTTTATGGGATAAATCTCAACTGAAACGACTGACAATAAAATGATCTGCTCATAAAATCACAAGGAATAAACAGGAATCATATTTTTGTTAAAGGAACAGATGCCTGTATTAAGACCATTAAGATGTGATGAATCCTATTCTTAGTACACTCTTAGAAAAAAAAACAAGCTAAAAAAATTAAAGAAACACTTAAATCACATTTTTGTATAAAGTCTCTTATAAAATAAAGTAAAAAGACTATTATTATGTTATAACTCATTTATATGTATATATTATTACTATTATTAATATATATTGTTACTATTATTAATTTATTCCTGTAAGGGCAAAGCTGAATTTTCAGCAGTCAATACTGAAGTCTTTGGTGTCACAGGATCCTCCAGAAATCATTCATTTTAATTTGTCCAAGAAACATACTTATTAGCAATGTTCAAAACAATTGTGTTGCTTTTTTGTGTGGAAAATTTGTTTGTTTGTTACATATATATAGATATATATGAAAGTGTCAAAATGTGTTTGTAAAGGTATTGTCTTTTTGAATGTGTTTGATTCTGTCTGTTGTTCATTGTTTATTTGAGGCAGTGGAACGGTAATAAAAGGGTGGGCTAGAAGCAGACGAAATACAGAAGGATTAATGAGAAAGCCTTGAGAGTCGTGTGGGCTTAGATATGCATCTTGGGTACACAAAACGGATGTTGAATCCATCATTGCTGAGGTTTTGACATTGCTTGATTAGAGACTAGCTAGAGAAGGTTTTTAACTTCCCGTTCTGCCTTAACCAACACTGCATTCAAACTTCTTGCCTCCGTAATCCCTTTGCTCCCTTTTTATCCATCTTCTTCCTTCCTTCCATTCTGACCCTCGCGCTTTGTTACCTGTCAGTCTGTCTACTAGTTTCTCCTAATACAACTAAACCGTCTTTCTCTCTTTCATTATTGGTCTCTTTTTCTCTCTACTCCCTTAGCCTCAGGAGACTGAACATGTCCTCCTCTCCCTTAAAGTTAAACCTGCTTTTACTCTCCGGGCAAAGACTAAACCATTCATATTTTACCAACACTAAAAGCCTTAATTGAGATTAAGGATTTAACAGTCTGCTAAAATCTATCAGCATATTTAAAACAACTCCGTTGGTTAACATAATTTTTATCTTTTATAAATGTGTGCTGTTTTGCCTTAGCAGAGACACTTCCACAGTCAGACATAGGGGGGGATTTGTGTTGTTTAATGACATACCTAGTTATTTTACAGGGTATGTACAACATAAAACTCTGTGCTCAGAAAATTAATTTTGAAAAGACTAAAGGGAAACCATATTTGTGGTGTCTTGATGTATAAAGATACAAATGGAGTGCTGTGAGCACAAAATAGTTTACCAACTCACTGATTCTTTGGACAACACTGTAGTGGTTATACATACGCATACCTTACAATAGCATTCAGGTGACAAAAACTAAGAATGATCAACAATTTTTTACAGCATTTATTAATCTAGGTTAATGAATAAATATGGAGAAATTAACAATAAACAACAGTGAATTTATTATTATTACTAATAATGTCATTTTTTTTCTGATCCGTCTTCGTTTGGAATTATTTTAGTTGGCAGACTAAATAGCGACAGTAATTACTAGTATTGTGTCTGAAATGTAAGTGAAAGGATTGTCAATTTCTTGTTTATTGAAGAAAAAAGCAATCACACATGCTCACATCGTGCTATTGGACTGAATATCTATGTTGATGTTCAAAACCGGAGTAGATTTGATCATTTCATATTGATAAACCATAAGCTGAAAGACCCTGATGAGCTTGTTCAGTCATTTATAACTGTCCACAGTTGTGTGTGTATGTGTGTGTTCATAGTATGTGTACAGATAGAGTGTCAGGGCAGATGTACTGAGAGCTGTGTTGTTGTTACGGGAATTGGCCACAGTTACAGTCCTGCACACAAAAGATCATAAAGCCAGAGAGCTAAACACTACATTTGTGGATCAGACTGGGCCACACACACTCAAAACAACATCCGATGTCAAACAACAGATGTCTTTGAGAAGATTCAAACTGTGCATGAGAAGTTAATTAGATGGGGGTTTTTTTGCCAGGAACTGTTAGTTGGCTTGATGTCATTTTTCAATGATGATCTGAAATGTGTCTGTTTTTGGAAGTATGAAAAATAATTAAAGACTTGTATCTAATTAGATTTCTTTTTAAGCCCTAAGGCAACTCTTAAAAAAAAACTCTTCTTTATGTGTTTGTTTGTAACAACCAGTTATTTTGTAGACCAGTCTGTAATTACTAAATTATTAAACTGTTAATAATTCATTTGAAATGGAAGTCTTTGTTAGGTTTACATTGGATTGTATGTTTTCCTACAACCCAACTTAACTTTAACATTACAAGTTTCCGTTAGGCATAGCCATGCTGTTCCCCAGCAAAACTTGGTAACTGGTAAAAAAAAAAAAAAAAAAAAAAAATGGTATACATGTATAATTGGAATTATTAACCTTTTTTATGTTTTTGATATTTTTTTTGCATCTTCTTTAATGATTAGGGTAAATTTATTTGATTAAACATACTGTAAAAATAAGTAATGGTATGAAACATTGTTACAATTTAAAATAACTGTTTTCCTGTGCTGTCAATTTTCAGCAGAAATAATAAATGCAGTAATAATACATATACTAAATGTAATAATAAATAGATTGGTGAGCATAAGAGACTTCTTTAAAAACTTTCAAAACATCTTAATTATTCCAAATTTTTGACTGGTTGTGTATGAAGTTGGTTGACCAGGGAAGTCTTGCTGATTAAAAGTAGGTAAATTTAGCCAGGTTTGGGGACCAGCACCTAAAACAAAGCAATATTATGAATAAAAAATATTCATCTTTCCCAGCATCAGAGACCATGCATTATTATGCTATTGTAGTCTGTGTGTGCATGAATCAACATCAACAGTAGCTCATACTGTGTTGTTCCTTTTCCCTAGGCTTGCTCATATAACTGAGGGCTGTGTAGTGCTGCTCACTGCTCCGTTTGCCTCGCACCCCGCCAATATGCTCTGCATATGCCAATTCATGCTATCAGCCTCTTGATTGATGTCCATCAATTGTGGATCCCTCTAACTCTCTTCCTGCAGGACTGCAACCACAGTCGTACAGCAGCCATGAAGCGCTGTGGTATATTCTGCTTCTCACTCCGGCTGTAGACAGATATACTGAGTTGCATGTTATGCAGAGCTTCATTTGCTTGCTTGCTTGCTCTGTCATGGGAAATTAATAAGATACAGTCCAAATGGTGTTTGAGATAAGCCTTCATCCTTGATGGGCACTATTGGCTGAGAGCTCGCGCTAAGGGCTCAGGGAACAGCCTCTGTGCTATTTATAGGCCTGGCATCGTGTGTGGCAATAGTGGGTGAGCGTGCTTGATGCCAAGTGTGTGATTTGTGCCCAGAGAAGGGTGGATGGGGAAGGGTGAACATGCTAATGTCATCAAAGCGTTAAAAGTGTGCTCAGAAGTTTAGGGCTGTCAATTCATTACAAACTAATTATATCATTATATGCCGATGAATAAATCTCTGTTAATCACATATGTACATACGTGCTGATTAAAGCCCTTAAATGCAGATTATTTAATGCCATTAAAGTTTTATATATGCCTTATTATATGTTGTGTTCACCTTATGTTGCGATGTATTTTGAATGGGCAAGACTTCCAATTCATTAGCTCCTATAGGTATATACTAAGAGGAATAACAAAGTGCAGTAAGCTGTAAAACTTGCAAACCAGTATTTATGATTGATAATTAATTAAAATATATTATTTGAACAAATACCAGTTTGGAATATTAAGTAGTATAACGAACTTAGATAAAATAACTGGAAGTGGAAGACAAATGAAGCCTTGCACAGTCAAGTTACAAATGACCCCACCTGCTCTTATTTGGAAAGTAGCTGCATATTTTATCATTAAGCCTCGGACTTAAAGGATTAGTTCACTTCCAGAACAAACATTTCCTGATAATTTACTAACCTCAGTGTCATCCAAGATGCTCATGTGTTTCTGTCTTCAGTCGCAAAGAAGTTAAGGTTTTTGAGGAAAACATTCCAGGATTTTCTCTATATTATGGACTTAAATGGTAGCCAACGGGTTGAAGGTCCGAATTGCAGTTTCATTTCATCTTCAAAGGGCTCTACACGATCCCAGCCAAGGAATAATGGTCTTATTTTACTTATTCTACTTGTTAACCACAAAATGCACATCTTGCACTTGCTCAGAGATGCACATTCACAAACATGGATGAAATGGGGGTGAGTAAATTATAAGGATTTTTTTTATTCTGGAAGTGAACTAATCCTTTAAGGGCCGATCACACACAATAAAGATTCTGTCTCCTTATTTTTTTTATTTTTTTTTTGGCAAGTAAGCATGTGCTAGAGTAATATTGTCTTTGGTTGTTGTATTGCATTTTGCTGTTTTTCCAGTTTAATCTAATTAGTATTCATAGGTACATACAACATAATATTTGCATTTTCGTATGTTTGGATATGCTCTGAAACATACACAGCTTAAGAAATGTGCAAACACCTTTTTTTGACATTTTTCATATTATATTATGACTATATTTGTACAGTTACATTTTACAGTAACGCTACCATTCAAAAGTTTGGGTTAAAAACTGTTTTTGAAAGAAACCTCCTATGCTCAACAAGGCTACATTTATTTTGTTTTACATGTATTAAATACAGTTATAACAGCAATATTGTAATACATATTTACAAGTTAATATAACTTTCTGTTGTCATATGTTCCTGTGAAGACAAAGCTGAAAAAAAAAACAGTAAAAAGAGCAATATTGTAAAATATTATGACAATCCCACACACAAAATTGTCATGTTGAATTGACAGCCCTAATTTGAGATATGCATGAATTTATTATTGTGCATATCTGCAATGGTGCACATTCAGAGCTTTCAAAGGAGCAATGTGGGGTCTAACCTTCCTCACACATAAGCTATCCATGATTATCTTATGTCACATTAATGACATTTGACCTGAACTTGGAGTGACAGCCCTGGCTCCATCACACATCGTCGTAGTGGAAGTTGATCTCATATTGCTCTGCAGCTCCAAGCAGCCAGAGATACTGATGTGTGTGTGTGTGCATGAGTGATTTAGTCAACAGGCCAAATACAGCAGTCACGCATGTGTGATTCCAGCTCTTATATAAACTTGCCTCTACAGGGATCCCTGTATAGAGGGTGGGATGGCACCATTCCGCATTTGTATGATTTATTTAGAGTCAGATTAAACATTAAACACTGACAGCTTGTCAGCATATACAATATTTCCTAAATATTGTTCCCAAATAAAGTCATCCTTGGGAAGCACAAAATATTTGTTTCAAAAACATAAACAAATCTTAATAAATAAAGCAATTCTGAATTTTTGAACGTTAGTATAAATTGTCATTTTGCTTTTGGATTTTTAGGGTGTATCTGCAAAACACCTGTATTCACTTATTTTTCCCTTATTTTCTATATATTTTTGTAGATCCCATATTTCAGTTTGATATAAAGATATACTATATATATACTATATTTCGCACTTTCAAATAGCTTGCAACCATATTGAAGTTATATTGAATATACTGTATATTAAAGATATATTTATGTTGTAGAATTCTTTATGTAGAATATTTATGACATGATAAAGTAGTTTATGTAGGAGTCTATAGAGCTCTTCAAACTACATTGAGTCAAATGCCTTTTTGTCAGTAAAGCAAGCAAACCGTTTTTGTTTGATGTACAGTCTATTATTTAATGTGTAGTAGAAGGTCTATACGTGAACATTAGTATGATGGCCTTGATCACTGCATTAGAAAAAGAGTGCAAAACAGGAAGTATAGATTATAACTTCAAAGCCATCAATGAAATTCATGTGCCCCTTTAATGCCTTTCAAAAATGATCCTTATGTACTGTGGGTTATTTGATATAACATGACAAGTTGTCATCTAACACAGGCTTTACATAACATCTCAAGATGGCTTCAGCTGTCCCATTTAACTCTAAACACACAGAAAACTTTCTCAATGTGTTTTTCTATCAACCAGAGGTCCCCTGACAGCATCTTTGAGGTTCATTTAGACCATGAACCCATTCAGGAGGTTCATGAAACGAAATACTTGGGGATAATATTGGATAAACACATGAAGTTTCAAAGTCAAGTAAATCATGTTTGCAGGAAATGTTTGAACTGTTTTCATTTTATTAGAGGAGAGTTGTCACATCACGCGGCTTTATTGTTTATGCACGCAATGGGTTTTTCACATCTGTCATACTGTATAACAGCATGGTCACAAACATCAGCGTCCACTTTGAAACCAGTTATCTCTCTATATAAACAGGCAATTAAGATATTTGACAAAAAACCAATGAGATGGCATCATTGTGATATCATACAAAAGCATAAGTTTTTACTTTTGAAAATTTTGTAAATTTTAGTATTTTGAAATTGACTTTTAAATATATGAACAACTGTGTGTCACCACTGTTCTCTGGCCTCATGGAGAGGTGTCAGGGCTCTTTTAGACCTTCCACCAGAGCCTCAGTTAGTGGGGATTGTGTGCTCCCGAAGTTTAGAACATCTTTTGGACAGTCTAGCTTCTCCTTCAGAGGGGCTACACTATGGAACTCTCTTCCTACTGGATTAAAATTGCAGAACAATATTAACATCTGCACCAGAGAGCTCAAACAGTGGCTTAAATCGGGCCAAAGTTGTTCCCATGTGTAAATTGTGCCGTGTTTTGTTTAACAATTGTGTTTTTTCTGTTGTAAAAGCCCCTATGGACAGGTGTTGAAAATTAGCACATGTGCTATAACACTTTAAACAATGCATCTGGTTTGTCCAGTGTTATTGCTATGTCCATATGAAATAAATAAATAAATTAAAAAAACAACAACTTTTATTTTATTTTTTCCCTAAAAACAGATAACAAATCTTTCACTTGTGATTAAGAGGCTAAACTCAAAATGGACAAGGTCTTATTTCTATATTATATGAGGTATTGTTGCATTTTAATGTTTTGGTTCTTTGTAATCGTCAGATGTGCACAGTTTGTCAGCAATGATCATATTGTTGTAGGGTTGAGTAGCTTGTGCTCTCTGAGACACAACCCTTATAAAGAGTTCACTATGATGCAAGCTGTATTGTGCTGTCAGAAACTCTGTTTGCAACCAACAGCAACCCCATTCTCCCTGAAGGAGTCTGTTTCAGGTGATGTTTGAAGCAATGAAGAAATTAGTCTTGTATGGTTTTCGGATTTTTCTATCCCATTCCCGCTAAAATTTGTATATATTTTTTCTAACCCCTGGCCGCAACTGTTACGCTTTGACCTGTTGCCACTTTCAAAATGCTGCAGGTTGAGATCAATGCAAACTTTTTGGTCCTGCTTCAGTATGATTCTGTCTTGTCCTGGTGTCTTAGGCTTTTTTTTCTGATTCCCACACACACAATGCTTCTGACCTCACCTTGTTGCATTGTTACAGCAGGAAAAATGCTCCTTTCTAAAAAAAAATTGAGACTATCCAACCTTGTGCCCGTAAACCGTTTATTTTTGTTGCACAATAGACAAATAGCATTTTGTACCATAAAACAATTTAAGTAACTCCCACCAGTCCCACCACTTTCTCCCATCACAAAGCACTATCTTCCCACTCTCACTCAGCAATTCAAAACTTCACTCAGTTGCATCAGGTCTTGCGGGAATGCAGACCTCTACTTTCAAGCTGTTCTTAATGTGAATGTTACATTTAGATACACTTAACAGGTTTTTTGAATTGCCATTCTCATGTTGTTTTTGTGTGTTACAGTGGTTTATTGATCACCATCTCTGCGACTGGTGGACACAGTTACCGCTATACTGCCATCATGCTTCATTTGCGCCTTCCATCGACCCCTTTCTACTTCACTCCTTGCCTTTCCTCTCTCCTCCTCCTGATCTTCCTCTTGGGCCTCACCCATCTGTCTCAGGCTGGTGGCGATGTGTCCCACAGCAGCTCGGGGAACTGTTCAGGAGAGGACAGCTGCTCTGACGGTGTCGTCCTGCCGGTATGGAACCCCCAGAACCCCTCTGTGGGCGATAAGGTGGCACGTGCCATCGTCTACTTTGTGGCCCTCATCTACATGTTCTTGGGCATGTCCATCATCGCCGACAGGTTCATGTCATCCATCGAGGTGATTACGTCTCAAGAGAAGGAGATAACGATCAAGAAACCCAATGGCGAGACTACCACTGCTACCGTACGCATCTGGAATGAGACCGTGTCTAACTTGACCCTCATGGCTTTGGGATCGTCGGCTCCTGAGATCCTGTTATCTGTGATTGAGGTCTGCGGGCACAAGTTTGAGGCTGGTCACCTGGGCCCGAGCACAATTGTGGGTAGTGCTGCATTCAACATGTTCATCATCATCGCCATCTGTGTTTACGTGGTCCCAGATGGCGAAGTACGCAAAATCAAGCACTTGAGGGTCTTCTTTGTGACGGCAGCCTGGAGCATTTTCGCCTACATCTGGCTCTACTTGATCCTCTCTGTCTTCTCTCCCGGCGTGGTGGAAGTCTGGGAGGCCGTGCTTACTTTCCTCTTCTTTCCGCTCTGTGTGGTTCAGGCCTGGATCGCTGACCGTCGCTTGCTCTTTTACAAATACGTCCACAAGCGCTACCGTGCTGACAAGAACCGTGGCATCATCATTGAGACGGAGGGTGACGGCATATTCACCAAGATGGATATGGAGATGGACAGCCAAGGTGCCAATTCCCACCACAAGGAGGCACTTGATGGGATGCTGGCCGGTGTGGAGGAAGGAGGTGGTGGAGGAGGTGGAGGGGAAGAAGAGGAGGCCAGGAGGGATATGGCTCGTACTCTGAAGGAGCTCAAGCAAAGACACCCAGAGAAGGATATGGAGCAGCTGATCGAGATGGCCAACTATCAAGTGCTTGTGCAACAGCAGAAGAGTCGAGCTTTTTATCGCATCCAGGCCACCCGCATGATGATCGGAGCAGGGAACATCCTGAAGAAGCATGCTGCAGACCAAGCCAGGAAGGTGGTGAGCTGCCATGAATCTAATGCCCAGGAAGAAGACCCTCACACCATCTACCTGGAGTTTGAGCCCTCCCATTACCAGTGCTTTGAGAACTGTGGCTCCTTAAAAATCTCTGTGACCCGACATGGTGGAGACAGTGGCTGCACTGTCAAGGTAATGATTCTACTGCTTTTACCCAACAGTACTATTATTACATATCTATGATTGTACTTTAATTATATGGATGTGTTATAATTTTGGGGCCAGAAAACCTACATGATTCCCTGCAGAGAGGATGTACTCTCAGAGCTATTTTAAATAATTACAGCACTTAGGAGACGTGCAATTTTAACAGATTTCTGATGATCACGGTTTAGTATTTAAACCTTTCAATTGTGAAGTTTACGACAGGAAATTGGATTCAATTATTTTGTAAGTGGTGTTGATAAGAAGGTGAAATATACTATAGTATCATTAATATGAATGTTATTATTACCCCATAATAATTCTTTTAAATGAAAAATATTATTTTAAAATAAATGATTCATAATAATTCCAAGTAATAATTATTAGAAAATTAATAAATAAAAAAAGTCCAAAAAAGTAAAAAAAAAAGTTATTATTTTCATTGGCGGTATAATAATAATAACAGCAACAATACAGCATAACAGTTATAGTAAGTTTACAAAATATAAATGTCTGTTACTATTATATAATACAATTAATATTTGATTTTATTATTGTTATTAATTATTTATTATTATTTATTATAATAATAATAATAATAATAATTGTTATTCTTGGAATCTTTAAAATATCACACATCCTATGCAAAAAGTTTCATTATAACTGTATTTCCTCCCAGTTGACTCCCTGTTCCTCTTGAACATAAAAAGATAGTATTGCTTCCTCAGCACTTTAGCTGTATGACAGTAGAAACTGTTCTTGTGTCTAGGTTGACTATCGCACAGAGGATGGCACTGCTAACGCAGGATCAGACTATGAATTCGCCGAGGGCACTCTGGTCTTTAAACCAGGTGAGACGGTGAAGGAGCTGACAGTTGGCGTGATCGACGATGACATATTTGAGGAAGATGAGCATTTCTATGTAAATCTCAGCAACCCTCGTGTTGTCCACCGCGCTGAGGTCTCCGTCCTCGACCCTAATGCGGTGTCTCCAGGCAACAGCATTATGGCGTCCAGCCACGTTCCTCCCAAAGCTGCCCTAGGTAACGCACACACTGCCACGGTGACCATTTACGATGACGACCATGCGGGGATCTTCACGTTCGAGAGCAATGCCACAAGAGTGAGTGAAAGCGTGGGCATGATGCAGGTGAAGGTCCACAGAACATCTGGAGCGAGGGGGAAGGTGGCAGTACCGTACCACACTACCGAAGGAACCGCCAAAGCTGGAGAAGACTACGAAGAGGTGGCTGGCAAACTGGAGTTCCTCAATGATGAGACCTTGTAAGTTTAAATATTCTTCCTTGAATATGTTTTACTTATTTTTTATTTATAAGGAATATTGATTAATGACTTGGAAAAACTGTTTATATATTACAGTATCAGTAACAAATGAAATTGGTTATGCATCCCATATCTCAGATTTCTATTTGTAGTCTGCATGTACATGAAAGTTTCCACCACAGATTGGTAGTTAAAGTACAATGATGTGCCCTGATGACCTGGTATGATCAGAGTATGCTTGGATTATGAGCTCCAGTGCTAAAAATTGAAACATCGATAGATAAGAGCTAGGCCGAAAGAAATCTATAGTCGTACATAAAAAAGGAAGAAACAAGGGATAACATCAAAGAGACATGTAAAGTCTGGAATAAAGCCAGAGAGGGGGAGATGGAGAATGATAAAGCTGCTGAGTTTTCTCTCAATCCTGAAAATCGATACTGACCTGCACATCAAGCACACTACGCTGGTGCAAAACTGAGGTGAGCAGGTCAGATGTAGAAAAGAACATGCCGGCAACAGAGGGAGTTATTGTAACCTGCTTGTTAGGTTGTAGGTAAATAACTGAAATAGGCTTTGGGGTGAACGTAGCATTGCAAGTCATGGATGGACTGCATTGACATTGAGAGAAAAGCTCATGCATTCCAAGATGGAGAAGTTCTAATCATAAGCGGCATGCCCATTCAAACTGACAAACCCTTTGGGATGCTTTCCCAATAACTTTGTCTCTTACTGCACTATGAAGACCCTAATTGTTTACTTCAAACTATACAGGAGGTTGCTTCTTACATGCAATGTTGTCAAGTGCTGTCTGTGGCAGTGGTGATAAATAGATTGATGTCGATGGTCTAGGAAACAATTATTCAATCTGTGCAGGGGCTGCTTCACAGCGTTATGTGAGAAATCAGTGTTCTTTATAAAAGAAACCCTTCAGAAATAGTTGAAATTGCATTTATCAGGACTCATGGGATCTTAAAAAATAATCTGCAAACTAAATCCAACCCTGGATATTTTATTTAATATCCCGCAACCTCATGCCCAAATGTATAATGCTTCAACCCACTTCACTTAGGGCCGGATTTATGCATATAGGCATTCTAGGCATGTGTCTATGCTTGCATATCCCGGGGGGGGCAATTACAACGAGGAGAAATAATGATTCATACTACGGGCTACCTGCAACAGCAAAAGAACTCAAACTTGTAATAACATTAACCAAGCAAATACATCTAACAAACAATATGACAAAATCAACAAACTATTTCCATGTTTTCCACACCAAATTATGTTTTATTATCTACAAAAAGCACACTTTCTTTCTCGCACACTTTTTCTTTAAAAAAGCACACATATACAGTACAGATTCCCAGTCCAGCGCACACGTGGATCAAACACACGCACAGAAACTTGTCAGTGTTGCCTTGTGACTTTATCAATAAAGTAGATTTGCAACTGAAAAGCTACATGACATTTCTCAGCATGGAGGTAATAACGGTGAATGATTTCCATGGATTATAATTTTTGTTTGCTTTTATTATAGTGTTAATAGTTTTTGTTTAATAGTTATTTATATTTTGTTTGTTTTTGGGTGGTAATAATATATATTAGTAGGGAAGGGGGTACAATAAGAGGTAAATCTGGCCCTGGCAACACTAAATGACAGTATACCTTCACTGGCCTTTAAAAGGGTCATTTATATTAACATTATATATTTGCCATTTGTCTTCATTTACTTGAAAACCACGGTTGATTGGTCAGCAGCCCCATCACATTATTGGTGTAAATCACTAATTTCTGTTATTGGATGACCTACTCAATAAAAGCGCCACACTGGAAACATATAACCAACAGCTACCATGGAGGAGAAAAAATAGGAGAGCCACCAGCAGCACCAACAAAATCTAAAAGCTGCTGAAATTGCTGCCGTGACAGGCAGATTGTTTTTAAAATTGCAGCTTCTGACATGGTAGGCAGGGCACTAAAGTTTTCACACATGAAATAGTGCACATACACTAAATGGCTCCACGTAAAGTGCCATATTTGATTTAGCAGATCTATTTGCTGTATCGCTGCCATAGTTTGGCCAAATTACCAACCACAATCGTTCCCAGTAAATAGACTCTTAAGCCTTTAATGCCTAATTTTTTTTGCCAGGTGATGTACCTTTGGGTATCCTTAACTAAGAACCTTTCATGAGACACATATTGTATATGTTAAGATACAGCTTAAGGTACGACAACTTTAGAATGACGTAGGGTTTAGGGAAACACACCTCAGATCCTTAAGCCAAGTAGATATTGAATGCAACTTCCAAAATAAGTATAACCTGGACACCGCGGTGGTATAGGTTTTATTTACAATGAAAGGAAACTGATCATGAATTCAGATCTATACATACTGTACAGATCTATACATATAAATACATATAATTTACTACTAAGTTACTGATAATACTAATAATTATACCTTTTTTAAATGTCTTAACTATAGTTAAGACATTTAAAATGTCTTAACTATAGTTAAATGCATTCCAGCTGAATTAGATTCTTTAAAACAAAACTTACTGACCCCAAAGTATACACAAAAAGATATAATATATTACATAAATATGTCAAATAAATATTCACAGAAATATTGGTACCTTTCTACAAATTAAAAAAAGTTACACTTCACACCATTGAAACTTGCTGAATGAGTACCTATAAGATTGTTATATTAATTAGAAAAATAATGGTCTATCATAGCAACCAAATTCACCCCTATTTCTCATAAACAGGTTATAAACCTAGGACCATTTGCATTTAAATCAAATAACGTAAAGGAACACTCCACTTTTTTTGAAAACTCCCCTAGAGTTGAGTTTTACTGTTTTCGTATCTATTCAGCTGATCTCCGTGTCTGGCAGTAGCACTTTTGGCTTAGCTTAGCATAGATAATTGAGTTACCTAAGAGTTTCTATATTTTTCCTATTTAAAACTTTACTCTTTTGTAGTTAAATCTTGTACTAAGACTGACAGAAAATGAAAAGTTGTGATTTTCTATGCCAATATGGCTAGGAACTATACTCTCATTCTGGTGTAATAATCAAGGAACTTTGCTGCCGTACCATGGGAGCAGCAGGCACCAGTGGCGTAGCCAGGGGAGGGGCCATGGGGGCACTGGCCCTTCCTGAAAACTGATTGGCCCCCCAGTGTGCCCCCACATTTCTACTCGTCTGTCACTCACAAATTCAAATTATAATCTTTCAGTTTAGTAAATAACTCATGATTGAGTCGCGATGCTTCTCAACGAGGACTAAGAATAGCGAGCTGCTGTTTTCCAAAAAAAGCACCTATTTTAAATAGCTTATGTTTTTCGATTAGCGAGTTGTTGAAGTGCAAGGAGTGTTTGGTACTAACGTTAACGTCTTTCAGTGTTAGACAGACCAGGTTCGATGACGATGTTATCTCCTAGAGCAGACCAAGATGCTAATCATTATATTTACTATGCTCCTCTGATGCTGAATGTAAAAGGGGTTTACTGCATTACGATTTACTTATTTTTCGGCCGAACGAACCGATATAGCCAACAACGCAATTTAAAGCAATGGTTTAAAAAAAACTATAATAGCAATTCTAATAAAGTCATTATTGAATCATGCAGTCGATTAGCGACTTTTTTCACTCAAGTGAGGTGACGAAACAAATCGTGTAATGTTTATCTAACGCTCCACACTTGAGACTTTTTTTTTAAGTCTATATGGGTGAGACACATGCAGAGGTGGGTAGTAACGAGTTACATTTACTTACATTTACTTGAGTAATTTTTCGGGGTAACTAATACTTTTCGGAGTAGGCTATATTTAAAAATGGGTACTTTATACTCTTACTTGAGTAAATGTTTTGGGAAAAATCTGTACTTTTACTTCGTTACTGTGAGCGACGCTCCTCTCGTTACTTTATCTTAATGCAATAAATGTTATAAATGCTTCAGTTTATTCCAAACGCGCCGTCTACTTTTCTCTGGGCAATGAGCGATGCCCATTCGCTAATGATTCATTCTTTTGAGTCAATTCAGTTCAAAGGCTTGATCAAACCAATTGGCAAACGAGTGAATTGGTTCATGAATCAGTTTGAATGATTCGTTCAGTTCCCTGAAGCAACGCGCTGAGCGTCTGAAGCGGTTCACTCAGAGTTGTAACGTTTATCATCAGCAGCGTTGAAAACGTGGCTATGGAACTGCACTGAATTGAAAGCAAATCTGCAAAGGCTATTATTTGCTTGCGATGGAGATCCTTATTAGATGAACACGTGTACTGTCTACTGTTTAACAGGTAATAACTTGGGCTACATTCGATTACAGTACACGATACCACTGTGACATTAGTTTGTTGTACGTGTGTGGCTTATAACAGAGGGGAGTCAAGTTGAATGCAGCTTCCAAAAGACAAAAAATAGCCGATTAAGATTGTATTAATTTTAATACAATCACACCGGTGTGAGTACGTTCAGCAAGTCAAATCATCAGCTGTTAAATTCAGATCTGTGATCGCTTGCTGGCGCTGAGCCAGAGACAGACGCGTTTTTACAGCGTTGCGCATTATAACCAATCACACACGGTTCTTTTGAATGCAATGACCAATCAGAGGTGTTCGGATGAGTCATCTCTGAAATGCTGGTGCTTCCTTCACTCGCTCAATGACTGACTACCTCTTTCTGGCAAATTCTCTCGTCAGAAACAACAAAGTGCAGATGTGTGTACGAATCTATAATTAAGATATTGATTTCACAGTGTTAACAGTTTCAGTGATTTTAATGGGAGTTTCTGAAAGTGATTGAAATCTAGACTGTCAGTGAAAATGATCTTTAATAATGTAAATGTTATTTGCTCTCTTTCTGAACAATGAAAGATTAGTAGCAATATTTATATCACATTAACTTTCAATGTTGAATTCACATTTAATATAAAGTCAGTCGTATTAAAAATATGTTATGGCATGAAACCTATATCTGTTTCTTAAGTAAACAGACAGGGTTTTATAATAAATTGGAGTAAAGGCTGATGAAATATATACATTTACACACGCACACATACATTACATACATTTATCTATATATCTAAATAAAAATAGGCTCCGTATATATGACCCAAAGTAACTAACTACTTGAGTAGATTTTTTATCCGATACTCTTTTACTCTGGCTCAAGTAACTATTCAAGACTAGTACTTTTACTTTTAATTGAGTAAATATTTCTAGAATTACTTTTACTTTTACTTGAGTAAAGTTTTTGGGTACTCTACCCACCTCTGGACACATGCAAAAACATCGTTTTTTTTTACTGGTCAATTTTGAGATTTGGGCCTGTTTGTCTTCAGTAACATGTCTTCTTTCAGACTTGTGGTGGAAAAAAAAAGTCCAAAATACACATATAGGTCTTTATTTTTCTACACCTTTAGTCTATTTGCGTCTGTAGATTCCTAATAAATTCAGTTGGCGTTCTAAATCACCATGGTGCTCCGCGATTGCTGTCTGCCCCTGCAAAGCTCTCTCTCCCTCCCTTCACAGAAGTTATTGACAAAACGTCATTTGATGACACCCAGAAACATTCTCAAAAAAATCATACATAATTATTTAAATAGCAAAATAAATAACTAATACTAAAATAACACTGGACTAATTAAGCTATTCTAAACTGTTTTATAGGATCCACATATTTTACATGTTAAACTAAAGCTACCTTTTTGAACAAGTAGCTTTCTAACAAAGTATGGATATATGATATTTTTAAATCAATATGCTCAAGATTAATTAGCCTTGACATAAGTAGATTTTGTTTATTCATCAATGCAAATTTACTGCAACTGCTGCTATGCAAATTGAATGGGATGTGGATAATAAACAAAAACATATTATGAAATTATATTAAATTTATATTAGTTATATTAATTAATTAATTAATTAATTGTGTATTTATTTCTATGAATTATTAATGTTATTCTGCATTTATATAAATAAGGCTATTATATATATATTTTATAAGGCTATTATAAATAAATTATATTATTATTATTTGTGAGTTGTACACTATTCATACATTGGATTATTTTATTTATTACAGTTTTTCTTTCACTTTTGTAAAGTGAAAAGTTAATACAAATTGTATTTGATTTTTTTTTATTTAGAGCAGTGAATAACTGCTATTAAAATATAATAGGGTATCACTGTTTATTACTGATTTTAAAGGTTACTGAACTCTTGAAATGATTTGGATATACATTCAACCAACACAAGATTGGCCCCTCTGTATTAATCGTGGCCCCTCTTGTGCCCCCCAGTTGAAAAAATCCTAGAATCGCCCCTGGCAGGCACAATGATATTCCTTGATTATTACGCCAGAATGAGAGCATAGATCCTAGCCATATCAGCCTAGAAAATCGCAACTTTTCATTTTCTGTGAAATGCTAACGGTCTAATTAGATTCAATGATCTATGCTAAGCTAAGCTAAAAGTGCTACCGCCAGACACGGAGATCAGCTGAATAGATACGAAAATGGTAAAACTCGCCCGTTAACTCTAGGGGAGTTGGAAAATGAGCCTATTTTCAAAAAAAGTGAAGTGTTCTTTTAATGCTCAAATTCCCATTTTAAATCCTGCTCTGCTTATTAAAAGTGGCAGTAATATCATCCAGACCAGGCAAGAATGTATCATTTTAACACTTTCTAGAAAAAAAAGACTTGCATTATTTGATGCTTTGGCTGCATCTGAATATTAGATTGAGATGTCATCATGTTCCCTTTTGCGTGATAAATGTTTTTGCCTTTGGGCTTGTCTTGCCACAGGCACAGAGTGAGTCAGGACTGCTGCCGGTACTACCTCCAAAACAATATATTATGTGCACAACACCCCTGAATCCTCTGGTTGGTAAGATTGGACTGGGAACAATATGACATGAAGGAAGGGGAGCACAATGATTGAGAAATGAGAGCAGGGACAGATGGATGCACCGATCGAAGTGATTAGCTTGAAAAGTAAGAGCAGCAAAATGAAGAGAGGCATAATGGTGTGCTAGACATCATGGGATGGACAGGATTAAACCATGATGTGATGATAAAGCACAAGCTATAATTCAGTTCACAGAGGTGAAAAGAGAGAGAAAGAAGAGGTGAGAGGCAGGTACGCGGGTGGAAGGGAAGGTAGAATGAGGGAGGCATGAGAGATGAGGGTGATTCGTTTGATCAGTTCACTCATACTGTTCAGTGTGTTGGGCAACTAGAGAGGGTTACAGAAGTCAAGCACTGTGTGGGAGTGTGTGTGTGTGTGTGTGTGTGTGTGTGTGTGGGGGAGTGTGTGTGTGTGTGTTTTACATGAAATGTGTCATACTGAAAGTTTTGTCTTTCGTGGAAGGATCTGACCTGTGTGAGTGTATGTTGATTCTAAATGGTACATGTGAGTATTTTTGGAAGCGGGTGAATGACCGTGCACCACGTAGAAGCTTTTGTGTGCGTTCTGAAGTGGAAACTGAGAACTATAGAAGGATTATGATAACTAGGAATGTACCAGTATAAAAATTTTGGCTAATAGTGGTAAACTGACACTTAATTTTTATTATAATATGTTATATATGCCACCCAATCAATTTAACCTCCGTTCAACCTGAAAATGTGACTTTGTGTTTTGTTTTAGAAGGATTATTAATTTATACATTAAAATGTGAATATCTGCTTATTTACACTTGTCACATTGACATCATGTAAACAAGAAGTCAGTAAATAGACTAATCTAAGAATAATGTAATGTACGTTTATTTCCTATTAATTTCGGATAAAACATGAAGTTCAGTTAGGGAGCCAGTTGTAAACTGACTGATTCACTTTTTGCCTGAATAAAGTTCAGAAATTCACCCTACCTTTTCTAAATCCATTTTATCGATCTTATTGCAAATGATTTATCCATCCATCCATCTCTCCATGTCATTTTTTATTTATTTCTCTCCGGTGACATATTTCCTTTTCGGTAATCTGTTTCTCTCAGATCTATGTCAATATGCAAAAGAAATGATCTATTGCTATCAATTACATTTCAGCTTTTAATCATTTTTGCGCATTTGCAGACGCTTTAGTTGTCTTTAACCCTGTATGACAATTAACCAATACATGTTTGATATTAAAGTTTGGTTAAGATAAATGAAAAACAGAATGCTCAATCAATAATGGAACTTTTAAGAAACCCAAATTGTTCAGTGAAATCATAACAAGAGTCGATGAATTCCTTACAATTCCCATACAGCTATGTGTGAGTGTGATCACTCCTGAGAGCATGTTGGAGGTGGTGTGGAATAGTGTATGGTGTATCTGTGTGGGTGGATGAGTGAATTTGACTCCAGATATGATTCTCTTAGTTTGTGCATGTATGTTTCGATTTTTTTGCTTTCATGTTCAAAGCATGGTTGCACATGTGAAGGCAAAAAATGCAAATGAGCCTCTGTTTTTGAGTTTCATCTGTAGATTTTGTTTCCTTTGAATGGGTTTTATATTTCTGTATCGGTCTGGATGCATTTGTGCGCATTTGCATATGTGCATATGAGTGTGTTTGTCAGTGGATTTTTGCTGAAAAGACTGCCAAACAGCACAACAGAAACTTAACTCTTATTCCCACTGCAGTCACAATTCTGACACCCGACAGCAAGAGAAAAGGGAATTATTATGACTTGTGTGTGTGTGTGTGTGTGTGTGTGTGTGCAGGATAGTAAGGGCGTCCAACATTATGCATAAGTATGCATTTTGGTGTGTATTTGTTCCCATTAAAACAGAATGACATATACAGAAAATTTTATACACTCCCAGTACCCTGCTCTCCGATGGCATGATCCATTCACCCTCTCCCCCACACCCACTGTGTGTTTATGTGATTGCTTGTGTTATTTTTCTGGTTGCTCTGCTATTCTCATATGAAGATGAGAATCCGTGCCAAAGAAAAATTGAGCTGAAGCGGTGTGAAGTGGGCTATGAGTGCGCTTATGTAAGCGCTGCTCTCAGAACAGGCAGGAAACGTGCACACGGCAGAGGCTTACATGATGATCTGTGCGAGTAAAGAAAAGAGCGAATCGATACGAGCGGGATCTGCCGGCTCTGAGAGTTTGTGGGGTGTGACAAATCAATAGTGACCCAGCCTTATGGCACAAACAATCTGCATGCTAAAGATCCCCACTGATTTAAACATGTGGGAAAGCCTTGGGACCATATTTAAACACAGATTCTGTAATGTATCATCATCCTAAGAAAATTCCTGCCAAATCATTTCATGAGGTACATCGATTTTAATTCATTTATTTGAATTCATTTCAATATTAATTTAAACTCTTCTAGATTCTAACACATATTCTGGTGTCTAGATAATGCTTAAAGGCATCGCTCACCCAAATATGAATATTCTGTCTGACCCTATTTGTTCTGTTGTACACATAAAGAGATATTTCCCTGAATGTCCAAGCTCCTCTACAGTGAAAGTGGAGGGGGAACAGGGAGAAGGGCTGTGACCAGAAGGTGGTTGGTGGCCAAAAATTTAGATTGAAACGTCACTTTTAAGTATTATTTTTAAGTGTAATATTTGTGTTTTCTATAAATATTATTATTAACATTTATAAATGATGGAAAATTAAATTAAATTCATACTAAACATAACTGCATCAAATTAAAATGTGTTAAAACAAAATGTTCAAATATTCAAATAGGAATGCACATGACATTCTTTGATGGGTATTTACCTGCCTTCCACAGGTTTTCTGTTATTAATTTTAACATTTAATCAAGTAATCGATCATTTCAAAGACAACCGACTATATAGCTTTCTTTAAATTATTATTATTATTGCATTTTTATAAACTACTGCTCCAAAGTAAGAAATTAATGCTTTTAAAGGGGTCATATGATGCAATTTACATTTTTCCTTTGTCTTTGGAGTGTTACAAGCTTTTGGTGCATAAAGAAGATCTGTAAAGTTGCAAATAATAAAATCTCTCAAATTAAAGCTGCAGTAGGTAACTTTTGTAAAAAATATATTTTTTACATATTTGTTAAACCTGTCATTTTGTCCTGACAATAGAATATGAGACAGATAATCTGTGAAAAAATCAAGCTCCTCTGGCTCCTCCCAGTGGTCCTATTGCCATTTGTAGAAATTAATCCGCTCCCGGTAAGAAACAACCAATCAGAGCTGAGGTCCGTAACTTTGTTTGTGTTCAAAATGTAGAAAAATGTAGAAAATAAGTGAGTACACCATGAATCCATTTTCCAAACCATGTTTTTAGCTTGTCCTGAATCACTAGGGTGCACCTATAATAAGTGTTTATATTCGGACTATTTTAGATTGCTTCGGGGGTACCGCGGCGGAGTAACCCAGTACCATTGTGATTCTTCATAGACATAAACAGAGAGAAGTAGTTCCGGCTACGATGTTCTTCCGCAAGACGCAAGCAGTTCTGTTTATTAACCGCTAGAGCGTCAAAAGTTACCTACCACAGCTTTAAAAGCAATATTCTTTATCAAAGTTAAGACTCTGGCACGCCCCCCTAAAATGTCTCATTCAAACACACCTCCACAAAAGAGTTGCTTGCACAATCTGTAGAATTTTCATTTCTGGATGAACAATTCCTTGAGGTTTTAATATGCAGCTGCACAGTATTGAACACGAAGTGCTTCATGCATCAGTGTATGCAAGTGAACAAACATGTTTGTGATTTAATAATTGACATTTTCTGTTACAACTGGATGAAGAATGTAAGCTTTTTCTCTGACAGCTCAACTGGAGACAAAGCATCTCTGTGTCACTTTTTCCTAAAATGGGGAAATGGAGATTAAATGGAGCAAATCTTTTCTCCAGATAGTGACAGCACTGATTAGCATTTTGCTGCTTGTTTTCTTGTTGAAAAACAAGTACTCGCAATACTTCATCAACCTCACTTCCCTTCGTAAACACACATACAAATGGCTGAACACAGAAGCCCTGCCAAGCTCATAATGTTTGAATGTCTCTGCTAATGCTTCCACCATAAGATGTGGCTTTAAATTCCCTCTAACTCAGAAAGCCTTCAGGCGCAGAGATTCACCATCAGATTAGTGCATCTACATGAAATTATATCCCTTTAATCCTGTAATATGTTGTTATTCACCTTAAATGTCTTACTTAAAATATTTAATATGCAATCAAAGACTGGATTTTTTAAAATGGAAAATGGCCTTCAGCACAGCTTAGCCAATCAGATGAACAGTTATTACAAGTCTTTGGTGGTTTTGTAGTTCCAAAGGTGGATATATCAAAGTGCAAGAAATGTATTCTAATGGAAATATTAGCATAAAAATTAATCATCCATTAAATTTTGGTTAGTAATGGTTACTAGTATAGTAGAAAACAATATGCATTCAGAACAACCATGTTTACAATATTTCCAAGCGATTATTATCAGTTCCAATACTTTTGTTAGCCTACAAGCTAGTTTATTTTTCATGCAGTGGGTCCACCAATGAGATCACATGACCACCTTAACAGGGTGAAGTATCTTGCACATTATATATAATATAATATGCCTCATATACACTGTTCAAATGAGGTACTACATATAAACTATTAAAAATTATGTTCTGAGAAAGCTAACATTTATTAGAATATACATATTAGATCAGTTAATAGATAATAAAGATAATATTAGTATTTTAGAAACGCTGCCTTGGCAGCTAATTGAAGCAAATACAAGGACATACTAAGATTACTCGAACAAAACTAAAATAAAAGTAAACGAAAGATAAATAGAAATATAAAAAACTGACAATAAAAATGACAAAAGCACATAACAAAATTGCTAAAACTTAAAAACATTAAATCAAAATATAAAAATAATCGCTTATTGAAAGTATAAATAAATACTATAATACTATATAAATGCTAAAAATAAGACTGCTGTGATGTTAAAGCTAATTACTCCAGTCTTTAGTGTCACATGATCCTTCAGAAGTCATTCTAATATGTTTTTTTTTAAGAACAGATTTTTTATTTAAATAAATTTACTGTAACATCAATTTAATGCACCCTTTTAAATAAAATTATTGATTTTTTTCACAAATCCAACCCCAAATTACTGAACAGTAGAGCGTGAGACTGAAGGTGTGAAATAACGGTTGAGGCTCTGACACATTGAGCTGTGATCCTCATTACTAGCTTGCAACATTTCCTGACTCAGTTTTTCTCCCCAACCCTATCTGTCCTTATGTATCTACAGTATTTTTTGAAATTAAGGAATCTGGATTCTTAGAATCTGCTGAGTGTGTGACCATAAGATGACACTGGAATGGAAGAGCTGCTTGCACAGAATGACTTGCAACTCCCCATAACCCAACAATTTCCTGTGAAAAAGAGATGGAGATTGTGAGCAAAGAAGTGAGATGTTGCGATGAAGCCCAGCTGCTCTTGTGTTGCCTCAAAACCCTGAGTTAGCGCCCCACACACACCAAGACTCTTCCGTCACCTCTTCCAAAATAGTCTGCCTGTCATTTTCACCCCTATTCATACCCAAGCAACCATCTGATTTTCAGGATGTTTGCTGTGACATCAGTTTGGTTTGAAGACTGTTTATCTGTGTCTCTGTAGACAAGCAGTTTGATTGGCTGGATGGTTTATGTGACAGGGCTGTTTTGTTGAGGAAAAGGACTAATTTTAAGCACTGACCGCAGGAGACCTTCCAGCTGGCAATGACAGCGATGACATGCCTTCCTTTGAATCTTACTTCTCTTTCTCCCTTTCTCTGCTTTCTCCCTATCTCCACTCAACATCCCCCACCTCCGCGGCTCTGAATTATGAATTAACAGCACGGCACAATTATGATATCCTTGCCAGTACTTTGAAGATGGGGGAAGAACAATGCAGCGAGAGCTTAGTTTCTATTTTAAATTATCAGGGGCATAGCGTAAGCGTCTCAGATTTACCATTATCATCACTCTGTTTTCTTCTTCTCCTTTTTTGAAATGAAGATAATCATATGTCTTACCTCAATTGGCCTATTACTTCAGAGTCTTATTTTAGATTTGAAGTAGAGCAGTTTCCCAGACATAAGTATCATTTGATTTTTCAGTGTTTTGACTTCAAAACCACCATTATCTTAAGAAATTAAGCCTTAACCAGATTTAAAGGGACAGTTTAAAAGAATGAACATGCTCAGTTGTGTAAGCTTGATTTCATAACAGCTGAGTATGTGCATGAAAGAAAAAAAACATTGTTTAGCCACTGGTTTAAATATTTCAACACAGGATCCAGCTCAAATCAAATACTGAATTTTTGCGTAGATATGAGTGGAACTCCATGCAACTCCTTTACTATTCTCCATTGGAAATTAATTAAATCTGGTCTGTCATTTGTTGGAGAGGTGGCTTTACTCTTCTTGCATGTGTATTAGTGAAATGCATTATACGGTGTCTAGAATGCATTTGAATTGAATGAAATGAAAGTATGATGGTCTGTTCAAGCAGTGCGTCTGGGATGCATGTGCTTTATATGTTTATTTAGCAGCCGTTTAACTCCTGTCTTCCTCCTCTGCCTGCATGTGAGTGTGTATGCAGTTCTGCTGCCAGTATCTCTGATATTTCCATTTTCTAAACTTGAGCATTCTTCATGTGAAATATTTGGGAGCTAGAAATGGTCCCACTCCTCCAACACACTTGTCATCCTCTCTCAGTTTCTCCAAGTATTCTGCATCGTCCTCTCACTTGAAATATTTGCCATCCGTCATCACCAGATTTGTCTCATAGACGCTTTTAATGCCAGCTCCGTGTATCTGGAGCATTTCTATATGCCTGCATGCGTGTGAGTGGAAATTTTAAATTATTCATTTATAAACCGAGCGAACATGCCAGTATCTCTCTTTCATTCCATTTCTCTCTCTCTCTCTCTCTCTCTCTCTCTTTCCCCATTTGTTTTTTTCTTGGCATCATCTTGTTATGTGTGCAAGGAAAGAGAATGACATTCATCCAAGCTGGAAAAGGATTTGTGCCTTTTGTCAGTCAAAGCCAATGTGCGGATAGAAATAGACATCCACCCACAGGTCATTAGAGAGAAAGAGAGACGGAACGTGACTACAGGGGAGTGTTGGACAGACTGGAACACTGTAAGTGAGACTTTGGAACCGTAGGGCACCTCTTTGCTTACGTACTTCATCTTCCGCTCTTCCCATATTTTACCACAGCCTTGTGTTCTTTCTGGGTGTGACTAAACTGCAGCCGTTAATCACCGTCCCATGTGTTCGCATATTCGCCCACTCCCCTGTAGCCCACTCTCGCTTCAAAACACATCCTGACACCCACTCATCTATTTAGTGCACAGAAATGCTTTTTGTGTCAGCGCGTTGGCTGGACCTCTACGGCACTGCTGCTGTATGCCAAGGTGTGGAACAGAGTCACACTGTTGTGTATCCTTCGCTCTTCAGCACAGTAGTTTATCCAGCGTTATTTGTTTTTCCCTGGTGGCAGCCCTCCATGTGCGTATAAACCTGCGGTGCAGAAATTAGACGTGGTGCCGTGTGCCGTGATGCAGTTCACAGCTTGTAATGAGCGACTGGGGACTATAGCGTCCGCTATAAGCTGCAAAGACAGACAGGTGCTGACATACACAAACATATGACACAAATAAATCATTTAACAGTGTTAATGCCTTTCGGCTCTCAGCTGGGAGCCATAGTGCTGTTATGAAATGGATTAGGAACACAAATGCACAGAGATTCTTAACATATCTGACTGAATATTACTTGACACTTATGCATTTAGAAGACAGTTTATTAAAAAAGACAATGACTTAAAGGGATACTTCACCCATAAAGGAAAATTCTGTTATCATTTACTCACCCTCCTATCGTCGCAAACCTGTATGACTTTCTTCTGTAGAAACACAAAAAAAGATATTTTGAAGACTGCTTTGACTTTGAGTGTCTTTTTTGTTCATGGATGTCAGTGAGAACCGAAACTGTGTAGTAAGTCAGTATTCATAAAAATATTTAATTTTATGTCGTACATTTAGAGTGAGTAAACTGTAACAGAATTTTACAATTCGGGTGGACTGTCCTTTTAAGGGGTGTTTGTTAGAAATTCATGCTTTGCATAGAGTGAACAGATATCCAGATAAAGGTAGTGCAATACCGATTTTACTCCGTAGTCTTGGTTCTTATTTGATTGCTACGAATAAACATTTTAAAACTTACACTGCTGTAGTTTTTGCTTTTGCTATCACAAGAAACCAGCAGCATGGCAATGTGTAGTGTGAAAGAACAAGAGTTAGTGATGGGTCTTTCGCAAATAATTGACTAATTCAAAGAAGAAAAAAAAAAAGAAAAAGAAAAAAAAATATATATATATAGGACTAAAGGCACACTGTCTGATCAGCCTCACATTCTGTTTCTGACTTTGCTGTCAATCATACACGAGGTGTCAATCAATTATACGGCATGAGTGAGGGCCAAGCCATCACACACACACACACACACACACACACACACACACACACACCGTGAGGGGAGGAGAGGAAAGCATTTGGAATCATTTTTATGATCAGCAGCCCCTCGAAAGTAAGGCAGCTTGCATTTCTGAATGCAAATCTCTCATAAAATAAAAATATGATAAGCATTGTGTGTGTGTGTGTGTTCATGCTAGTTATACAAAACATAAATAGTGAGATAGTTCATGCTGGTTATATGACATGACAAAAAAGAGGGACCAGTTTAATCCTTTCAGCTATTTATTTTTCTTTAATATGGGTTCTATTATGTTGTTCAGATTCAGATTGTATTTTTGTAATATTTGTAGCAGAAATGAGTCAAATCAGACAAATCAAAGAGTCTATCAGAGCTGTGTGCATTGAAACATGAGCTGAATTCCTCAGGAAGTCATAAATCAGTTCTAGTGCCACAAGAACCAAGCAAGATAACCAACCAACCAACTTGTTCACACAACAGCTTTCAACATTAACACCAATAGAACAATTATTGACAATTTTAATTCGAAGAAGAGATTGTCAAATTTATTGTTCGTGATTGGAATGCAACGCTGGACATCACATGTAAACCCAGGAGATCAAGTTAAATACTTGCATTGACTTCCCCCCAGCCAGTGAAACCAGACTGAAATTCCTAAGGGGGAAGGGCTTTAAACCTTTGTCTTCACAGAAAAGTCCTTTGCCAGAGAATGGCAAAGAAACCCTTTTTATACATTATATATGGACCAGAATGAACTCAAAAAAAAGACTTATGAATGAATCATTCCATTGCTTAACTCCATATTCATTTACGTGTAACCCACACATTTGACTATCATGTATAATCACTTATTGTGTATGTCTTTTGATAACTATAGGATACCTAGTCATGTCTAGTATTGAAATAATCGCATTTTCTTGCTTGATATTGTCCTGACAATCATTTATTTGTAAAATATATCATAATCATGTTATGGGAATCATGTCCAAAATTAGACCCTGTGAGGCAAGAACCACATGCTTGGTAAGATAAACAAATGATTTATGATACCCACCCCAAGAACATATCTGATTGGTCAAGGCAACATTTGAGGGGTGGCCAACAGGAAAGTTTAAATACTTTGGATACGATAAAATTAGTGCTTTTAGTTCTAGTCTGCCTGCTGCTATTAGCCATGTCGGCTTTTAGTCTGCTTTTAGTTCCAGCCTTGCTCGTGCTATCAGTCATGCCTGCTCTTAGCTTGTAGCTTTGCTACCTAGCTTTAGCTTGTAGCATCTAGCCATGTGGTTAGTCATCATGGTTCTTTGAGCGCGGTTCCAGCGTGCCTGCCTGCTGCTACTATGCCACGATGAGAAAGAAAACAACCTAGTCTCGTCAAACTTGATTTCTTTTCTTTTCCGTTTGAGAGTTTCGTGTTCTAAGTTAAGTTTTGTAACGTCCATTCAACTTCAACCAGCGAACACGACTCTGCACTTTCAGCCAACGCCCAGCAACCACGGGCTTCCCAAGACGTCACTTCACTACTAAACTTCAAGCCAATCAGCGACACCGGGATACCCCTTTCAACTGGAGTCCCTTTCACAGCAAACGAAGGCAACGTATTCCCAGATATTTGTTGTGCTGGTGTATCTAATATAATTTTAACCCCATTGAGGAACTCAATGCGAGCGCTAATTACGTGATTGATGGTTGTTCATGTCTATGCAATTTAACGTATTGCTGTTAACTTGGGATTCCATATTTCCATTCTCTTAAACTCATCTTTCCCTAACTTTCGACCTTCCTGCAACTTGTGTGAATGTGTGTGTGCGTGCGTTTATGTGTTAGATTAGTTTATATGTCTTAGATTTATCTAATAAAGCCTTATTCATATTGAAAAGAGAAGTATCTTGTGTTTTGTGCTTACAAGTTAATGTCTTAAACTGCCGATCTTGTTACTATGCTAATTGATAGTGTTTTCACTATAGTTTGGATATTAGTATCCAGCGCAGATTTGATGTTAAACGGCACGTTCACTGAACCGCAGGCGCGTCTCCGTGAACAGCCGTGAAACAGTGATTCTGTTCAAATTCCCTTTAAAATCTTAAATGATTCCCTTTGAGCTAAATTGACCTGTTTCTCTTACATATTGTTGTTTCTATATAAGTTGTAATTGAAATGCAAATGTTTAATACTGTTCTTTTTTTATAACAAATCAATGCATTTTTAAATAAATTGTGAGACATTGTATGATTTCATTTAATAATTTAATTAGAATTGTTTTCACACCTATCATAGTCAAAACATTATTGTTTTTTAAAGAGCCGTTTGTGAGCCAAAAGAGCCGGTTCTTTTTAGTGAGCTGAGTCAAACGAGCCGGTTCACGAAAAAGAGCCGAAATGCCCATCACTAACAAGAGTGAGTGGGAAGATGTAGTTCTTGGCCCCATTTAACAGAATGCTTAGAACTACATAAAAAAACTTATTTGATAATGTTTTGATCAAGAATAGAATTGTGAGCAGTAATATTGTGAAATTATATTACCATTTAAAATAAATGTTTTCTCTTTGTAAATAGAAAATTATCACACTGAATTTTCAGCAGTCATTACTCCAGTCTCCAGTGTCATAAGGTCCTTCAGAAATCATTTCTGAAGAAACATTTTTTATACTTATCAATGTTGAAAACAGTTGTGCTGGTTAATATTTTAGTGGAAACTGTGATACATTTTTTGGGATTTTTGATGAATAGAGATTTCAATATTTTTATTTTTTTTAAATAGAAATCTTTTGTTACATTATAAATGTATCCACTGTGACATCCTTGCTGAACAAAAGTATTAACAAAAGTTCTTATGAATGCACATTTTTGAACGATAGTGTAGTAACGGTTTAAGGAGTGATAAATCTGGTCACCAGAGCACCAGTTTTCAGACTGGTGTCCACATAAAAACACTGCAACTTTATAAAGCATGTCTACATTTTGTTCCATTCTGCTGTGCCGTGTCTTATAGAAAGTAAGAATACGCCATGTGTCGAATAAAGACCATTCCAGCGCATATCATCTTTGTTTTATCACAGGTTCTTTTGAGCCTGTCGGCATGAACTTTTTCCAGGGTACTGTGATGCAGGAGCATTTTCAGCAGACGAGAAAGCAAGGAAAGATTAAGGCAGATTCATTTCGAAGCCAAAACAGAATGAACCTCTTGCTAACGTGCTGCAGATATTTGCATACATTTTGCCAATAAAGTGCAATTGTGGGGTAATATTGCCAGGTGAAAACAGAGTTCCCCTCATGTGGTTATTTATATAGCTGCCCCAATTTCCAATGTCTTATGTAATCTTAGACACTATAATGAGGCCTCACTCATGCACAGATGCATGTGATTTACATTTTCCTCTATTACTAGGCAAGAAAGAAAACAGTGATCAATGGCAAGACATTAACTCTTGCACCTGCCCCACCTCCCTTCTTTTTATTTATTTTTATTCACTTTCTGTGCCCCGTCTGCCTCTCACCCACATGCTTTAGGTTAAACAATTAGGGATAACAGAAGTATATGATTCCAGTGCCAGAGAGAGGACTGCGCTCAAATTAATTACATTCTTCATCTTATCATATCTCAGATGTCTCTCACACACACCCCACCTGTAATTATGAGTCTTGTCTTTGTAACTGAGCTGATCCCAGAAGCCCCATCCTCTCTCTCTCTCTCTCTCTCTCTCTCTCTTCTCGCTTAGTTCTTAATAAGCAGCTGCAATAATGTTATACAATACGTTCTAAAACTTCCCTATGCTACTTTAAAACAACATTATGAAAAGGGATGTATTCTTCTGCAATCATTTCAATAGTTCTAGAGCAAATGTCATTGAAATAATTGCATTTTTACTTTTACACTGACATGTGGAAGCAATGTCAACATGCTATTGAATTGTTGTATAATGTATTCATATAGATGGGTGCACATGCAGTCGTGATCTAATGGTTCGAGAGCTGGACTTGTAACACAAAGGTCACATGTTTGGGTTTCAGTACCGACTCTACATTATCCCCCTAAGAGCACATGCCGGCATGAGTTTCTGTGTGCATGTACTGTAATAATAGCAGGGCTATTCGTTTCTGTATTAATATTTCATCCACACACAAACTCTCTTGTATAAACTCAACTAAACATTTGGATCCAATGGTGATAATTCTATCAGCTCTATTCTCTAACCCAGAGTTTTTAGGGTCTGTCTAACCAGCAACCTAGATGTATTTTTCTCATGCAAACAGTATAGAGTTTTGTGTAGAACATTTTAAAAGGAATATTTATTCATCTTTCATACTATAGTTTATCATTATTAAAATTAACTTAGATTTTAGATTTGAGTGTGTATAAACAACCGTTTAATTGTTTGGGGTCATTTCATTTCAAATAAATGCAGTTTTTATTTATACTTTGTTCATCAAAGAATCCTAAAAATATCATCACAAATTCCACAAAAATGAATCAGCATATTTCTGAAGGATCTTGTGACACTGAAATTTACTACTTCAGGAATAAACTAGACTTAATAAACATATTAAAGTAGAAAACAGTTATTTTAAATAGTTAATTACAAATGTATGCAGCCTTGGTGAGCATAAGAGATGTCTTTTTTTAAAAAATAAATAAATTTGAATGTTAGTGTAGATTTCTATTATCTGCCTTTTTTCAGTTATTGGTCACAGCATGAAAATAATTTTCAGTTTATTACATTGGTCTGAATTTCAATACTGATGCATCTCTAGGGTTGATTGTTCAGGCGGAAAAGCATTAAAAATATGTCTTCGCAAAAAACATTCAAGATGACAAGTGCATTTATTGGCCTCTATTTGAAAAAAAAAAAAGATGATGTTTGTTTGCATTTTTTGCCCAACAGGCAGCTAATATTAGAAGGTTGTTTGAGGTGAATGTGAACTGAAAACTGAAAAGAAAAACAGAATTGAAAAACAAAGAAATCTTACCATTGACTCTGAGATCTGTCCAACTCAAGAGACCTGTGGCCCTCAGGGACATCTCTATGTTCATATCCTGGTCTTACTGCTGTTTTACTGGCTAAACATGTACACTTGGTATAACTGGTAACAACAGCTCTTACAATCCAAACAGGATAAACTTTCCTCAAATTTCTCTCTCCCAGAAAAAGTTCCCCTTGAAAACATTCATTGTGATGTTTAGCTCTGACAAGACGAAATCTTAGCCCTGAGGCCTAGACAAAAAACAAACAAACTGAGCCTCACAGCTGTTTAGTGCTGCACCTAGCAGCCTCAACAAAGATGCAATCCCTCAAAAACCTCTGTAATTCTCTATTTTGTTTCTCCGAGGTAAACCAACCATGTCGGCATTGCGCCAAATATAATAAGCTCATCTACACCAGTCATTATATTCATTAAACAGACATGGGGACTTGTGACTTGGTGACTTGGACTCGAGTCGCTATTTTTAGGACTTGAGACTTGACTCGGACTTGGAAGTTAAAGACTCGGGACTTGACTTGACTTGAGACACGATGACTTGAATGACTTGAGTGTTAATCACATCATGTTTTCAGTTTGAATATAAAATATATAAATTATTTTTTTAAATAAAGTTGATTACTCAGCTGGAGCGCAGGCTGAGAATAGCGTCGTGACTGGATCAGGACACTATCATCAGTCATGCCCTCTCTACCTTACACACACCACGCCCACTTAAATCAGATATCACATCACATCAACATGTCAGCCTGAGAGGTACCGAGGGTCCTCGCCTTTGTCTTCAATAGTTCGCGACTAAAAACGCGTGGAAACGCTAGTCGCGCCGCTTTCTCCTTCTTTCCAAAGCGCTCGGGCAGAAGTGCTCCTGGGGCGTCTGTCGTTGCTAAGCATCCATGACACGCTCTCTCTCAATGAAGACGCTGAAATTTCAACAAAGTATAAATGGATTTGCAGCACTAAAAATCGCTCGCAGTAGCTCTGCTACTAAATTCGTTTCAAAATGGCAATCCATATACAGCTATGAACAGCTGTTCCTTCATTTTAGCTGAGCTTTCAACGTTGATACGGGAAAGGATGAAGCTGATTGGTTAGTGTTTGTCACATGACCTGCGGTGCGCTTGCGGCATTCTGAAAAGTTTAGATGTTTTTAACTCGATGCGGTGCGACCATAGACAGTAAAAGAAATGGACACAGCGACTCCATTGGAACTCCATTGAGACAAGTGAAGCCCGTTTTTAGCGTTTTTTAGCACTTCCGTTTCTGACGCACAGACTCAAACGAAGCTTGACGACATCAGCAACCTGTCTGACAGATGTAAATCTTCTAGTAGCTGTGCGTGCAAACTGCCATCGTTAATTTTGCAAAGACGTCGAGCTTTAGCTGGGAGTTCTTTGTCGTGAGTGAGCAGGAGTAAGTATTCTGATTAATTGTTTTGTATAGTATTTTAAAATGTAACGCCAGTACGCCATATTAAGTTAATTGCCTGCGAGCGTCTCCTCCTGTCTGTACGGTAATACGACAGAGAGTTGAGTGGTTATGACGCAATCGTTAGCCTATTTTTTACAAAAACTGTTTATATGGGGCCATAATGTAACATAGAAGGTAATGGAGCCCTTTATACATTGTCGTGTATCTTTAGAAATAAATAATGGACAAACGGAGTCTTTAAACGCCTCAGATGTAAAGTTATTCGCTGTCAAAGTGACGGCAAAATGAATGGGAGTCAATGGGAATGCTAACGCAAGTGAAGTTCTGCTACAAGATGGCGGCACGCGGCCGACTTCAACTTCCGGTCGACTTCCTTGCCCCCTGGGTGCGACGCGCGCGCGTTGCTTCCATTATGAGCGCGCATACCGCGCGCCTACATTGGAAATAACGAACTTGCAAAAGACGTGATGTGAACGGCCCCGAATATTTTGTTACCTTCTCTTTCTCATAGAGCAAAACAATTAATCAGAAAAACTAATGTAGCTGCCGCGATTACCCAATCATGAGAAGTGCATATATATATATATATATATATATATATATATATATATATATATATATATATATATATATATATATATATATATATATATATATACATATATATATATATATATATATATATATATATATATATATACATATATATACAGTACAGAAAATAAATATGACGTATTTTAAGTTGTTTCATACTTTTTTGTTATGTACAGTACAGACCAAAAGTTTGGACACACCTTCTCATTCAAAGAGTTTTCTTTATTTTCATGAATATGAAAATTGTAGAGTCACACTGAAGGCATCAAGGGCTATTTGAGCAAGAAGGAGAGTGATGGGGTGCTGCGCCAGATGACCTGGCCTCCACAGTCACCGGACCTGAACCCAATCGAGATGGTTTAGGGGTGAGCTGGACCGCAGACAGAAGGCAAAAGGGCCAACAAGTGCTAAGCATCTCTCTGAGTACTCCTTCAAGACTGTTAGAAGACCATTTCAGATGACTACCTCTTGAAGCTCATCAAGAGAATGCCGAGTGTGTGCAAAGTGGCTACTTTGAAGAACCAAGAATATTACATATTTTTGGTTGTTTCACACTTTTTTGTTATGTATATAATTCCATATATAATTCCACATGTGTTAATTCATAGTTTTGATGCCTTCAGTGTGAATCTACAATTTTCATATTCATGAAAATAAGAAAACTCTTTGAATGAGAAGGTGTGTCCAAACTTTTGGTCTGTACTGTACATAACAAAAAAGTATGAAACAATTGAAAATACGTCATATTTATATTCTATACTCTGAGAGAGAGAGGGTGTGTGTGTGTGTGTGTGTGTGTGAGAGAGAGAGAGAGAGGAGAAATGTAACAGTTTAATGTTGTATGTAAACTGTGTTTGAGAGAGAGAGAGAGAGAGAGGTGTTCAGAGAGGAGTCTGTTGGATGTTTAGCTGTTATTTGTTTTATGGACTCAATGTTGAAAATGTAAAACATTTCAAACACTGTTGGCAGAAGTGAAAAATAAATAATTTTAGGAAGTTACAATTTTGTTTTTATTCCATGATGTATTTTACTGAACATGAGTATTTACAATGCAAATCCAAATTATTTTAATTTACTGACAGTTACTTATATCTTGTCTTTTAACTTTATTAAGATCAGATTCTGCAGGTAAAATAACAATATTAAGGTGACTTGACTTGGACTTGACTTGACATAGCTTGTGACTTGACTTGACTTGACTTGCCCAAGAAAAAAATACTTGGGACTTACTTGAGACTTGAAGGTTAAGACTTGAGACTTACTTGAGACTTGCACATGTGTGACTTGGTCCCATCTCTGTCATTAAAGCAAGGCTTTCCACTGCCTGCCCACAACAAATCCAAGGCCAAAAGCAAAGCTAGTGTGGTGAAGATTAACATCAGGGCGGAAAACAATCAATAGATAATGAATAAGTGGAACAGATGCCCTAATCAGACCTGCGGAGTGCCAGAAAACAAAAAAGAAGACATGTTACATGAGGAAGAAGGATGAAAACGTGCCATCTTGGCTTTTGTTCTTTATAATTGTTAATCTCATGAGACCAGAAACATGCTCCCATCAGAAGTGTGAATATAAACGTGAACGATAGGAAAGGAGAGATAAGCATGCTAATGTATAGCAGCTAGCATCTGGAGATGTGGCTAATATAACTGCGCTTCATTAAAGCGCACATCAAAGACACTGAACTGTGACGCTCTGAGACAGAGAGAGACGCAGACCGAATTTATCAAGAGCCTGATCAGATCAGTCAAGTATTTTTGAAAGCAGAAAGCCAAGACACTTCAGTGCCTTTGTTAGGTGCTGACAGACATTTGCTGAATGTGTTTTCTTAGCAATATCACTCATTTTTAACCTCTCATTAGTGTCTGGCACACTTTCTAAGCGGCTCTTGCTGTGCCGGTCCTGGTGAGAAATGAGTTCATAGAGCTTTGTGCTGTAAATTACAAGCAGAAAAACTCTGGTTGGTGTTTTGTATTTATGATCACATTAGAAACTGTGCCCCGCTTAACAGCAGGCCCTGACCAATGAGAAGCCATTTGTCTGCGCAACACGCAAATGTGACACGGTCTCAACCATTTGGGCCAATGTCCAATTATGCGAAGCGTGATTTTGGAGTTATGAGATTTTGCTGTGGATGGGGCTAAGCAGCACAATGCTGCATAAATCCATTTTAACATACATTTTTAACATTTTAACATCTTTTAACATCAAATGTGAGAAGCAGGGGCATCATGCATCTAGTCATTTTGAGGGGGCACCTGTGATAGGGGTCTAAAATCTAAGCACTGGACACCACAAGCTTAAAACTGACATTATGTCACAGTGAGACCACTAGTGGACACTCAGGGATACACAGACCAGACACTGTGACACATTATCTCTGCAAATAGAGGTTGTTCTCTCTTGTCCTTCAAATGAATGTGCCATACAAGAGACACAAATTACCTAGCGTGTGCTGATTTTAAATGATCTGTGAAAATCATTTTCACTGAAAGCTCAAAAGTAATGCTTAAAAAAAATGACAACTTTGGGACACTATTCATTTTGTACCTATAATCGTGCAACTTAATTATCCAATGTAAAAATGTGTTTTTGGAAGCTCCATTTGAAATCCATTTGGCTTAAAAATCTGGGGGGGGGGGGGGTGTACATATTTTAGCTGTACAGAAAAGTCTGTTATGTGGACTGATATTGCAAATGGGTGTTTGTTACTATATTATTTAAATGTATTATCATAATCATAAACGCTGGTTGTATAAATTACTGGTCTAGTTATTGATTTACCTATGTGCGATAATGAATCCGGAGTCACACACATTCACAGAAAAAAGCTTACTTGTGCATTGAAAAATTATTTAAATCAAAACTAAGGGGCTGACACGTTTTATCCCTTTTCTTTTTCTAAGTTTGATTATGACAAAAAAATAAAAAGACTTCTCAACTTTATGGTGTTGTGTAGGACCAACCACTCTGCGTGGGCACTCACTTTCCGTACTTCATTTCGTTCGGTTGTATCTTAATGGATTTACAGCGCAGGTCCACTGTCAGTCTCACCTTCGGTAGTTCCTCTATTTGCATTATAAAGCAGTGCTTCAGTCCATGCGGGCCTTTGTCTCTCAAACACAGACCAGAAAATCTTCTCAGAGTGTGGGAATGAGAAAGAAAGCGGATGAGAATTTACGAGGGAAGCGAAAAGAAAGCTGTTAATCTCCTAGTGGCGTTGGAGGTGGCTGAAGTACGGGAAATGCTCCTCTGTTGTGTATATGTATGAGAAATTGAATTAAAAAAGGATTAGCTCATCCAAAAAATTTTTTTTTTTTTTTGTAGAGAAAATTTGCTTCAGTCCCCACCTGACTATGTATCTAACCTAACAGACAGAGCGTGCTGCTCAGCTTATTTTACAGGTAAACAACATGGTTATGCAGTTTGACTAGTTAGACCAGCACTAACCAGTCTGGAGCAGATGAAGACTCCTGTGTGTTGCTGCAGTATGAGTGGATTGATGATGTTATGGGTGCATGTGTTACAGCCTGAAGCTAAACTACAATCTGCTTTCACCACAGCATGTGTTTAATGCAGCTGTCTGCTGCCCCTCTCACTGACCCACAGCAGAAACTGCTTCCTCTATGAGCCATTGAATCCCCTCCACCTTATGAAATCTGCCCTTCGGTTTGTTTGTCCTTTAATGTCTCAACTTTGCAATAATTTCAACACATCTCTCTCTGCAATGCAAAAATTATTTGCAACAAGAAAAAGCATAATTGTGTAAAACAGTAAGACAATATGAGAAAACTGTATATCTTAATTCAGTAAATTAATTGATTACCTCAATGGCAAATTTGTATTTGTATTTTTTTTTTTTGTATCCAAAAAGCTTAAAACAACTGCAATTCTGTCATTTATTCTATAAAGGGATAGTTCGTCCCAAAAACCCTATGTTACCATTTGTTCACCTGTAATTTAAAACTGTAATTTTGCGATTCTCTTGCATATTACTAATATACATATTGCGTATAGAACATGCCGAAGAGAGTAAAAACTGTCAGAGAATAACAGCATCTAGTGTATTTCAGTCTGCTCCTCACACAAACCCATCACGTGACTCCAGAAGACATCAGCTGTAGTGCATGAGTAATATCGGACTTAAATTTTTACAAAGCTTGAAAGTCCACATACTGTACACTGCAATTGCACGGAAAAGAGCAGCATTAATTGCTCCTTTTATGCTCCACAGAGAAAAAAAAAGGAGTTCAATCTAGTGTAACGGTCCCTTTAATGTGTTTTCCTCTTCCTTTCCTTCATCTTTCTCCAGTTGCACTTGTGTGTCTCTCCATCTTCATCTGTCTGAACGCACGGCTAGAGCTTTTCCTCGAGTTTTCTCATTCCTTGGCCCCAGTCTCATGAATTTGTGAAGCGATCTGTCTGTGCATTTTTTTAAGAGAGAGTGAAAGCAAGATTGATCTTCACTGTTTATGCTTACAATGCTTCCTTTGATAGTTTGGTTGCCGTATTTACCCTTGCGTCTGTAACTTTCAGAACATGCTTGCATTAACATGCTTCTCATTAAAAAAATTAAATAAATGGGTCACTGTTTTATCAGCCTCACCTTTCTATTTCTGTTTCTACATGTAAGCCCTCCTCCCTTTTTTACTTTGCCACCATCTTGCTATTTCTCCCTCCTCCTCCTCTTCCTCTCTGACTCTGCCTCTGTCTTTCCTTTGCCTAAGGCCTATACTTTTATCAATCCCTGCATTCTAGCTACCTGTTGCCATGCCAACCCCATAATTTAGTGTCTTACACAATGCAGCGTGTACACCTGCCTTATGTGCTCGCTTTACCGTGTGAATGCATGAGAATCTTACCTGCCACCGAAGGTGCTTTTAATGACTCATTTAGAACCAAGCTTTTAATGTTCTGCCTCCTGCGCTCGCCCCGTGATCATCTCCACAGCCCACACGCGCTCCATAGAGACCCTCTTCAGCTTGAGAGAGCTCAATGCATGGAGGGAATATTTTTATTGCCAACACTGTTAATGTACTCACTTATTAAGTCGAGACCGTGTGTGTGGCTGTATGTAAATTTGTACATTTTTCCCCTTACAGGTAGGTGCTTGCTGAATGGCACATGAAGTGTTTGCTCTTTTGAGCTGCCGTGTGCATATTCAGGCTTGTTAGCATGCGTGCATGTGCGTATGAAGTGGACAGATTTGGAAGTGAGCAACTGTGTGAGTTTAAGAGCTCATTAAGGTCCCTTGTTAGTTTTTTTTGTTTATGCACATCTGTCTGTTTCTTTGGTAGGGAGCGTTTGGCTCAGTGAGTAATAGTTCTAATTACAGTTGAGAGTCGGTGTGTGGGGTTAAGCTACCTGCTCACGGGGATGACGCTAATGTGGACTCCTGGCTTCATTGTTAATGTTCACTGTGTTCTGTTATGCTCATCCTTCCTTATCCTGCTGTTTGTGCGTCCAGTGAGATCTTGCTATCTCCTGATCAGCTCTATCAATATCCAGGCCAAAGAAATATAATATCAGCTATAAATGCACCTACAATGCAGTGTGGACGTATTATTCAAATTACTATTCAAAATATGTGAATGGATTCGGAGCACATTTTATTTGATATATAATATATTAAAAAAATTATATGTAATATAAAAAAGGTCTGTAAGATTTGTAAAATGTTCTTGAAAATCACTTATGCTTTAAATTATACAATTTAAAGTAACCGTTTTCTATTTGAATATATTTTAAAATATAATTTTGAATTTTGTCTTCAGTGTCACATGATCATTGAGAAATCATTCTAATATGACGATTTGCTACTCCAGGAACATTTCATATTATTATCAATGGTGAAAATAGTTGTGCTACTTAATATTTTTGTGGAAACATTTTTGCAGGATACTTGAATGAAAAGAAAGACTTGAACTCTTTACTGTCACTTTTGATCAGTTTAATCAATCCTCGCTGAATAATATCAAAAAGATTAGCAGTAGTGTAATATATATTGATATATGTTTATATATATTCATGGTTTAGATGGATAAATTAGGCAGAGTGTGAAAAGAGAGAAATGGTTAAAGGGGGGATGGGACTGAAAGCATGTGGTACAATCGTGTAGGATAAGCACGGTGGTCTAATTAATAAAGAACAAGTCCTAATGAATTTAATTACACACACGTCTGGCCAATGAAGGCTGCAAAGCAAAGAGAGGTGGGAAAAGAGAAGATTAATGCTAACATGTAATAGAGGGATTACAGTACAAACCGCAATGGAAACTGTGTTTACACAGCAGATGCACATGTACCTGAGCATGCCAACAATTTTCTCTCTCTCTCTTCATTATTCATGAGCTGTGTTCCATTCACCCTGAGTCTTCAGATCAATTCACATCCATGCCTGTATGCATCGTATCCAGGATAAGACACAAAACATTGTTTGTTTGTTTTTGCACTGAATCGGCACAGTTATGCAAAATGTTCAGAGAGACTGAATGCATGACCAGTTCCAACTATAAAAGTCTTTATCAACACAGATGTTTTTACAGTACATATATAGCCAAAGCATCAATAGAGATCATAAAGCAGAAACTTATTTATTTTAGTCCATCACACTTCATTCGATTGTGTTCACGCTATGCATCAGAGTGCATGCACATTGCTGAGATGCCTGTGAAAGAGCACATAATCTGGAAGGCAACACATTTAAGGCATCGCATTTCTTTACAAACATTTGATGAAGTGTGGATTCATGTTTGTTTTAATCTCTAACGGGGTGTTTTGTGACATATTGGTGACATCTTGAGAATTTATCAATTAGAAAATGATTATTTCACAATAAAATGATCTCAAATTTTTATTAAAATATTTAGCAAATTTATTACACCCCACCATCTTTCCACTAGAAGTAGTGCATGATCATATTATAGTTGAATCTATGATATAATGAACAGGTGTTTGATTTGTATCATAATCGTCACTATTTCACATTTCAGCATGACAGCATGACCGATCAGCGTTAATCACCAAAACTATCCATTGTATAATGACATTCATAACATGCAAAAAATGGAATACAAGCTAAAATGAATGTTACCACGTAATTATATACTGTGGTTATGGAGTGCCGCTGTCTTTTTTGGCTAATTAATTAAATTCTTTCTTCCCCCATTTTTGCTGTTGTACAGCTTTTCTGTAGACTGTGTTTATCAACCACGACCAGAGTGTTGTGTGTGCTAATAATGACAAATGGTGATTAGCCATGGCTAACCTTCTCTCTAAGCACAAAAACATTGTACCACAGCCCGATTATTTAAAGAGAACTGCTGCGTGTTTCTGCCTCTGAGGGAATCAGCGATGAACTCAAGATAATACAGGAACTCAAAATGCCCACTGCATAATATTCTTAAAGAAGAAAAATGATGTGCTGAATTAACCCACCTTTTTTCTTTTATAATTGTATGTTCAGTGGATATTATGGATGTTACATACACTCCTTAGGGCTCATGTATAAAAACAAGCAGAATGAATTTTGATGTTAATCATTCATAAAATACATTTCTACATCAATTGTTGCAGTTCCCTAAAGATGACAGTCTACATTCGAATGGTTTTACCCAGAAAACCACTTTGCTCATGTTTCGGCCTTTCGTCAGCTCTTTCTCCAAGTATTTGTCATTGGCTACTTCTGCATAGTTATGCCATTGTTTCTTAATGATTGACTTAGATTTTCTTGCCACTGTCATCTTCCACATTTCACATAACACATTCTTTGAAAATATACTACATTCAGGATACATTTAAATTTGATGTCTTTGTCCACCACAGGAAAATCCTGGAGGTGAAGATCATTGACGATGAGGAGTACGAGAAGAACAAAACCTTCACCATCCACCTGGGAGAGCCGGTGCTTCTGGAGATCGGGCAGAAACACGGTCAGTGGATCTTTAAGAGACATCCATGCTCCATCTGCAGCTCTCTATGGATTTGTATTAGAATACAGATTGGGGTCTCTTTTTAATATTCTATTAATAGCTTCCACATTTATCCGTAAATAATTCAGAAACCGATTTGATAGAAAGATTTCTTTGTGTAAATGGTGCAATTAATGGGAGACATTGGATGTCTTATAATGGGGTAGGCAGTAGTTGGTCGCAGTGCAAGCAGCCATGTTGAAGCAATATCTCTAGGCAATTTCTGCACATTAATTATGTACTAACTGCTCTACTGTAATGTTCATCCCCATGCTCTTCAAATTGCCATACTGTTACAGAATCCAATTAAGAATGTTGATGCCATTAACATAAGCATTTTTTGATGATTTCTATCTTTCAGTCTCTCTCTTCAATGCTTTTCTAGGACACACAAAGAGATGATGTTTATTTCCTCCTTATGTGTAGTGCTATTATAGCATATGACACATTACAGTATAAAACATAAACACAAAGGGATGATAAACACAAAGGGATGAATTCACTGAACAACTGGGATGCATTTATCTGTGGTATTTCGGAAACCTGAAACAAAAATGTCCTTCTTGTTCCCTAAACATTCACAGTCTAGTTCAGGGGTTTACGCATTGCATTCCAGGGACCCCTGGGGGCCACAGAAATGTTCTAGAGGGTCTGTGGAAAATGTTGAAAGCAAAGGTGTTTGTTAAAACTATTAAAATAGTTTTCATCAATTGAAATAATCTGAAATAAAATAAATTGATGTCCTGTATAACAAATAATACTGAGTGAAAGCCCAACTTCTAACAGTCAGAAATAAAGGACATACTGTACACTTTGCTTTGGCTTTAGTACAATGAAAATATAAAAGGCAATGATTTATTTTTTTGGAAACATGCTACAGAGTCACAACAAAGTCTGCCAGATTGCTGTAGTCAGCTGCATCCTCTTCAAACTAGAAACGGCCGGCAAGATAGAAAATGTTCATGCAAATTGTGTTCAATACACATTTTTGGCTGCATTTTCAGTTACCGTACTTGATTTGGAAAATTCCTTTAATGAATTGGGCGCGACAATGAGCGTAGACTGTGCATGCAAATAAACTTCGCTACCACTGAACACAATTCATTCTTAGTGAATTTCCTTGTAAACTGAGTTCTACTGTTCTCTATGGCTCAGCAGATTTTCAATGCGTCTTCCTCTGACAGGAGACTCCAATGATAACAAGCCGGCGGTGGGGGCAGAGGAAGAGGAGGTGGCCAAGATGGGGTGCCCGAGTCTGGGAGAGCATACCAAACTGGAGGTGGTGATAGAGGAATCGTACGAGTTTAAGGTAAGGTTCTGTCTGAATCCTCACCCTCCTTGTTCCCATGGTAACAGTCTCAATACTGGAGGTCACTGGGGTCAGGTAACACAGCCATCCAAAAACTATTTGAGGTAGAAATACTGTGTTACTCCCTCAACGATTATCCGCAGCGCTCTAAATGCAAACAAGGAAACGGCTAGGACAGGATGACATTGGAGAAAATGAAATTCTGACAGGGTTGTGCATCGACGCCCACTGTCTCACTGAAATCAGTTTAGCTGAGACCTCTCTGGGTTACGAGACAGAGTCATATTAAATCTTGTCTACTACGAGGACACGGTTGTGTGGGTTTAGGTTTGATTTGTGTTTATATATGTATTTGTGTGTTTTTTTTTCAGAATACCGTCGACAAGCTGATAAAGAAGACTAACCTGGCGCTGGTGGTGGGCAGCAGTAGCTGGAGAGAACAGTTTGTTAGCGCTGTCACTGTCAGTGCAGGTCAGTGTCTCTCTGCCAAACTGTCTTAATACATCCTCAAATAGAAGTGGACCACACAACTGATTCAAATTCAATCAAAAATGGTATAAAACCATTTGAAAATGCAAGATGTGTCAGGTTTCCAGCAACAACCGGTTTGTCTGTCCACACTGAATGTGAATCTTCTGTGTGACGTGACAGTCTCAGCCAAGGAGATACTTAATGTATAATTTATGCTCTTAAAAAATCCTACTTAAAAAAAGCTTGTATTTAATTAGTTTGTATTTATTAGTGTTTAATTTGCTGTTTCTTTGTAATTATTTGTGAAGTTTACTAGCAATTTCTGAGTGAAAATTGTTTCAAAGTAAATCCATTTGTTTGTCAGTGTATGATTTTGTCGAATTTTTTGTACGAAGTCGAATTTTTCTTCAAAACCTGAAATGATTTAATTTATTTATTTAAAGGGGTTATATGATGACATTATTTTGTGTATTTGGTGTAATGAAATGTGTTTTTGTGTTATAAGGTTAAAAAACACATTATTTTCAACATACTGTACATTATTGTTGCTCCTTTATTCCTGCTTTCTGAAACGCATACATTTTTACGAAGCTCATCGTTCTGAAAAGCGAGGTGTGCTCTGATCGACCAGCTATGCGTTGTGATTGGCCGAATACCTTAAGTGTGTGACGGAAATGTTACGCCCCTTAACATACTGTGATGCCATGTGCCGAGCAATGAGACAAAACCAATAAAACCCATTACAAACAAGGCATTTATAGCATCCAGTGGGGACATAATTATTGATTATAATGACTTATACTGTCATTTTACACGTTGTGTTGCATTGCGCCACGTAAACAAAAAACCATGTGTGCATTTGTGATCGAAAAAAGACAAACAAGCGCTACTCTACACTGCTCAAAACTCGCGTTTCAGTTTTCAGTGGCAAATCCTTTAAATATGAAAACGTACTTACATACTGTGAGTCAGCATTATTTGTCAAAACACCAGCATTTTAGGCTGCTCTCCCAGGAAACTGCTCGTCCTCCATAAAATGCAGTGCACACATCTGAATATTTGGGTTGAACTGTTCTTGAAAAGTGCTGATTTCTAATCGTGTCCTTTTTTGGAAGGCCAAATGAAGTAGTTTCCCTTTCACATTGAAACACAGCTCAACTTTTATAAAGAATATCTCTAATAGCTTTAGGGATCTTATCTATTCACAACCAGCTTGTAACACTCCAAAAAGAAATGAAAGCTTGAAATCGCATCATATGAACCCATATGAACTGAATGTTTTGTTCCTAATTACTACACCTTACTGCAAACTGTATACTAGGGCTGGACAATTAATCAAATCTTATTTTCAAATATGTCTTTGGCTTCCAACGATTATGAAAACAAGAAAATTGAGATAAATGACGATTGTGGCACATTCCATTTTGCAGTGACAATCTCATTTTGTCGTAATCAAGCAAAGCTTACTATATACCGTTCCTTTTGTTTACCTCCTCAGGTGACGATGATGAGGAGGAGAGCGGGGAGGAGCGCTTGCCCTCGTGCTTTGATTACATCATGCACTTCCTGACAGTTTTCTGGAAGGTTCTTTTTGCCTTCGTTCCACCCACAGAGTACTGGAACGGCTGGGCCTGCTTCATCGTCTCCATCACACTCATCGGGGTCCTGACCGCTGTCACTGGAGATTTGGCCTCTCACTTTGGTTGTACAGTAGGCCTGAAGGACACTGTCACGGCTGTGGTGTTTGTGGCCTTGGGCACGTCAGTGCCTGGTGAGTGTTTACTTGTGTATTAGATGATATAGCATGTAGCTGATTAGTAAAGGATAATACAATCATCTAGTCATTATCGTAAAATAAACCCAAATTTGCCACGATTAACCAATTAGAATAAAGTATTCTGTCAAATATTGATGTAATGTACTGTTGAAATGTTGCAACTGCTTTCAACATCTTTTCTAATTCATCATTACATAATGGCCCCAGCAGCTTTTGTGTGGTTTAATGATGTGGACTATTTAGCAGACCATGATTTGCAAGAGATCTGTGTGTTTGTCTTGGCATTAGCTGCACTAGAGTTAATGGACTGATTCTGCTCAAGCACTGAGTGTCAAACCATCCTCAAGCTCCAACACACATAATGAAAAGATCCACTTCAAAAGATGAATCTGAGAAATTAGATCTCTTTTATATCTCTGTTGTTCCTTCAAGATAGCAGTAAGATTAAACAGAGGGCAAATATATATTTCTAATGTGCCGTTTATAATGTGTATATTGTAATTTAAGTGTAAACACATGAAAGGTAAAAATTGATAGCAAGAATGCACTGTAAGTCGCTTTAGATAAAAGCGTCTGCTAAATGCATACATTTAATTTAATTTAAATTATGTTACAGTCATAAGAAAACAATATTTTCCTAAATCTGTTTCTGCCCATCCAAATCTTTTTGGAGGTACTTCACCTAATACATGTCGATTCACTAACCAATCTAATAGATTCAGTTCATTTAGCAAAGCATTCATCAAACTGACTCAAACTGATAAGTCCCCGAGTCATCTGAATGATTAATTAAAAGAATCAGTTCACAAGTCTAATTTGTTTTTTTAATAATTCAAACTACACTAGTTGGACTGTGATATTTTTGTGTGCATTCAAAATAATGTTTTCTTGTCATTATAACTGATTTATAACTGAAATAAAACGCAATTTACTTAATTTTTTCTGGTTTATTGTTTTAACACCCATCCTTACTGCCAGAAATGTCTTCAGAGAAAAGACAGTTGTAATCTCATATTTGTCTCATCTAGAGATTCACAAGAGATCACAGTAGGAAATTTGATCACAAACTGTCTGCAAGTCTGCAATCACAACTTAAACTTAATCATTTCTCATCAAGTTCTTCCAAGACGAGTTACTAACAACATCCATTTTATCCATATTCTTTATTGTATGTCAACTTTAATCTCATTTGTTCCTGCTTTTCTTTCTCATATGGACAGTGGCCGACATAGCTCAAGATGCTGCAACTTAAGACAATACACGTAAATAGAAAAAATCTAGCAAATTAACATATGTGCTGCAAATACTCGCAACATGACAAAATACAGAAACACGTTGCAAGTAGCACAGGCCACAAAGGAAATGTTGCAAAGGGACCCCAACAACCCTTATGAAAATTAACCATGGTTTCATTATAGTAAAAGTGTAGTTACCATGTATTTTTGGCTTATTGATTATCATAACCACAGTTGTACACATACCATGTTTAAACTATGGCTACTGGAGCAAAACCATGGTTGATTTGTGGTTAACATGATTGTACTACAGTAACCATGTTTTTTTTTTTTTTAATAGTAAAACCATAGTTAATTTTCGTAAGGTAAGTTGTAGAAGTAAGTTAGCCAGCTTACATAACATTTCACAGTTACAATAATTATGTATTTCATCAGTTTATTTAGGCTAGTAATATCCCAAAAAGCTATAATTTGATTAAGATGTTAAAATAAACAAAAAGCCAGGCTTGTCCCTTGTTGTGGTTCCCTTAAACATTTCCTATGTGGTCTGTGCGTATTTGCAGCTCATTTCTGTATTTGGTCGCATTGTGAGTATTATCAGCACATATGTTGTCAAAAGATGTTTTTTTTTTTAATTTGTCAGTGTTTTTCTTATTTATGTTGAGTTCTCTCAGCCACCGTACATATAGACTTTTAGAAGAAACATCTGAGACAATGTTGATAATCTGAATTAAACATAATCGGGACCTCAATTCTGTCTTGTGTTTCCCAACCCTTGTTATTGGAGGCATATTTTGGAGGTCTCCCTTATCTGACCCATCCATTTCAGGTCTCTACTCATGCACTGAATCAGGTGTGTTAAATCAGGAAGACTTCGAAATGTGTACTGTTGGTGTGCTTCAAGGAACCGGTTTGGGAAACACTGTCCTGAGCTATGAGCAATGCCTTTCAAAGCTCTTTCAGTTCTCACCTTTCAACTTTCTTTTTCTCTGTCTTTTCTTTTGCCATCTGCAGATACCTTTGCCAGCAAGGTGGCAGCCATCCAGGACCAATACGCCGATGCATCAATTGGAAATGTGACAGGTAGTAATGCAGTTAATGTCTTCCTGGGAATCGGAGTGGCGTGGACCATCGCTTCTGTATACTGGAACAGTCAGGGCAAAAAATTCCTGGTCCCGCCGGGGTCGCTGGCGTTTTCTGTCACCCTCTTCACCATCATGGCTCTGGTGTGTGTTGTTACACTACTGTACCGCCGCCGGCCCTCTGTGTCTGGGGGCGAGCTGGGGGGCCCACGAACCGCCAAGCTGCTCACCGTGGTCCTCTTCATCATCCTGTGGCTCATCTACATCATGCTGTCATCGCTGGAGGCTTACTGCCACGTGCCTGGCTTCTGAGAAGGTGCATAAGAGAGATGTACTCTTTGCTGTAAAACCTCCCATCATTCTTCCTCTTTGCTTCTGTCTATATGAGAAGTCTAAAATGAGTGTTTACATCTGTTCTTACTGATTATAATCGTTGTTGAAATTGAACTCGCATCCTTTCGCTAACACTGACGTGGATATCTAGATGAGTGTCAGTGGTGGATGATAGAGGCTCAGTCATGCACAGCTTCTCTTTATAGATGGATCTGTCTTACATGGTGTCTGCCACCACCTGGATATTTAGACACAGCAGCACCCTCCAGAATTATCTCCTGAGAGCCCCTTCAGCATTTTTCTTGCTTTACTGCTGTTTTTTTTCAAGGATGGTCCTTCGATGTTCTCTCAGAAATCCCTCTTCTATCATTCTCTCTTCCGTCCAAGTCGCTGTCAACAGACTCCTATTCCCACTGCAGAGATTTGGGCATGCTTCACGCCTCTACCTACCCACAAGACATGAACACTCTGTTTCATCTGTCTTCTCTTGCCTGTTACTACAACTCCCAGAAGACATTCATACCACACTAGCACTGTTCATTTTCCACAGCTATAATTTCAACTCAAGTGAACCTGTGGGGGCTGAGCTTCTCTAACTGACTCCGCCCCCAATATAACCTGACTCCTTTACCGATAACCTTGGCCAAATTCTACTCTAACATCTTCATCAGCTCTGAACATGTCCCCAATGCTACCTACGCCAGATCTTCTTCAATTCAGACCTCATCCTCAATAATGATTCAACAACTTTCTCAATATTAACCTCGCCTCGGTGTCATCACAGACCCTGATCAGCACTACTTATACCACATTTTTGACCAATAACCTCGGCCCCAACATTACATAAATACCTTTGTCACTCCTGACACTGGCCCATCACTACTTAAACCTTACGTTCTTCACTTCTGACTCCACCCATTATACTCCATATACATCACACCTTTTTAATCTCTGGCACACCCCAATATTACCAGACCTTATTTACATATGATTTCAGTTCCCAATAGAACAAACTTCTCTTCACTTCTGACCCTACCCACGACACTTCCTGTGCCACACCTCCTCCATCACTGACCCCACCCCTACATTATCTATAGCACACATTTTCACCTCTGATCCAACACCATCACTACCTACACCACACCTTCTTCAATTCTCATTTTACATATGCCACAACTTCTTTATATGTGGCTCTGCGCAAAAATTATCTATACACACCTTCTTTATATATGAACCCCGCCCTCGACACAACATACCACACCCTCTTCACGTCTACTATTTGCTGGTGTTGTAACTTTTTAAATACTCTTGTGAAATTTTTATAATTTATTTATTTATTTTTACTATGCTAATGAAGTTAATTATGAGGTCAATAGCAGGAATGTAAGAAAGGATTTTTTTTTTTTTTTCGTAATTTTGTTGAAACTTAACAAAACCTTAAGGATACACAATTTGCATGAAACAACATTAGTGATAGAAGTTGAACAGAGACCAAAAGAAATAGTTTAACAGTGACAGTGACATATGAACCAAGGTGTTGGTGTTTATTCATGTGATATTTATTGATATTTATTATTATGAACTTTGTATTATGTGGGAAATATTGTACACTGTTTGTGTGTGAGAGCATGTATTCGAATGGGCGAGTGCAACAGATTTGACGAACATATGAGTGTTGTATGTGCCAATTTGTCGAAAAGTGTTTAAAGTCTTTTTATCTGACTATGAGTGTCTGAAAGTGAATGTGTCCAACACTCAAGCACAGCGAATTTTGTTTCTGGCACTGCCACGCTCAGGAGTTTCAGGCTCTTATCATGTGAGCTTCTGGATCTTCTCCCAACATCCTTGAATTTACAGTTTGCAGTTTACATGTGGTACATTCGTTTCTCCGGTCAAACCGAGCCATTTTCCACAGCTTCACTGTGTCAAGCTTTTAGCTCTCTTCACTACTGAAGGCTTAGCGTCATTGAGTCATGTGGTTGTGTGTGAACACAACATGGGTGCCTTGATATCAACAGTACAATGTGTCCTGGCCATACTGTAGGTCTGTCACCGAGCTGTGAGTTTCATTCACGCTTCAAAATGTGAATATTTTACCCGTGAAATGTGATCCCATCACTTTCGCCACATTAATCCAGAGCCATATCTAATTATCCAAGCACTTACCTCTCCTGATAGCATCGACGCCACCTAATTTGCGTTTATGTGCGTGGTTAATGGCTAATGGATTAAATTCCAGTTCAGTTTCAGTATGCTCTCTTTAATCAGTGTTCTCCATCTGCTCCTTAACTAATAAGACTTGGTTCATTTCCAGTTAGCCAAGAGTTAAACTGGTTTAGTCAGCCCAACTCTCTATCCCATATTTCTCTTTACTAAGTGATGCAGTGATTATGGGTTTCAGGTTGCAGATATTACATAATTGTTTACAAGGATGTAATGTGTCCCCATTTTTTCCTGCTATCAGCCATCTGCTAGGCCCAACCTGGGACACATGATATAGAAAATGAAAAGTTTTAGCAGAAGGAAATGCTGGTGTTGTTCACTATTATGGACCCCAGCAGACCAGTGCTTCAAACTTTTAAAGTGCATTATTTTAAAGAGCGTTCTGAAAAAATTGTAAGAGGGAATGCATAGTCCCATTACCTGATTTATAATGACGCCAATGGCCAAATGCACCATTTTATGACGACTGCTACAGTCCTCCGTTTTCTTGAATGATAAAACATAGAGGTTCAACAAAAGCCACAGTCAGCCATCTATGGAAATGTTGTAAGTGCTCTGCTCACTGAAAGTGGGCGAAACAGATGTACATACAGTCCACATTTATACAGGCATATGTGTATTTATACATTCCAGTGATACCAGATTAAAAAAAAAAAAAAAGCACTGAGTGATGTATTTTTAGAGCTTCTTGTTGCTAGGCGACGTCTTAAAAGAGTCATTGTCTTTCTGTCATTATGTTGTCTGGTGTCAGTGCTTAAGGGTGGGTGGAGGGGTATCTGTTGGACTGTAATTACTTTATAAGGTCACTCTCATCTTTCTCCTAATATCTGGCCACACATGGTTAATGAACGTAAAAGTTCCACCCTTATTCAAGGACAATCCTTAATTAAGAACCTTAAGTTGCCCCCTAGAGAGTTTTGTATTATATTAATATAAGCTTTTGCTTTGTTGAGAGCAAAGCAGTCACTGTTCTCCCTGAGGTAAACATATTCAAAAATACCAATCATAGTTGCATCAACAAAAAAAAAAGACCAACTACAAAGGATTATGCTGGTGAATGGCTGAAATACTCAGTAGCCAGCATATAACCTTGAGGAATACCATATTAGACCATATCATGCTAGAAAATCTGTTTATGTGTATGGAAGGACCATTTCTTGTGGATTAAATCATTATGACTGATTTATGATCAAATAACAGTAGATTTGCATAGAAATACACTCAAATTGTTCATTGTTGGGCGAACTGTGCCTTTAAATGCATTTCCACACTCATTTACTGTTATTTGATCTTTAATCAGTCTTGACTTACCCAAAACACCAAAAATGACCTTGAATATCTGACTATATTCATAGTCTGCCGTGGCATGCTCACAGTAATCTTGTATGTCAGAGTGCTTGTGTCGTGTGAGAGTCCTGGTGTCACGTGTGCTCTCTTGTGATACTTCAATCTTAAATCATGTCTTTTGAGTGTGTGTGCATTTGTCTTCTAATATTGCATTTCTCTTTAATCACAAACATTGAAATATTTACAAAAAAAAATTAATTGTGTTTGGTTTTGTATGCATAGCTATTTGATAAAGCACTGTTTAAAAAGACTTTTCTTTTTTAGTTATATGACACTATTGTTGTCTTGAGATATGTTCTGTACTGAGATAAATGAATATTTTAGGTAAAAAACAAAACAAGTGCTGCATAGAGTACTTTATCATCATCTTAACAACAACAATAACAACAACACATAATTTATGGTCCCAATGTTGTCTCTAAAAGTATGTATGAGGGAGAAATGTGTGATTTTTTTTTTTTTTTTGTGTGTGTGTGCTCATTAAATATGTAATGTAGAGGGAAACTGCAGTATTTTGACAAAAGATGAAGAATGAGTCTCTGTTTGTAATGTGTAAAACTTTGTTTCATATTTAATTTATTCTTCAGTACATTAAAGTTGGAATTGTATATTACTAACAGACTATTTCTTACTTTATTATAAAGGATTTGTTTCTCTCAAGCATGACAAAAGAAAACAAAACACCTCTGTTAATCTATTGTCCATTGTTTCTTCATATCAAACTGTTAAGTTCAAGGTAATTGACCCTTTGCTTGGAGTTTGATTGACAGGTGATCTGACCAATCATAACATAGAATCTGTCATTTTGTCTGACAAACAGACCAGACAGGAGGGTAGATTTATGGTTAAATTACATTATGTGTATTGACATCTTTCCGTGGGTTGAAACAAGATACCTTCTGATGTTCATTCATGTTTATTTTGTGCTATAACTAGTATAGAAGAAGAGATGATCGGTTGACATGCTGCTTGAACTGAGGCACTACTGCGATCTGTCACGACACATTAAAAAGAACATTTTGAGTGCTTTTTGTCCATATAATCAAAGTCATTGGGGCCCAAAATGAACATTTGTCCCAATTTATTATAATTGTATGGACAAAAACTAAATACATTTTAAAATTTTTGTATGCGGCCCACAGAAGAGAGTAAGTTTTCCGTTTTGGAACAACATAAGGGTGCGTAAATCGAACATCTTTGAAGTTTTAAAAGAGTCTTATTCATTTCTCAAGGTTCTCAAGTTTTTTTGTTTTTGTTTTTATAATTCAAATAACTTTTATCTCAGACGATCAAGTAAAATTTTGATTCGTCATCATGACCCGCTTAATGAATCTATGCTTGAATGGTGTTTTTCTTTTCAAGCTCTTGCGTTCTCCAGAATGTTTGACAGATGGCTCCTGACTCTGTCCCATCCCCCTGCAGACCAGTGAACAGCGCAGTACTACAAAATAGTCATTAGAGGAAAAGAAAGGAAGAAGGAAGACAGGGGAGAAGAAATACTGTGGAGTGGAGAATGTAAATTACAAGAACAGAACAACACAACACAACAGAAACCCTCACGGGAAGAAAGGAGTCAAATACGCTTTTTAAAAAGTCTGTTTATTTGAGGAGCTACAGATATCTCAGCTAGTAAGAATATGAGATGTAAAATCAATCTAACATGCTCTCATTTATTATTCCACAGGAAGAGCCATTCTGACAAGCATCTGTGAAGTGCAGCAAATGTACTATTTGCTTCTAAAAACAGACCACAAATGTTCTTAAACTGTAAAAAAATCACAGCCATCAGGAGAATTAATAATTGTACTAATTGATTTGCTAATTTAACTTTTGTATTGTATTAACTTTAACGTGCGCATGAAATGAAAATTCACATTCTGTCTAAATTACATTTTTAAACAAGATGCCTCGACTGTCTGGTGAAATGGCAAATGAAAGTGCATGTCAACAATGTCTAGTGTATATGATTTTTATTTATTTATTTAAGACTTATGACATCTACATTTTCCTGTTGCAGAGAGCTAGTGTTTTATACAGTGAGGAAATTTAAGAGGAAAAAAGGCAATAAAAAGAGAAACCTTGATATTTATTGGAAACCAGAAATAGCTAGCATAAGCGAAGGCCAATGTTCAATAATGCATTTGAACTGAAGCACATTTCCCTCATAACAATGCTGTCACTCTTCACTTGAGATCCTTGGACCCCTTCTGAACTTTTTAAGCACATTTTGATGGTCAAATGAGAAGCTTGTAATCTTTCTCCTTTCTTTCTCTTTCCAACTTTGCTTCCTTTTTTCGAGTAGATCCTCACTCACAGCATCTGAACTGTTTTGTATGTGTCTGGACGTGCGTCATTGTGCTAAAAAGTAATGTTATTGAATTTGACAAGACATTCACACTGATAACAGGTGCAAAGCACCGTCAAACCCCACCACAAGTTATGATCCTGAATGATTATCGCCTTAATTAAAAATTCGGAGAACAAGAATCTTCTTGATCAATGAAGAATCAGATTTTCATTTTATTCAGCGACAGTCAGTCTTAGCAATCCACAGCTCTATTTTCAGATCACTGCAGAGACAAAAAAAAGACACAGCTGCAGTGACAAACATTACAGTGGCAATTTAGTGCCATCAATCACAGCGGCCGTGGCGAGAGACGGGGCTGAAGCGGGGTCAGCTCACATCGTGCTTCAGAACTCACCCACAGTTGTTACTGGAAATGGCTTCAACTCTGGCCAATCACAGCCATCAAGTTGTATCTTACAGCCAGACTTGACTTTGGCGAGCTCGGTTGGACTGGTGGCAGGGCCACAGGTAAGTACAAACACCAGGATTGTTATTAAACTACATATATATGTCTGTCAAAGCATGGAAGGCGCAACAACTGCTAATTCGCAGCTTACAGCCTAATGTAAAACGTCTAAATCATCAAAAACCTTGACATCTAACCAGCAGATAAACAATTTAGCAAATTAAGCACAACATCGCATTTGCAGTAAAAAAGAAAAACTCTTTCTATTAATAAAAAAAGACACATTCCTATATATTCTGAATCTGTAATTACATGTACATTGTTCCCTTTGTGTCTGCCAGGTTGCCTGAATGTCACAGAAAGAGAGTCGCAAATGGTTTGAATTACAACGATGAAGAAATGGAATACAGGGAGTGGGAGGAGAGAGAGAGAGACGGGATGCTTGTTTCATGAATCACTAAGCTCAGGCAAGTTAGTCATCAAGTATCACTGCAGGACGAGGATGATTCACTCTTAGTGCAAACTAACACTGTAGGCTTTCTGAACTTTCTAATATTAGAATACAGTAAGAAGCGGAGCATCATTTTGCCTGCATTTTGCGGTGGTTGTTCCATCTCATTGCAAACAATTGTGTCTCTTTGAAAGTGTATTTATGTTGCTTGGAGTGTGTCACCAAAGTGAGTAATGATACATTTATATAGTGCTTTTGTCACACTCAAAGCACTTCACGATGAGAGTGGAGTAATCTCTTCCACCTGGAAGAAAATCTGTCATACGCCACATATCAGTGGAGAGGATATAGGAGCTGTTACAGTCAATACGAGTATATGGCCAACTGACAGGACAAATTTGTCCTGAACACCACAGTTACAACCCTAAACCTTTTTAAGAAATACCATTCCCAGATAGCACAGGTACGTCTGCAAGATGTCTGTTAAAGATTGCTTCATCTGGGGTCCGTTTCACTAAGGAGGTTCAACCAACTCTGAGTTTAAACTTGAATGGGAAGATGTGAAAACTCTGGGTTTTTGGTTACAGAAGAGCTGAAATTAGTTGGTTTAATCAACTCTAAACTGACTGACTCTGAGTTAAGAGCATGCACCACAACTATAAAAAGCCATTATCAATGGAGCGCCGATATTACGATTCACCATGGCAATAAGCTCCCGCCAAAAAGCCGTCTGCATTCTTCAGACTCGATACAAATGTGATTCTTATCAGTGTTATAATATCACAAGTGAAAACTGGCAGAACATTAGATTAATGAACTAATAGCTAATCATTTTTATGGTATCTCATGGGCAAACAATAATAATAATACTAATAATAATATTTTAAGTGCATTTTTCTTATTTTACAAATGATCTGCCAATAGAGTAAGAAAAATACGGTAGTGGCTATTTACACTAAGTGGAATTTAACACTTTCTAAGCGATAGATACTATTTACAGTAGGCTAAGTGTAAATAATAATTACTGTAGATGCTAGTTATAGCGTAGTATTAAGTATAACTAGCATTTCATTATTTACACTTAGCCTGTTGCAAAGAACTGCTACTTTTACATGGTAAATAGAATATATCACGATTTTCACTGTACATTTTTTCTGTAAATGGCATCTTGCACTTAGCCTACTGTAAATAGTATCTATCGCTAAGAAAGTGTTAAATTCCACTTAGTGTAAATAGCCACAGTCGTATTTTTCTTACTCTATTGGCAGATCATTTGTAAAATAAGAAATATTCACTTAAAATATTATTATTAACATTATTATTATTTTTTGCTCATGATATAGCATAAAATGATTAGCTATTAGTTCATTAATCTAACGTTCTGCCAGTTTTCACTTGTGATATTATAACACTGATAAGAATCACATTTGTATCGAGTCTGAAGAATGCAGACGGCTTTTTGGCAGGAGCTTGTTGCCATGGTGAATCGTAATATCGGCGCTCCATTGATAATGGCTTTTTATAGTTGTGGTGCATGCTCTTAACTGAGAATCAGTCAATTTAGAGTTGATTAAATCAACTCATTTCGCTGTTTTGTAACCGAAAACTCAAGAGTTTCCCATCTCGGGTTAAGTCAACTCAGAGTTCAGGTTTAGACTCAGAGTTGGTTGAACCTCCTTAGTGAAACGGGCCCCAGGTGTCCCCATGCTGTTGTTACTAACACCTCTTGCAGCAGCAAAGGTGTCATATGATGCAATTTCATTTGTCCTTTCTCTTTGGAGTGTTGGAGCTCTTGGTGCATAAAGAAGATCTGTAAAGTTACAAAGACTAAAGTCTCAAATCCAAAGAGATATTCTTTATCAAAGTTAAGACTGGTCCATGCCCACCTAAAATCGCTCGTTTAAACAAGACCCCAAATATCTACATCACTGTGTTGGAAGATTTGCATAACACCGCCCAAATGTTCACACAAAAAAAGAAGGCGTAACTTTTATTCTCGCTGTAGTTTTGTTGTTGCCGCCGCTGCCATCTTGTAAAGATGCTGTGTTTTGCTGTGAAAAGCGAAACTACTTTGTTTGGCCTTCCAAAAGAGGACGATATCCACTTCGTCATGCCTAGTGCTGATCCATGCTGGTCGCTGAGGAAATACATCAACGGGGCAGAGAGGAGCAACAATAATGCACATTATGTGGAAAATAATGTTTTTTTTTTTTTTTTACCTAAAACTGCATGAACACATTGCATTACACCAAATACATAACATAATGTTCTTTTTGGCAATGTCATATGACCCCTTTAAGCAATCGAATTACAGGTGGGCAATGTTGTATACAAGTGTAAACAGGGTTCAAAACATTTTGAGGCCTACCATTTTGGCCACATTATAGTTTTTTTTTTTTTAATCTACATTTATCGAGTAAAAAGAGTGTGTATGTTTCTGTAAAAATTTAAAATTAGACTCAGGGTGAAATGAGCTATAATTTTTAAATCATGGTCCCCTTAGAACTTTGTGGTGCTATACACTTTTCCACATCAAAGACAGTTTTATAAATCCGAACATTGGTGTGGATTTTTTTGGTACATACACTCCAAGATCAAATCTGTGCATACACACGTTTTATCAATGAGGCCACAGGACTAAACAGGGCATTATCAGTCTCATATCCATGCCTCCCTTTCAGGTTTTGATCAAGCTCAAGTCTGCTTAGCTTCACTGGATATTCTGCAGGATGAAAGCTGCGGTCTAATTTCTGTCAGCGCTTAACATAAATGTCTTGAAACCCCACACAGAAGTGCTCTCCATTACAGACAGGTCCTCAAAGGAGGGAACATGGCCTTCAAGTGAGACTAGATTAAGGCTAAAAAGCACACTGCTCTGGAAGATGCCTCTCCCAACAGCTCAGACTCACTGAAGATAAATATACAGAGAGAGAGAGAGAACTGAATGCACAATCTGATCGTTATCCAATACTTAAAGCCAATGGCAAGTGGTTATGCAACATTTCATGTTGCAGTTGGATTGTTTGAAACACTAACGCTAAACTCCATTAAAATCCCAAATGGTTTGGAGAAGGCAACATGTACCAGCACTCAGTTCTGCCTTTTGATCGGTTTTGTGGTGACTGTAGAGTGAAGAGGAGCAGTTGTGAGGGAGGCTCACAGGACCCAGAGCTCATAATCCAGAGCTGGTGTGTGGCACACAGGGGCCACTGAACCAGTTACACGCTGCATTAAAAAGAAGGATAATGGCCTCGCTGGCAGCTACTGTATTTCATACAAGGTCTGCCCTAGAAGCAGTAAATCACAAAAGAAGAAATCTAAAACTGATTTACTGAGCATTTTCAGACAACAGTGGATATTACTGTACATATTTGGCAGATCAGGTTTGACTGCAGTTCAGTTTGTTCTGTAAACAGAGAGAAGTGCCTGTAAATGTATCCAGGATGATAATTCTGGATGGGTCTTTTTTTTTTCTTTTTTTTTTTTTGTTATTCACTGTGAAGTATTTAAAATGCATTAGTTGTTTTTATTCTGATCATTTTGTTCTAAATGTTTATATGCATGACATATTTTTCTAGTTTTACAGTTACACATTCATCTATGAAGAACACCTCGTTTCGTCACAAGTCAAATTGCTTTCTCATTTCTAAGTTTAAAAAAAGCAGCTCCAATTCCAAATTCCTGCATTATATAATGGCCTCTCCTCATCAATGTGGTTTACTAGACACTAGTCACTAAAATAGAGTGAACATAGACTGCCCTCTAGTGAGTGAGCTTTATATAATTCTGTTGAATAGCAGTTTGAAAACCTCTAAATGTAAGTCTCTCTAACTCTTGATTAGAATGATTAAGTATTTATAAATTAATATTTATTCAGCAAGGATACAGAAAATGTATATATAAAAAACTTTTAGAATGTTACAAAAATATAAATAAATATATCAAATTCCAATAAACAATGTTGTTTTGAACTTTCTGTTCCCAAAATCCTGAAAAACTGTTTCCACAAAAATATTAAGATAAGTTTTCTGTTTTCAGCACTGATAATAATAATAATACAAATATTTCTTGAGCAGAAAATAAGCATATTAGAATGAATTCTGAAGGATCATGTGACAGTGAAGACTGCAGTAATTATGCTTAAAACTCAGCTTTGCCATCAAATGAATAAATCTATTTAATTTACATAAATTACATAAATTATGAAATCTACTGTAACAGAAAATAGTTGTTTGAAACTGTGATCATATTTCAGAATATTACTGAATATTAGTTTTACTGAAATCAGAATGAATGCAGCCTTGGTGGGCATGAAAGATTTTCAAAAACATTAAAACATCTTACGTATCCCTAACTTTTGAATAGTAGAATGCAATATATACAGTGGATATAGAAAATAATCACTCCCCTTTAAAATAATCACATTTTGTTGCTTTGCAGCCTAAAATGAAGACAAGAGTTTTTGTTTTATCCAGCTGTATTTACAATTTATTTGCAACTTACAAGTAAAAGATATAAAACCAACATGTCATAGAATTCTGAATACATTAGAATGTCGTGAAAATGTTCATTTATTTCATTAATTCAACTCAAACTGTGAAACTTGTATATTAAATAAATTCAATGCACACAGACTGAAGTAGTTTGAGTCTTTGGTTCTTTTCATTGTGATGATTTAGGCTCACATTTAACAAATGTATTTTAATTTGATGGTGACCTCTTGTGGACTGATTATCTGGTGATTCTTTTCTATGCCTGCAGTATCACACCATCACATTGTGGGGGTCTATATTAATATGATAAGCCTTTCTGGCAATTTTTGACTTTAATTATTGAAGTTTTAGGATCATACATTTAAAGACGAGCATTAAATCTGCTGCTAATTTTAAAAACTTAAGTAGAAAGAGAAATGTGCACCCTTGCATTCTTTCCACATCCACATTATTATCGCAGATGATTCAGCATTACAGCTGCAAAACTATTTAAGGATAGGAATGTGTTTTTCCTAAAAATAGGCTGGCTATGTGATGCATATTTTTTTCTTTTATTAATTAATTGCTTTATCTTGTCTTTAAGGTTTCCATTGTAAGTGCATTACTGCAACATTTTCTTTTCTGGATTTTAGTATTCATTTTAATAGTTGAATAGCTATGTTTAATAGTTCTGATAGTAAAGTGACAAGATTAACCTACTAAAATTGATCATTTTTAGTTTAATTGCAAAAGGTGATTTACTTGAATGAATAAACCAGTTATGGTTTAATAAATTATAATGTTGGATTTTACAACAAGCGTAATGCACAATGTGTGCCCCTGCATCATGGAGAGAGAAAGAGAGAGAGAGAGAGAGAGAGAGAGAGAGAGAGAGAGAGAGAGAAGTTTGATTTGGATGGAATAGTCCACAAGATGGAAAGAGGGGTGAATGAGATGGGGAGCTATTTAAAAACAAGATATATGTGACTGGAATTATTGTGTAACTTTATAAAAACAGAGATTAACTATTAATATTGTCTATTAGACCAGTAGACACAGCCTGCATAAGAACTAATGTGAAAAATTGGCGTGGTTATTTTTCATAGTGATAGGAGGTCCAATTTTTTTTTTTTTCGCGATTCGGTTCTTTTGAACAGCTCGTTTTAAATAGGAAAGGTTCAAATACCATTAAGCGCTTCTTTTGCGCCTCGACGTAATTGGGTAATGCTAATGACATAGTCCCTGACACTTTAAATTATATATATATATATATATATATATATATATATATATATATATATATATATATATATATATATATATATATATATATGATCTGTATATTCACAGTATGATTTATGTGTAACATTTCTGCTAATGGTAATGGCTTTTAAAGTACCCTACAGCAGTTGACAGTCAAATCATCAGTTGGCTCAAAATATTCATACCACCAGCTCCTGTTTTCGGTTCGGACAGGTTTTCGCGCGAAAGAAACGGTTCACAGTTCAACTCTGCAGTGATAGCATACTATGTCTACATTTGATTATTTCTTAAAAGTGTAATGGAAAATAAAGTACAGTAGTATGCTAGTAGCAATTTAGTCCGTTTTAGTGAACCGCCTTTACCGCTTTATTAAAAAGATCCGACTCTACTGATTCAGAAATTTAAAAGATCCGAAGGAGTCGTTCACGACTTCGCTAGTATTTCAGCACGGACACTTGGAGGAGCCCACAGGCTGTTCTGTGACAATTGATAGACCGATTTAGGGAAGATGGACTTTGATAAACCACGGTCATACAATTAGTCTGATGAATTATTGTTCTCTAAGCTCTTTGTATGCCTGATCCCAGTCTACCTTTGCGAACTCCTTGTAATCTAAAGGTCTGTTCCATTTAAAGAATAAGGGGCCCAGTACTTTTTTTTCAACATGCAATGGATGTGCACATGACCAGCGCTCTCTTTTGAATCGATGTTCTAATTAATTAAGCCATTAAATCCACTTCAGCTTTTTCTATTAAGGACCATGGCAGCGGTAACAAGTCCGGAAACGACACCTCAACCACGGGTTTATTTTCAAACACCTCCCGGTACCGAAGAAGAAGTGCCTCAGAAACAAGGACGAGTGACCGTAAAATATGACAGAAAAGAGCTGAGGAGGCGACTGAATTTGGAGGAGTGGATAGTTAGCCAGTTAATGAATCTCTACGACTGCGAGGTAGGACACAAAACACTGTCATTGCTTTGATCGCGTGCAGTCCTTTGTTGCAATGAATGACAGATCTTTCTTCCCAGTTCTCGAGCACCGGCATTCCTCTCGCTCCATTCGTCCTGTCCGTTTTGCGTGATAAATGCCTTGCTTTCATTAATTGTTGCTTATTAAGAGCAGCATGGCATCTTTTATTTTTATGTCTTGATTTTTAGTCGATGTTGATTTTATGGTTATGCATTTACACACTGAAGGGCGTGGCATGACAGAACTACAGACAAAGCCATAAAACAAAGGTGAGCGTCATGGACAGGTGCTGCAAGGGATAAAATAAGCACCTAATGCATCCTTTATGCATAATGCATCCATCCATATTTATTTCATCGAAAAGTGGGCTTGCCTCATATGTTAATGTGACAGATCTACAGTATATGAAGATGGAGCTCCAGTTGCATGAACAAAGACATGGATTCCAATCCCAATATATTTCTGTCTACAGATGCACAAAACCCAGGTATCACTGATTATGATTTATATATTTATATATATTGCACATATTTACAGTAGGTGACACCGGTCGTTTTTTTTTTTTTTTTTGTCTTTGTAACCTCCTGTGATGTTTAGAATCACCCTTCTAGTCATTGTGATGATGTCATCTGTTCAGACATGCAAAGCATGCTTCACTTTGAGCTTGATTTAGCCTCCAGGGCTAATATAACTGACCTAGATTATGTGCCACATAAAACTAGGCAGCTATTAAAATGAGATTTTTCTGAATGCTCTTTTCAGCCCAGCGCTAGGCCTCATCCTGAGCTAAATTCTGGCTTTGGGAATCCACATTTCGCTTTGTCTCATTGACATACTACAAAGTAGCCGAATCCTTTGGATTTGCTTGAGAGCCTTTGACTTGGTTTGTGATTAATGTTTTTTTTTTTTTTTTTATGTCTGAATACAATCATACACATTACTGTGATATTTAAATAATAATAAGGGAGAGAAAAATAGAAGCACACACATTTGAACCAGTGAAATGTCATCTGAATCCCACAGGTTATTAGTATAATAATGTGCTCTGACAGGAGAGCTCGACCATTATATTGCTAGTCTCAGCAATGTTTCGGTCCAATTAGGTTGATGTTTAGAATGCACATCTTAAATCACAACTGCCCTCAGCAAAAACTGAAGATAAATGTTTGTACCTAAGAGGATAACCATGTACACTGACAAATTACGTAAGCTAATATGAACTGGTTGTGGACTTTTTTTCAGAGCAGCATGGACAAAGGTTGGCTTAAATGTGATTTTGTTAAATGATTAGGTTTGTGAGAATATTGTGTGTCTATAATGGCTGTTTTTTTTCCAGTCATGTGTACGTCATCTCATTGAGCAGTGAAAAGAATTATATGTGATGGAAAAGTTACCGGTCATTATCGCAAAATTAACTGGCTGATTAGGATGCTGATGTAGAGTGACTACTTAAATAAACAAACTGACATGAAAAACATACATACACTACCCTTCAAAAGTTTGGGAAAAAAAATTTTCAGAAATTTTTTAAAGAAAAATCTCACCACGGCTGCATTATTTTATTTAAAAATACAGTAAAAACAGTAATATTTCGAAATATTATTACAATTTAACACAACTGTTGTCTATTTATATGTATTTTGAAATGTAATGTATTCTTGTGATGGCAAGCATGAATTTCCAGGATTGTCCTGTGATCCTTCAGAAATCATTCTAAAATTCAGATTTGCTGCTCAAGAGAAATTAATTTCTGTCAATGTTAAAACAGTTGTTTTGCTTAACATTTTTTTTTTGTGAACTGAGATACATTTTTTCCAGGATTCTTTGATGAATAGAATAGAAATACTTTGTAACATTATACGTATTTACTGTCACTTTTGATCAATTTTATGCAATTTAACCCTTGCTGAATAAAGCGATTCATTTCTTTCAGAAGACTCTTGGTGACACCTTGTGTGAACTGAAGTGTATATTTAATAATTTAAGTAGGAAACTTGTTTGGTTTTAATATTTTAACTGTATGACAGCAATTAATTCATAAACACAAAATTCCATGATGGAAAAGGTGCTAATATGCATCCTTTAGTGGCAAATAAGCTATAGAGATGTCAATAGGCCTTGGCCATTGTAAGTATTGAGCCCTGATTTGACCAAAGACTACCATGTTAGATCAGTCAGAAGTAAATATTCTAAAGAGCCAATATTATGCACTTCACAATCCCATTACTGATTTATGAAGAGCTGCATTAGTCTAAGTAATAGCTGCAAGAGAGGATGTTTTACTTTATGAGTAGTACCTCTGGATAGGCTTTGGTCAGCTGTGGTGTGCTAGAGGAACTCTGCAATATGGGTCAGTGTGAAGGGTTTCATAACAGACCTGCTTTCTTAATGTCTGCAATAGCACATACACTTGAAGAAAAACTTGTGAAAGTTCCTTCCACGGAAGCTCCCCCCCCCCCCCCCCCCCCGTCTCCCTCAGCATATATAAACTCACTAATGGAGCTTAATAGCTCTGCAGGAACAGCAAAATGAGAGTGAATCTTAGATGAAAAGGAGTGTGACTGCAAACTAGCTGCAATAAGACATAAAAATCCTGGGTTTCACACCGCAGAGGCTAAAGCTGAGGTTGTGCTTCCATTCATTTACTGTGTCTCAGTCTAAGAAGCTATAAGACAGCTTTGTGTGGATAGAGACGCAATGTTGTATTTATAAGCTGACAGGAAATGCATGGAAATTATTTTTACAAGAACACAATAAATTGCATGAGCTTCAGCCCATCTTGTTGTGCAGAAAGGATGTCATGCACAAAGGCCAGGGATGGCTGGATTTCTGAAAATTATGCAAGAATGGTACCTTTAGGAGTACATCAGCTTGTGGGCCAACTCGGTATCTTATCTACCCCTAAAAGGTTTGTCAGGTATTTTTATGCAGTAAAGAGAGTCCACCCCCCAAAAAAAGAAAACTGTCACCATTTACTCAACTTATGCAATTTCAAACCAGTATGACTTCCTCTCTTCTGTGAAACACAAAGGGAGATATTTTGAAGAATGCTGGCAACCAGTTCCCAACGGTTCCCATTGACCTCCATTACATGGATAGAAAATGTTACAAAATTCAATGGGAACCAAACATTTATGATTAACAGCATTTCTTCAAAATAATATCTTTTGTGTTCTGCCCAAAAAAGTCAACAGGTTTGGAATGACATGAAAGAGAGTAAACGATGAGAGAATTAAATTTTTTTTTTTTGGGTGGACTACACATTGCTACTCTTAAAGGGATAGTTCACCCAAAAATGAAAATGTGATGTATACCTGCTTAACCCCAGGGTATCAAAGATGCAGGTGACATTTTGTTTCTTCAGTAGAACACAAATCAAGATTTTTAACTCAAACCATTTTAGTCTGTCAGTCGTATAATGTAAGTGGATGGGAATCACGGCTTTGAGAGTCAAAAAACATACATGAAACTTGTGAAGACACATTGATGTGAAGAGACAAAGCAATCAGTCTGTGCAAGAAACTGAAGAATATTTATATCGTTTTTTACCATAATGTCTGAACTGTCCTGAGCACGACCTCAACGGCCGGCACACAACACATCTTCTTGTTTTATGGTGGATTGCAGACTTGTAAGTGCATTACCTCCACCTATCTCTCAAGAGAACCATTGACACTCCTAATTGAGATTATAGATAGAGTGTCAATGGTCCACTTAAGAAATAGGAGGCGGTAATGCACTTACAAGTCTGCAGTCCACCATAAAGCAAGAAGAAGATGCTTACGCACCAGGGCACCTGCGGTGAAAATCAGAGGGAAAATATATAATATAAAATATATAAATACTGTTCAGTTTCTTGCACAGAAAAATCTTTTTTTTTTGTCTTTACACATCAATGTATCATCACGAGCCACAGGGTTTAATTTGGTTTGTACATTTTTTTTTTCTTTACTCTAAGCTGTGATTCCCATCCACTTACATTATATGACTGACAGACTGCAACAGTTTAAGTTAAAAATCTAAATTTGTGTTCTACTGAAGAAACAGTAACCTACATCTTGGATGCCCTGGGGGTAAGCAGATAAACATCAATTTTTCCTTTTTGGGTTAATTATCCCTTTAAGGTACCAGTATGCACCTCTCATTAGTATACCAGGTACAAAGTTGTCCCCTGTGACAAGCTGTTGTAACCCCTATTATAAATAATAATCAGCCAGCCCTTGTTAGCTGCATAAACTCTGAGATCAAGAGATGTTTCCCTGACTGATTTCACCTCTTACTGGTCTACATAGTTCATGACCTGACCGCCGTTCTGTAGATTTTGAATTATTCACTTGACTGTTTTTTTTTCACAGTACTCCCTATTAACATCTCTCTCATCAGTGGTTCTGTGTTTTGCAGGAGGATGAGGTGCCTGAGCTGGAAATAGATGTGGATGAGCTGCTGGATCTTCCCAGTGATGTCGAGAGAACCATTCGAGTGAAGGTCTGATCACATCTTTAATTTACTTGATTCAATTCGCTTCAGATATTTCTTCATAAGAATATTAACGCTCCCAGAATACCAAATTGCACTGTAGTACCCCTCTGACATATCATCTGCAGGTGCTTTGACAGTAATCCTTCTTCAGCTCGCAAGCTCTTTTTAAAGACTAAATTTTCAGTCGGAGATTTATTTCAGCGTTTTGCATCAGCTTTCCGCTTTCATTGGTACACAGTTGGAAAAACAGCAGATTAGTCTAAAAGGCATTAATTCTCTTTTCATTTTTGTTTTCAGATGCTGCTGGTCGACTGTTACAAGCCTAATGATGTAAGTGTCATTTTGAATATTAATAGTATTAGCAATTACCTTCATTACAAGCGGTCGTGATATTCTCAGAGCCACTCATTACAATGCGATTATGCTTCATTTATTCACACTCTAAACAGAAATATGCTTCTTCTTGCCATAATTCTCTCTGTGGCACCTGCAGGATTTCATAGCGGCGTTGCTGGAGAAGGTCCGAGGGATGCAGAAACTCAACACCCCCCAGAAGAAAGGGGAGCTGACGCCATGAGGTCACCACAGCTCCTCCCACCACCTCCCAACCAACCTGTCACTCCAAACCCAGAGGAGAGATGCAGGCATGCAGACCCAACCACTAAACCACAGCGTCTGTCAAATGGACATCAATGACACGAGTCCAGCCAAGCCAATCTCAACTGCAGGTTGATCACTCCAAACTGTTTTTACTTCGTCTTAGTACTGTTTCAGCATATATTACATGTAGAGAGTGTGGTAGTGTCCCTTTAGCTTAAAACTCCTGTGGTGATTTAGGGAAAGGAATCAAATGGTTGATGTTAAGGTTACAATGTTCATTAATACACTTCTTTCAGCCACGTGACTTGGCTTGATGTGTCCGTCTGTAATCAAGTAGGAAATTAAGCTGATTGCTTTTCACCCCCTTTTTTGTCGGTCTCTCACATATGCTGTCTTTTAAGGGCGGAATAATTTTTTGCAGGCCAGAAAATAGTTTTTAGATGTGGGGTTTCAGATTTTGGGGTGTGTTGATGTAATCTGGGAAGAGGGGGGGGGGGGGGGGGTGAGAATTGTGAACTTGTGTTTTGTAAGCCATTTTTAATCTACCATTTTTAGGGAAAGAAAAACAACAGGTATGTGTTTAGTGCTACTGCTTTTAAAAATCATTTGACTGAGGAAGATTAAACTAGTTTGAGGATGAAGAGTAGAGTGAATTTGTTACATCTGATATTTTTACTAGTCTTTGCAAATATGAAGAGAATGCCTAGTTGTGATGCAGGCGAAGTATGAAAATGCTTTGGTAGTGTAGGCCAAGGTTAATGCAAAATAAAGCTCAAAGCCCACATATCTTTTGTAAATAAAACGTTTATTCATTTTCAAGTGACCAAGAACTTGTTGGAATGGCAGAACCTGTACTGTGTGCACTCTCACAACCAAATACGTGTAGTAAGGCTCTCAAATAAACAATGGTGCTACATACAATGTCTGAAAAGCTGTGTCATTCTTTTTTGAAAGGAGAAACAACCCAAAAAAATCTAAGTGTTGTTACAGAACTTTTTTTTTAATATCTGAAAAAGGTCTTTAAAGTTATTCATCTACCCAAAAATGAAAACTCTTTGTCACGTACTCACACTCATGTCATTCAAACCTGTAGGACTTTGTTTTTCTATATAACACAAAAGAGGATAATTTGAAGAATATTCAGAATGATCTTGTTCCATTGATTTCCATTCTATTCAATGTCAATGGAATCTGAAATCATTTAGTTCAGCATTCTTGAAAATATTTTCTTGTATGTTCTACCGAAGAATGTCAGTCATACAGTTTTGGAATGACGCGACAGTGAATAAATGATTTCACAGACACCTTTGACACCAGTACAGCAGTGGAGCAGCTGCAGTCGTTGATCTTGCTGCAAAAACACTGATTCTAAAGACTGACAGCCCCACAGATCTGTCATTATAAATCAGATCTTCGCTCAATGCTCAACAGCTCTACTTCAAAGATGAGCGTGGCACCACCTAGTGAGAAAACAGATTTGCAATGTGAGACAATATGATACAGTGGTTCTCAACCTTTTAGACTGGATTTTCCAGCACAATTTTCAAAGCCCCTCTCCCTTGTAAGGTAAGATATTTCTGCCAGTATATAAACCAGCTGTTAAAGATATTATGAATATTAAGTATATACATTCATTTGAAGGTCATCCTGCAGCCCTCTTGAAGTTTGCTGAGCCACACATAAAAGTATATAAATGTCACTGTGTAGACAACAAAACATCAAACTAAATGGCATCTGAAGCGAAATATTTTTGAATATCAATGTCATTTTCTGGAATTTTTATTACTGAGTAAAAAGTCATTCAAATGCTTCACCAATAATAGTCAAGGTGAATGAATGGATCCCTAACAAATCAAGCTTTAATTTTCCATTTAGTGTAGAAATATATTTAATATTAGTCTGCTTGATTTCAGACTCCATGTTAAGAACTAAAGAAATGATTGTTAATCATTTTACCTGGAATTTTTGGCGGTGCTCCTCTATCGCCATAACCTGTAGTTAAACAGTGATGTATTTTAAAATATGATCTAAAAATCAGAGATTTTGAATCTCATGGAACATATTACATTTCTGTAACACTCACCAAGCTCAGAGGGAATAACCAGCTTCCTCTTCTCACCCTCACACATCCTAAGAGCAAAGAGAAGGAACATCACATGCTAAACCGGCTTTTTATAAATCAGGACATCTAAGATATGACAGGAAATAAGATGCTAAACTTGATCTCTATCACACTCTAGCCTGTTTGCAGACCACTTGGCCACAGCATCAACACATGCTAATATATCTAACAGATTTCCACCATGGCTCTTATATCTAATATGCTAATTCCTCTTTATTAGACTAACTTTAGGTTCATCTCTTTAAATCCTAATCCTGACTGATAGAATCGAAGATCATCTAGAAAGGCAGTAGCGCTGCCGCTCACCCCAACAAACCCTGATCCCAGCCCTTGATGACCTGTCCTGTGCCAAGTGTGAAGGTGAAGGGCTGATTCCTCGGTATACTGCTGTCAAATTCTGTCCCATCCTCCAGTTTCCCCTGCAGATAAAAACAGACAGTTACAAGAAGACATTTTTGGTCATGAATAATGTTTAGGTCAGAGCAGTCAAGACACTTACAGTGTAGTGCATGTTCAACACGTCTCCCTTTCGGGACTTTATAGGACAGTTGTCCACTCTTTTCTTGATTCCAATCTGTAGTTTTTTCTTTTCAGCCCCTTGCACAAGTGCCATGGGGATGGACATCAGAGTGACAGCTAATACTAAATTCAGTCTCATGTCTGTGGGAAAAAAGAAACATCAGAGCTCAGAAATGACATGAATGAAATTAACCCTTTGACCAAAAAACAGTGCTCCTCTCTGCGCATGCGTTTGCTCTCAAAAGTACACGTTATCATGTAATCGATGCAGTAATTGGCTAAAGCAGAAACCTTATAAATGAGCTTATACTAATCTATAAGGTGCGTTCTAACGAGCAAAACACCTTTTTTTGTAGCGTGGTGGATTTATTTTAGAGGAAGTTTACTAGATGACGGCAACGGTTTTCTGCTGTTTATTAAGAACATTCGCTTACTGTATCGTGTTCTATAGATTTAACGTTAGCCGTCTACAAATAGAGAGGCCTGGCCTCCTCTATTGTAGTCGTTTGAATGCTTAATTGGTAAATAAAAATGCTATTACCTGTAGTAATAATAATACACTCGTCCCTGCTGAATCTCAGAATGACTCCTTCATTAAGGGAAGTGACGTCAGCAGGCCTGGATCGCTTCCTGTTAGCTTTGCAAAATTCAGTTCATCATTCGAAATCGAAGAGGGTTAAGCAATTACAATAATTAAAATAAATATATGTATATTTAACGTATATTGTATTTAAATAAGAATGTTACTTTATACCACACTGACAAATCAATCTAATATAATATTATGGGTTGCTTTGAGGAAATTCTGGGGTGGTGAATCGGGACTCTTATTTTGTTTGTCACTACGATTATTGATCTTGCACACATGAGGGCACTATTTCCTCATGAATTACTTTCTTATTTGCACAAACCCCAGCTAAACCCCAGTGACACATTTTAAACGTTTACGATAACCTTTTATACTTTTTTATTACCGATTATATTTAATAATAAATTGTAATCAAGAGTAGTAGCCTACTGTATATTGTATAATGGTGGCTATATATATATGTATATATATATATATATATGTAGATATAATTTAGATTATCTTTAAGGGGAAGTTATGGCCTAGTGGTTAGAGAGTTTGACTCCTAACCATAGGGTTGTGGGTTTGAATCTCGGGCTGGCAATACCATGGCTTAGGAGCCCTTGAGCAAGGCATTGAACAGCTGCTCACTGGGTGAAGCAGCATAAATGGAATTCTGAGTGTGGGTCACCATACTTGGCTGAATGTCATGTCACTTTTACATATAATGTTCAATAAACTGCTCCATTAAAAAAAAAAAAAAAAATCTGACTATTATTTTATATGACAGTCTTTGAGGGTTAAAACCACAAGTGGCAGAAATCTTTTCAGGAAGAGGGGCACATATTCAACCTCCACCCTGAATAAAAGAATCAACATAATCACTTTATTCATCTCTGTCTGAAGGTTTCTCATTTCAGTCACATGAGTCACATGTTACTGTTCTGTATGTGACCACAACAAAAAAAAAAAGATTTCCGTTGCTGTGGGTGACCAAAGGTTGGCAGGCAGCCTTCTTCATTCTGTCGTTTGACTCTTCTGTGTATTGTTTCAGTGAGACACCCCCAAGTGTCTCTTACTGCCCCAATAAATTACAACAGACTCAATCTATGGGCGAGCATGTGTTACATTTGACCTTAAACGAATACATGATTACAGGCTTCAGCAGATGTGCAGTAGTCACACTGTGCTTACCAAATGTCGCCATCACAGACTGCTGGTTAAAATTAATTGAAGACTATACAGTATGTTGCCTTGACAATTTATTCATGTCATATTTGAGAATTAAATGCTGCTCCACTTTGAGCGCATGCATTTGGAAGTTTGTAACTTCCTATAGCAGATACAGACCCAGTGGAAAAAATACACAAAGACCCATCCTCAGGGGTTTTAAAAACCCTTCCCAGGTTCTCCTGCTCTCCTTACTGAGCACAACAGTGACTGCACACTTTTTCTAGTGGCCTTGATTTAGGTTTTTGTTTTTTTCACCAGTGAGATGTATAACTAAACTAAAAAGCATTTTAAAAATAACAACATAAAATAAAAGCAGGACCCTACATAGGACACATTAAAATAAAATAAAATAATATAAAATTAAATAAAAAAGTGCATGCTCAAGACTGTTCTCTAATGAGGAAATGAACTATGGTAAATCAAACCAAAACTATGGTACCATATAAAATAACTGATTACAGTAATTAAGTAGAGGCATACATTTTATTGCAAAATAATCAGTTAAATACAAATATATAAGTAGTTTGAGTGTGAAGGTAGACTGGATTGTGGGAAGCATATTCACTGTGTTTTCAAAGAAAATTCAGTTAATTGGCTTCTACATGCACTTGACATTTTTGGAGCTCACAGTAAATCTATTTTGAAGGCTTTATGTTTTTTTTGTTTCTCCATGAAAAAAGTGAATTAGATTTTTTACTTCCGTAATCTTATTGTTGCACTCTATTGCATTTATTTCTCTGCTTCCCGTATTCATATTGTGGGTCCTCGCTAGCACCCAGAAAACTCATCACAACAATGCTCTAATACATATTTTCCCAAACCCAGTGAAGCACAAGCTAGCAGAAGATAACCCTTTGCAACACAAACAAATCTTTGCGAATGACTAATCAAGTTCTTAAATGAAAGCAACCACATAAAATCCTGTCTGGCAGCTGAATGTGTGCTATCTCTCTTTATGGCGAAATAATGTAATACTCCAGAACAAGAGTTACTTTACTGGTGGGTATGTTTAAGTGCTTTAGTAATTTGTTTTGTGTAATAAGAACTTGTAAAATGCCTTCAGCAAATGTAACTACACACCGAGTAAATACAGTGCATACAGAATTGAGAAGAGGTTTAAGCAAATGTTCTTGAGAAAGTAGGGTCAGAACAGACTTTAGAGTGCTATAGGTTCCAGTGAGGAGGTATGTGAGAGCAGTATAACAGAGGAAGGTCACTGGTAGTTCTTGAGAGTAATGAAGCTGTACCGGTCATTGATTAGACACAGGTGATGCAGGACCTGTAATATGGCTCATGTTCCTGTGGCAGTGAACCAATGCGGCCCAAAGCAGACGGTGACTAATCAGGTATGAGTACCTCATGATAAAAGTGTAAAATCACATTGGCCTGAGGGACTGAATTTACTGGGCTAGTGTAGGAAGCACACTGACTTCTGTGCCCTTCGTGATAATAAATGTGCTGATGATGTCCTTTTCAAGATCTTGAGAAATAATTTGGTCCAGGAAGAAAATGATCTGCTTCAGTGGTTTTGAAATACTCTTTATAGCTGAAAGTATCTGGTGTGACTGCACTTTTAGTGGGGCCCTGTGGCCAGTGCGATTTTAATGATCATTTTATTTAAAGTTACGATGAAACGAAAGTTATGTCGTACTGTACAAATTAGTGAAGAAGGATAATTATAAGTAAACAGGAATTGGATTACTGCTGCTCTCAAAGATCAATTTATTTTAAAAATGATAATTTTTAAAATAAATTGATCTTTGGGAGCAGCAGTGGCATTGTGCAGATTCTAGTTCACTTATAGTGAAGTGCTACATTTTTTCGAGCACCTGCCTAAAGTTTCTGGATGTGCACATATATTCTTTTGAATGCAAAGGATTATAATTTTTTTTTTAAAACTTGGTTCTATATGCATCAGTTGTTCATTGGATTTTAAAAAGTGGACGTTGTACTCAAAAATGTAGGTAGATGAACAAACAGAAATCTGTAATTTTCACAAAAAGTTTCAGGTATGAATAGAATAGAATAAACATGGATGAATTGTTCACATTAAGATCTATAACATCTTTAACAAAATGTACAGTCAATTTTCATTTCATGCTGTCTTTAACATTATTAAATTATATATATATATATATATATATATATATATATATATATATATATATATATATAAAATGGCAGGGTTTAAGCAGATAAAAAGACCGGAAGTCATGCATATTTAGGAGCGAAACACCGAGGTACAATGGCACCTACTGTATCCGTTGGCGTTCTTCTTCTGTTCTGGAGGTCTATGGCAGCCCATAGATCCATTTATGGGAAAGTTATGAAAATTGGCATACAGTAAGAGGACAGTCTGATCTGTTACCATAGTTAGTTTGGAGTCTCTAATGCAATCCCTCTAGCTAGCACCACCAACTGGACAAAGTTGCACTTCTATTTATGCTAAGAACTTTTGAGCTGTAAAGTTTAGATTAAAAAATTATTGTTTCCTCTGATTCCTTGGCTCATTCAGAATCGAATGCGCACTAAATGTAAAAAATGTACAGGTCAAGATTTTAAGCAGATTTTAATAGTTTGAAAACTTTTTTGAACTTCGTCGAACTTGTCTGATTTTCACCTAAATTGACTCGGATCATTTTCAGACCATGCTGACAAAAACGTATGGAGTTCAAGTTCATTAGCTATACTGTTCTTGAATAACACACAAACGAAAAAAGAGCATGCCAAATTGATGTCAGGCTATATCTCCACATCACTTTAGCGCATTGAGACCAAACTTGGCCTGAGGCTACCTGCACCGTTTCTGCACAGCACCACCTAGTTGTCAGAAGAAAAACTATTTTTGTGTAAAACGTCCCATGTCGTTTTGGGCATTGTCCGTTGTGCTATATTTTATGAACACATTGGCGTATCGTTATGAAACGTATGGGTCTTCGTCACCATGGCCTGATGGTGTGCAAAAAGTTTCATTTCATGTTCAATAATATTGTTGCATTATATTGTTATTGTGTTGACACAAGGCAATTTATGAAAATGTAGTATTTATTTATACATTAATTTGTGCAATGCCTTTCACTATAAATATTGTTACAAAGCAATTATACATTTAAACAATATTTCCCCCTCTCAAATCTTCCACAGACTCTCTACTATAACAATGGTGGCCACTGGGGCCCTGATCTAGAACCCTAACCCTGTTGGTGACAAAAAGCTTCCTGAAATAAACCATGCATCTGAAGCACAAGGAACTGCAGAGCAATCAAACACCTTTTACCGAATCTCTGCCGATAACTCCCACTTGTGTGCTGCATATCTCGGGTGAGGCGGCATTAATGTGCAAGGTGTGACCTTTTCCAATCAGACAGCCATTATCCTCTCATCACAGTGAGAGCTCCTCTTTCACAAGGCAGGATAAACAAGGCTTGCAAACTGCACTGTACACTCACTAGGAAAATTAAGCAAATGGCTGCATATTCAAGCCACACAAATGAATCCAATTAGGCATTTGCACTCCACTGAGTGGACTCTGCTGTCAGCTGCCCCCAAGGAGGAGAGAAAACAACCTGAATCTCACTTCAACATGCACACAGACTTCCATAATCACCTTCCTCTCAGCTCCAACACACCACTGACTCAGATAAAAAAAGACAGCGGCTTGAGGGACAGACAGATAGACCATGAGACGTGTCCAAAGAGCTGCGAGGCAGTGTCAGATCTTCAGACAGACAGATGGAAGCAGGGGATTCATTTCCAGGTGAGCAGCCCTTATCTCACTGATGGATTCTGAAGAACTCCCAGAAAACCACAGAGGTCATGATAAAACAGACTGTGTCTAAACTCCTGGACTTACTTTCATAGTATAGGCCTACATTGAGACTAATAAACAGCTTGTCTCTTGACCACTGATGAAGTTTTAGCCTTTTTCTAAGATTTTTGTTTGGTTTGATCATGGTTTCAAAAAAATAAAATAAAAAAGAAATTAAGCAGATGCAAATGCTATGAACACCCACATCTCTAAATAAATATTCATTAGCCACACTGATAACCTGCCAGCTTTGTGAAAATCATGTGTACATCACTCCACCAATTAACATTCAATACACTGATACCTTGTCAGCTTTTTAACAGATCAGTTGTCACTATTGATTGAACACCACAACGCCTTTTTAATATTTATGAACCACGGTGACACAGGGCTTGTCACAGTGCCCACACAGAAGATCTTTGTCAACTTCTACTGTATGAAGCCTTTCCTTTATTTGGCCAAAGTGTTAAAGCGGACATGAAGACTGCAGTTGTGTGTAGAATGTTTGATTCCCTGAAGGTACAACCTTTTCATTTTTACAAAGCTTTATTTAGACATTTATACTCCAAGCCCATTAACATTTATGAAAAAAATAAATTATTAAAAACACATAAACTGCAAGATATGAGCATAATGTCTGACAAATTTGTCTTTTGGGTTAATTCGCCCAAAAATTACAATTCTGTCATCCTTTACTCACCCAACTGTATATTACCAATATTCTTCAAAATTATATTATTTTGTGTTCACAAGAAGAAAGAAATTCCTACAGGTTTAGTACATGAGAATGAGTGACGAGTTTTCATTTTTGGGCAAACAATCTCTATACAAACTTTATTTTAACAGATTGTATAGTATGATACCTAAAAAAGTCTGGGCAATAAATCAAAACATATTCTTGGGTATAACTCTGCCTTTGACTCCTGATTTTTGAGTTACGACAAACTAAAACCACAAAAATGTAAAATGTTAAAGTCAAATTTAACCTTGACGAACAACTTTCTAGGCACATACACTTTAAAAGAGTCCACCCATTTCTCCACCAACTTGTTTTTCAACAAGACCTGACAGTTCCTCAGCTCCTGTGGTCTTATGGGATAGCAAAGCATCCACTGGTTGCATCCTTCAAAATTTCAGCAGTACAGTAGATCGGTCATCCGGGTTTTGTTTGCTTACTGTATGACATGAGACAGGGAAGTATGCACATTTAGATGACCAGCAAAAGGGCTTCTTGGACATTAGCATTGCAGGATGACTCCGGTATTGATTGTGGCTTATTTGAGACTCATGTATGCAGGAGGGACGTGTAGGACAACCCAAAGGCCAGAATTACATAAAGCTTAGGAATATTTTGTGACACTATGGTATTACAGAGTGGCGAGACTAGACTGTGAATGTTCATATCTAATTCACAACTGTACCTACAGCCAGGAACATGCAAGGATACCAATACTTTCCCTGAATACACGATAACCTTTTTAAACAGAGCTTTAACAGCTGGAAGGAACGTGCAATTATCTGGTGGCCTTCAGGGTTATAGTGATAAAAGACTAGCGAGAGAGAAAGAGAAACAGACAGCAAACCATGAAGCCGAGAGAGTGTGAAAAAAAAAAAAAAAAAAAAAAAAAGATGATGAAAGCTGGGCAATAAAAATAGGATTGTGGGATTGACAGGCCCGGGCAGAGAACATTGATTCATACATCTGCTGATAAGACTGTCAAAGTGCCTCAATAACTGCAAAATGCCACAAGTTAAACTCTCTGCTCCCGAAGAACAGCTAATAAAGACATTATCCACTGTTTTTTTTTTTTTTTTTTCAAGGACATATGCCACATTCACACCTACAGTTGGGTCATATTGGTATGTCTCATAAAAAAAATGAGATTTTATTTAATGCTTCCGAGTCATTCTTCCCCCAATTGAACACCCCAACTGTCAATATGAGATCCATCATATATGAGACTGACCAACACAAAAAAACTAACCCTGCAGAGTTTCATCCAATATCAATCCATCAGCTGAGCGAATCAACTCACCGCACACTCGCTGCCTGAACAGAATGAGCATATGGATGCACAGGGCTCCATCCATCTTTCCTACATTATCCCACAATCCTATACCGCGTTTTGCCACAAGCGCACCAATATGGAGCCATCAGTCAGCAGTATTGTTGGCAGGCTAACTATCCCTAATCAGAAGACTCTAAGAAGCTAATGAACATAATTATTCACATGATGGATCTTCCATTACAGATGGTTTCTTGAGCCACATGTAGCAGATAGACGGACAATCAATGGCATGTGATGTCATGAGATCACCTGATCACAGATATTGAGCTGAATGGAACCCACTCAAACAATGATTCATAAAAGCATCATGTCAAGCTATTTTTACATTGTGGTTTGCATAATCACATGTATATTGACTACTTGAGAGTGCAAATCGAACAATTACATCACCACATGTTTTATTATTGATTTAGATGCACAAAATTCTAAAATATCAAACAGGACACTGGAGACAGACGGTTATATTCCTTTTATTCATATATATTTTCTCCAACATTTTTCAATGATAAAAGAACACACACAAGGGTATGGTGCATTAGTATTTGCATATGCTATATTTCTCATTATCAAAACAGATCGAAAGAGATGAACTTCACAGAAAAACCGGCATTCAAATGGAAAGATAACGAATGCCATTAAAGGCATCAGATCCGAAATGTCACACAAATTAGTTCCAATTCCCTTCAGAAGAATCCCAATTTAAAAAAAAACAGTGACATAATCTGTGCACAGAAATATTTACCCTGTCGAAATTCAACCGTTTGAGTTAATGTCAAGTACCTATTCATCAGCAATGTACGATGCTATATTAAGACGCATGACCCATTTAACAACAACTTTGATAAATACTGAATTGTTGTATTGGTGGCATGAAACAAAGCCAAGCATCAACCACTTCTCGACTCAAAGACCCTCATGGAACCGCAGAGAGGGTTGCTGGCTTGACTGCGCTGTCAGAGCTGAACTACGAACGGTTCTCCAGAGATGACTTGATGTGGGAACCACATAAAAGTCCAAAAGCCAACAGGAAGCTTCCCTCTCCCAACAAATCCTCTAGTTTTGCGCCTGTCACGATAAAGTCCTTTGTGCTGTGCTCGTGTAAACTGAGATGACTGCGGTGTAAAATCTACATCTAAAAAACATTAGCTCCATTTTAATGGCAACATCCATTTAAAGGGACGATCATCACATTTATGGGCCTGTATGGTTCACACGGATAAAACACCACGCTCTAGTCTCCACCTTGGGATGCTATGATGAACGATGAGAAGATATCCACGGTGCAGGCTATTGGTCCTCATGAAGAATTGGTCTACTTAGAGTCAAGACTGTTAAAACCATATCAGACGCAGCCCAATGGACCTCTTTTGCCCCAACAGCCGTGCGTCTCGTAGATTTCAGGCTGAGTGCTTTCAATTACTCGAATGCCGTTGAATTAAACCTCTCATTATCTATTATGAATTACATCAGTCGTGTTCAACAAGGGAAATTAGAGAAAGCTGGAGAATAAAGCCATTCGGTGTCACTACAGCAGCCATGAGGCATCTGCTGCAAAGGGGAATGTAACAGGACAGTGAAATAAATTCACATTAAGAGAGGAATTGGTACACAAGCAAGAGACGCGCCCTGGGAAAAGGACGTTCCCCTAAAGCCTGTCTTCCAACTCAATGTGAAGCTGCTGCGGAGTCTATAAGTGCTCTTGAATATAGAGTCATCGATCCTCGTCGGCCTCAGTGGAGCTCACTTCAGCCCAAACCACCTGGGTAACTATTCTCCACCTTTACATGATTCACAACTCAAGTGTAAGACTCAAGAGACGAGGTCGGATCCATTCTTGCATTTATTTTCCCAGCAACAAAGCAGGCCATTGGTCAGAATGTTGGGTACGAGTGACATAGCTATTTGTCTTTAAATAAATTGAATTTCGCTTTGTAATTCAAGTAAGATAGTCTGCACCATAAGACTTTTAAGGGGAAGGGAAGGATTGTGCATGTTTTTTTTGTTTTTTTTAAATACAATTTTTTCCAGTTATAGTGCTTTGAGTTTATGTAAACGATCACGACCAAAGTTGTTACTTAATGTGACTAGGAATGCATCTGATTAATTATGTCTCTTTCTATCATTAATTTATTGCTTGTTATATTTTCAGTGTAAATCTTTTAGACTTGAACTACATTCATTAATACTAATTAAAGACTGACAAACATTTCCCGGACAACAGCATAAGACTAGCTCACATCCTCATCACGTCTAAAGTGACTGAGGATCACAAAAGCACATATGACTCTAAAGTCAAAGTATTCAAGCTTGAAAGTTAAAATGTTTTCAGATTCATCCATCATTCTTTGAGATTCTGTAAAAATAAGCTCAATCTTTCTCCCTTAATATGCATGCTGCTTCAAAAAATTGACAGACTTCATATGTAACTGAGTGTGTGTGTGTGTTTAGCTTTGCAGGGATTGGCAGTGGTGATGTGTTATTCCCTGCTGTTGGACTTCATGATATCTATTCAGTGATCTCCAGAATAAGATCGTCTCCTTCCAGAGTGCTGTCGGCGGTCACGTAGATCTTGGCCACGGTGCCGGAAAGCGGCGAGTTCACCACCGTCTCCATTTTCATGGCACTGAGGACGCAGAGTGGTTGTCCTTTCTCCACCTGCTGGCCCTGCTTCACTTTGACCTCCACCACCTTACCAGGCATGGGAGCCCCAATCTGGCCACGAACGTCCTTCAGGGCTTTAGGGTGGAAATGCATCTCCTACAAATACATGAAAATTGATTTAGCAGGGACATCGGTTTCGTTTACACAACTATTCCCAAGAAATATGTTCATGCTGAATATAATAAGATAATTTGTGTGTGTGTTCTGTTAAATTGTTTATGAGGACACCAATGTGTATAGTGACATGGGTACTACAATATAAACATTGTTTATGAAAACATCCATCCAAATTTATATACATTTTATATAAATTGATATAAATATTTATATACATTTATTATATTTATCCATTAAATTTGTGTTTGTGTGTGATATATATATATATATATATATACACACACACATTCACACACACACACACATATATATATACACACATTACATTATTACATATTTACATATTGGTTCAGTATTTATTTAGGAAACTTAAATTGAAAAGAAATAAAAAAATTAAAACATAACTGCGAAAACCTGAAAAAAAACAAAAAACAATATTAATTGTATTTTCCAAATGTTTCAAAACTTACTAAAATTATATAATGTCCACAATAATAATAATTTAATTACTTTTATGCATGGTGTATTAGAAAACAAAAATTAAAATGTCACTAGACAGCAATTACACTAATTTGAAAGTGAAATTTAACACATACATACTGTATGGAGATACATATGAAGGCTACACAATCAATTTTTTATTAACAAATATCAGTTAGCACATTAATTATGGCCGCCTAAATCGCCAAAACAAGCTAAATAAACTGAAACAAAAACTGAAAACTGAAATAAAAACTACATTTAAAAAATCTGAAACTTTAATAACATAACTAAAACTAATGGCTGGTTTCATGCGATAGTAAAATGTGTACAGAAAAATCTCAATTTTACAATAATGCTTTCTGGACGCTGGATGTGACATATAAAATCATGAACGTACCAGTTTTATTTACATTGTTTACATAAATGACTTTTTGTCAGTCCACCCTCAAGCAGTTGGAGCAAAACTGCCAAAAAATAAAACAAGAAAACCCACCTTCATTGCCACAGTGTCTTTGACCAGAACAGATCTCAGCTGACCATTGAGCTCGAAGAACACCTCTCTCTGACCGGCTTTATTAAGGTCTCCTAGAGCCAGAGCCTTGATATGAAGCGTCTTGCCTCGCTCCAGCTCCACCTGAGACAGACAGCAGACATACGAGGAGAGGAAATAAGGAACTTATGGCTGGAATGTAGGAATGACACATACAATCATGGATGACAGGAAGATTTATGGCACAGCAACAGCAAATAAAAATGTGATGCTACTTTGGTTTAATAATAGAAAACGTTATATATCTATATATCCTTCCACCTCGAACTCTTCAGCAATCTTGGGACCATCCAGGAAGAGTCTAGTGTCCAGACAATCCACAGGGCCAAAGGTTCTGGTGAATTCTTTGAACTCCTGGAACACTTTGGGGTACATGGCCGCAGACATCATATCCTCCGGGGTGATTTCATCACCGTGAGCGTCTCGCAGCTGCTTCTCCAAGACCTGGAAATCCATGGGGGGCAGGGAGGCTCCAGGACGCCCTTCCACACGGGGAAGAGACTTCAAAACCTGTGCCAAAAACAAGTGATGAGGACCTGAGAAAAGAGCAGGTGCCTGAACACACAATAAACGTATATTTCCTCGTTGTATTTTCAATCTGCTTGTAAGTGGATGATGTAGAGTGCTGGCAATCCCCCTGAGCCCCGCAATGAATCTCCGAATATTTATAACCGATCCTTATCAGGAGCAGGATGAATCTCTCCCTACTGCTTCATTTAAATGAATTTAAGCGGATGAAGAATCAAGTGCAAGTAGCGTAGAAAAATTTTACTTGAAATGGCAAAATGTACATTTTTATAACATCAAAACAAAGGCTACACCGCAGACCTAAAAAAAACACTTTTTATGCAATCAAACGAAAGCTTGCATAATGATGAACAATATTAATGTTACAAAACAGATGGGAAAAAAAAAAAATAAGGCCACGTTGCTCAAATGTTTGTTGTCTGAATTATATGCAAAGCAGATGGCCTACTAATTCTGAAAAAGAGAGGTTGTAAATAAATTAGCTGCATACACATGCATGCACGGAGAGGCTTTAACGCAAGCATTGTTCATTTCTGATGTGAGACGCATTTGTCAGGGAAACGGCTAATCTTGCACTGGAATGGCTGCAGGGTAATTGGAGCGTTCAAGACAAAAGGAATGACACGGTTTTGCCATGCGTATCTCTGACAAGCACAACACAGCGTTAATGCACTCTAGAGACCGTAGGGAAACCCTCTCAAGGCAGACTTCACTGCGATCAACCGAATATCTTCAGCGAGAGAGCTAAAGCTTATTTTGCTCACCGCAGAGATGTTCAATAACTTGTATTAATGCAATACTGTACAAAACAGGTCCTTCTCTTTTTTCTTTAAACTTAAGTTCAACTTTAGTCATTTAAATAATCAATTCTTAATCCTTCATCTGACCCTTTGATATTCATCCCAACCCCATACAAGACATTCATTCCATATTTCTAACCCTGGGGCAGTATTACAGTATTATTAACTTGAACCCTAAACACTATTCCTACTATCAAAATGTTTGTATTAAAAAACAACAACACTGGACCCCATTAACTTTCATTGTATAGACAAAAAATATTTAAAATATCTTGACATGAGGATGAGTAAATGCTGACCGAATAATTTGCCCACTGTTAGACCCTGTACAACATTTAATTGTACCTTTGACCTGAAGGGCTCCGGGAAACCTCCATGGGGGATGCCGATGTGTCCTTGCAGGAACTCCACCACGGAGAGGGGGAAAGACAACTCGTCCGCTCTCTCCTCCACCTCTGCCCGAGTCAGAGCGTTCTGCACCATGAACTGCGCCAGATCGCCCACAATCTTAGACGAGGGTGTCACCTGAAGAAAGGGGAAGAGAAGAGAAGGACAGATAAGCAAGATAGGAAAGACATGCTTGCTTAGACCTCCATCGATACATCTCAGCTCTCCGCCAGGCTTATCCACCCTCAGGCCGTCTGGCCAATATAAACTAGGAATTAGAGAGGAGACCGAGTGCAGTGGCAAACAGAAACACAGCTAAGGGAGAAGATAACATTTGTCGTAAGGACAAAAGGGAAAAAGAATGGGAGAAAGAGAGAACGGAGAGGCGCTGATGAAACCCAGCGCTAACTGTTAGCCTGGCCTACGATATTGACAATATTAACAGCGAGGGGACTCTGAGAACAGAAAGCCAACTATCTCCGATCATTTAATTAAGCCCAGGGAAATGAAAAGCAGCAAGGCGAGACCAAACGCTCACAGACGCCTTTGATTGCAGGAGATCAGTCAGAGCCTCTCTGAAACACAACAGATAAGCTTTGCTTAAAGCTCTTCCCAGTTGATCTGTCTCTGGGCCATATGAGACGGGGACAGGATTATTTATTCGCTCCCTCTTTCTGCCCCTCTTTTTTGCCAAGTTATTTTTATTAAATTTCATCTGGAGATTGAGACGGTTGCAACGGAATAAGAGGGATGAGGAGGTGGAAGGAGAAAAGAGAGAGGAAAACAGGCAATTAAATCTGCGGTTCAGAGAGGAGCTCTCGGGTCCACGGTGCTCATGATCTTGTGAGCGTGAGCAGATTTCAAGAGTGAGGGTGAGACCCTTCTGAAGGCAGGGGGTGATAATTAAGCCCTATTTAACCTGGGAGAATGCTGCATATGAGCGATTTAAACTGTGTTGATCGTGGTGGTCACGTGACGTGATTACAGTGTATGAACAATCTTAAACGTTCCATTCATTGATGGAAAAACGGGGAAAAAACCCAGCACTTCTGCATGAATCTAATGAATAACACATATTTGCTCATCTCAAATGACTGGCTTCCAACCTTGAATGCAATGAAGGGGTGAAATCTGTTTTAAATCTCTGAAAGGACTGATTATAGACATCTAAAAAAGATTTGGATTTCACATTATACAGGAAGTACAGAATATGAAATTGGATTTCAAGTCAAGAGAGCCAGACTGAATGCTGCTTAACCACTTAGTTCCACTATCTAGTATCTAGCCGAATAGCCGTGGTCGCATATCACATTATTTGTGATCAGATCTTCCAATGCAGTTAATATTCGAAACAGTTATTCCTAGAGTTTTTACATTTTATGAATAAAGCTAAAAAGCAGAATTATTTTATAATTATAATACATGCAGTGTTTATGAGCTCATATTAAACAAGAGACTATATGAAATACTTAAAAAAAAAAAAAAAAATTATAATACGCAAGGCAATATTTATTAGTAGAAAACAACATTTCTGAAAGTGATATTAAGTGTTAAAAAGGTGCTATATAAATAAAACACTTCTCTATTATCATCATCATCATTCAAATTTTTATTTGCCACATCAAAGAAACATTTAAAATAATCTAGTAAAGGATAAAATAATTCAAATGGGGGACAGATTGAAGAAAAACTGTGAAATTAAAAATATATATTGCATATGATATATATATATATATTTTTCATGGACATGTAACTATCTTTACTTTATATTTTTCTTTATCAGTTTCTACCTACTAAAGGCTTGAGTGGATTTTATGCTGTTAATGATATCTTATGACAGATTTCTCACTAGTACTAGTATGCACAGAAAAAATAAAAATAAATTAAAGGAAAATGAATCTATTCCAGTGCAAAATTATAGGAAAACAACTGCAAAACCCTCGGACAAAAACATCTATATTTTATATCCTCCAAGGGAGTTCAAAGTGGTAGCTGTCCAACGCAGTCTTTGAATAAATGACCTTTGATGAAAGTGTAATAAGAACTGAATATTTGGATGATAGAGGAAGTGATGTTACATGTCTGCACTTTACATTTGACATAAAATAAATCTAATTACAACAAAATACTTTTGAAGAATTCTAACATCAGATTAATATCAGCAAACTGGGAAATGGACATGCTTGACAATAAAAGGAATGACTCATAAAACGTGAGCATTCGACAACATCACGACTCAAGCGTGTGAAACAACATCTGAGGAAGAGACGTCAACCTAATTAGTTAAAATGTGTGATGTCTGATTACATATAAAGACACCAGACTAGAGAAATGTAAATGTCTGTGTGATTTCAGAGAGACTGAAGATCTGGATTAACATCAGCAATAACAGACATGAAGGGTTGAAGGAGTTTATCAGAACAGTTTGCACATTAATGCATCGTGTACTACTGCATTATTATTTTTCTATTTGAGTCATCATGTCTAAAACCTTTCAAGTATTATAACATTTCATAAGAAATGAGCTGACCTGATTTCTCATTTGGCAATCACTGAATAGTGTTAAAGGCACTGCATACTTTTCAGGATCCTTGGTTCTGACAGCTTTTTTAAAATTAATTTTCTCTAAATTCAATTCCTATTAAAGAATTCAATGCAAATCCAGACTCAGAGGGGGATTATAAAATTGCTAATTTTGATTTAAAGTAAAAAATAATAAAAAAAATTAGCAAAATACAATGTTCGACAAAGTATTCAAATGATATAAACAAATACATTTGCAATGCTTCATAGGAGTCAGTCTTTGCCCATTTTTTGCTGTAATTTCTAACCCATCTCTTATTAATCAATCCAAGATTATGGCTGTAGTTTTCTCAAATGGGACAACTTGACTGTTGCATTATGGGCATGAGTGAACAGAGCTCAAGTCTACAAAGCCCATCATAAATAACTAAAAATAGGATTGAATTGCTCACTTTGATGAGGTCACCGAGCAGCTTGTTGGCCTCTACGTAGGCTTTCTTCACCTCCTTAAACTTGTTCCCCAGCCCCATACTGTGTGCTTGAAAGTGGAGATTGGTATACTGGCCGCCTGGGATCTCGTTCTCATAGACATCAGCATTCCCAGACTTCATGGTGGCAGTGCAGTCAAACGGAGCATAAAGGCCTCGGGTCACCTCCCAATACTCACTGTAGTCAAATACCTTCTCAAGAGAGATGCCTGAGAAAGAGACAAAAGTGGGTGGAGAAAAAATGAAACATCATTAGTCTACCAAGAGGAATAAGCAATTGGAGAACAAGTAGCTCAACACATGACTATCTGACTAATATTTAATCAAAAATAATGAAAGTCCTTGTCTCTTAAACAGACTGCACCAGCTAATCAGGCATTCTTCCAAAGCTTTTAATCAGTCATCAACAGCTCAGCACACAGAGGCCTGTATGTGGTAGAAGCAGGGAATTGGTGGCGGAGCATAGATTGCTTCCTGCCACTCACGGCTTCGTCGTTTACCAGCAGCAGTCAGTCAATTAATCAATCAACGAGGCGCGCCACTTGCAACAGAGTTTACATGCTCATTTGGCTCCCTCAATCTCACTAATTGCACATCACTGTGATCACAATAGTTTTACACGCGCACAAATCTGTTCTAACGTGCGTGCACATATTTGTTATACCAGAGAACAACTGTGGAAATCACAATAACACTCACGAAACTAGCTTGCATGCATTTTTCTTCTCCTACTCGCTGTGACCCTGACTACAGGCTATTAGGCGCTATTGATGTTACGATGTTAAAAAACGGAGCGTCCAGCTCGCCCCATGCAGACCAATCTATCAGAGCACGTCAGTCAGTCCAGGAATTGATCTCTGGCCACACGGCCTTTATCGTGATGAACTAGCTTGAAGAAAATAGAGAAAGAGAGATACTCTGGGAGGGACCTGAGCAGGACAACGAGAGATTGATAGAGTGAGCGAGAAAGGCAGATTAAATGATGACAAGGTGAAAGAGAAAGTTGAAGGACAATCGGGAAGATGACAGGATGCTGTATCTATCTATCCGTCCATCCATCCATCCATCTAGATGGACTGATAAGCAAACTGGCTTGGCATCTCTCATTTCACAATAAATCCTCACTCACTTCTTGGTATGTTTTATAAGGGCACTTTTAACCTTTATTTTATCCCTTTTTATTCACTTTAATTCTCTATTATGGAAATTCGTCTAAAATAGGGAAACAATAGATTTATTTTAGTTGTCAAAATGATGGTTAAATGATGGAAAAGTTCAAAGATGGATGAAAAAAGATTTTGGATGGATGAGGACGGGTGGAAAGAGAAATTAATGAACTGATGATGGGAAGAAATTCATGGAAGGATGGTTAGAAAAATACAGTAAATGATACAATGATAGAAAGAAAGATACAACAATACAAAGAATTACACAAAACGATACGATACGATACAATACAAAGAATGATACAACAATACAAAAAGCGAAACAATGATAAATAATTATAGAAAGAAAGAAAGAAACTATAGGATGTTATTCAGTTAACAAACTTTTGCGTTTAGTAGATTTGCAACAAATAGTGTCTGTTTAATTTTGAACATTTTTACATAAGTGCCACAGAGTCAATTTGCAGGTTGTCAAAACACTCAGCAGTTCTTGTTTTTGTCAGCTGTGCATGAGAATCAACACAAAAGGCGATACCTGTTGCTGTGTAAAGGTGGCTAAAGGGTTAGATAGAAGCATGAAAGAAAACACAGATCACAATACAGCACGCAAACGGATGAAAGAAACAAGACCAATCGGAACTCAGTGTGCAAATAGCATGACAATAACGTTATCGCCTTTAGTTATATTTTAAATGTTAAACATTCCATCGATGCAAGTTCGTTTGATTTTTGGTAAGTATGTTGAGAGGTTCGGAGGTTCAGGAGGAGGAGAGAACAAATGGAATGCTTGGGGAATATTAATACAGTGCCGGCTTGCGAGTGCTGTAAAAAGTATTAAGCGTTTGTCAGCACTGTCTCTTTCTCTTCACATCAACACATACAGCAGCTTGTTTTAAAAAGCTGTAAACAGGTGATTAATACTGGATGTTGCATATGGCAACAAAACAGTGCACAGAGACTGCAATAACACTACCACAGGAAACCCGACAGCCTCCAAACAATTCAATTACCTAGGCAACACCTCCAGGAGCGAAAACCAAAGAAACGCAGGGCACCGAGAGCGAGGGGGGTACGGCTGAATCTTGTGGGAATAAAACCAACTGAATCAACAAAGGTGTGAACACCTCCTCATCATGTGAGCTCTGATGCATCGCGTACCGCCAAAGTCACACACCCACACCATGTGGAGCTCCAGAGGAGGGGGTTGTATTTATACATAAAAGATGGACTTTCATAGAAACAACAACCAGGGTTTTCCGCTATTTTAGTGCCACAGCTCACATCTCTGTGATTCATCAATGTGATGTTTGGTGGCTTAATTAGAAAGTCTAGTGTGTAAAGGATATAAGCTTACACAGCCAGAATTTTAATAGCCGCTTTCTATATTTGCCAATTTCAAGATATTCCTTTTTCTGCCATGAGTTCAACATTTAACGCCATGACTTTATGAATTTAAGATGTTCTGCTCTGATTTCAGACATGTTTAGCCCTTAATTTGTGCCATATGAAAACTTTATAAGAGCTCTCTCTATAAGGCTCTTGACTGGACTTTTTAATCTATCAGTATTGGTCGATATTGAAAACGATATTGTAATAATCCATTAGTTGTAGAGAAACAATATCCACAAATGAATGTCAATATTCAGCACAACAGCACTTTAACTTAAGTGATGTTAATTATACAGTCAACAAGGATGTCAGAAGTGTTGACATTTGCTGTGGCAGTATGAAGCATCCTTAATGAAGTAGATTTTCATGCCACTGGTCACTACAGCTGCAGGTGACACAGTGACCCAGGGTTGGACAGATGGTCTCCCACACGTCTGGCCACAAACACACACACCCTACTGCGAGAAGGCCCAACGGGGCACGAGACTCATCAGTGAAGGTTAAGCACCAGCAGACACAGTAATGTCACAATTAAGGAAAGGTCTAGGGGTCAGCCACCAACATCCAAATGATGCCTGTCCGCTCTGACCCTTCTCTCTACTCTTTTCATTCGCCTCAACATCAATTTATTTCTCTTCTCCTTCTTTCCAGAGCTGACTGGCCATGCAGTTATCATTTTTTTCCAATTTCTTTAATTACTACTCCTGCCCTGCTTTGTTTGCTTTTATTCTTCTTTTAGCTGACTTTATGAAAAAGGGAAAATAAATATTATTTGTATAAAAACGTGGGAGAATTTGCTTAAATTGAGGTACAGCAGGTGAAAAAATAGTGTAAAACAGGTGTGTTGAATATTAAATACTGCGAAGAGCATTTTGGGTTGCAGTACGAGCTTCACAACTGCAGAAGGATGAGAAGTAATTGTTCATGAAAATAGTTTTTATAATAGAAGAATGTTTATATCATGTTCCCTTTAACATATGACCTGGAAAATTAGTGATGGGCTGTATCATGGAAACTCAGGAAAACTAAAATAAACGAGGAACTGTTTCATATGCACAGAGAACAACTGAAAACAAAACAACCAATTAATCACTCTAACATAATGTCCTAACCAGGATGAGACAAAGTTGCCAGAAACTATTTTGCTTTCTACAATTTATTAACTTGTCAATCACAGTCATCAGGACATATGCTATAATTGAATATATCTATATATCTGTCGACACTTACATCTATCTATTTAACTGTTCATCCACCCAACTTTTTGACTATCTACCTGTCCATCCATCTATACAACTATCTACATATTCATTCATCCATCTGTCCATCTATCAGTCTATCATAACTACATATTTACATACGTACATGCACACGTATTTATGTAAATATATATATATATATATATATATATATATATATATATATATACATACACACACACACACACCCACACACACACACACACACACAAACACACACCCATTACAATAAATGTCATATTTAGTCCTACCTGTGCCCTTCAGCAGAAACATACAGAAATTGAAATTGAAGTTATCAATCAGGTTGTGAGTTCGAGTCTCGGGCCGGCAGGGATTGTAGATGGGGGAGTGAATGTGCTCTCTCCACCCTCAATACCACGACTGAGGTGCTCTTGAGCAAGGCACCAATCCCCCAACTGCTCCCCGGGATCCGCAGCAAAAAAGGCTGCTCACTGCTCCGGGTGTGTGTTCACTGAGTGTGTTCAAGGAGTGTGTTCACACCTGTGTGTGTGGACTTTGGACGGGTTAAATGCAGAGAATGAATTCCGAGTATGGGTCACTATACTTGGTTGTATGTCACGTCACTTTCACTTTTGTCATTTTCACTTTTGTCATTTTCATCAATCACTAAATTCTAAATTAAAGATAAATTAATCTTTAAAGCTATATAGAAAGTAATTGATTTCCTCTCTTTTTCTTTTTGTGACAAATAGAGTTATTAGGTTGTAGAGCTGCCGCTCCTGAACATCATGCGGATCTGACACGCATCATATTTTCTCACAAATCTCATTACCGTTTCTGACTCACCTCAGGTCTTAAAGTCTCAATAATGAACTGACTAGTTGAATCGAGTGTATTAGATGAGTGAGACAGTGCTGGGCTGTTCCAGGACAGTTTTGCAAACCATTTCAGAGACATATTCCTAAATGTGACTCATATAAAATATATTACATGCAAAGCTCAGTTTTAAGGCAGCTTTAATCATCTTTTTGGTAACTTCATGACTTAGCTGACCACAACATTGCATGCATTACTCTTTGATATGAAATGATAAAGGCTACCGTGTGCACACAGGCATCTTTGTGCGATTGAAGAGAACGCTGCAAGAACAGTACTGTTTCTGCACTCATTTGACTCATGCCTAAGTGGAGCGCGTGTCTGAAACATCTCCGGTTTGATGTGATTGTAAGGTCGTTCTGTGACTGAATAAATGCATTTATTGTCAAGACAAAAATGACAGAAACAGCAGTTGTGAGTGGAATGGCGAACCCTGGCCCCACCCCTGCGTTAACTGCGTTAAATATTTTTAAAGTGTTAAACTGAAAAATGAATCCCCTGCGTTAACGTGCTAATTTTGAAAGCACTAATATAAATATAATACATATAAATAATATAGTGTCTATAAGCTCAGTTTGACAGCCCTCACCAGTATTGAGTTTGGTGCCTTTGGCACATGCCACAATGGCACCCATGCTGGGCTGTGATGTCATTCCCGCCATGGAGTCAACTGCCACATCCACAATGTCTGCTCCTGCCTCTGCACACGCCAGCATGGCAGCCACTCCGGCCCCTGCGGTGTCGTGAGTGTGCACATGGATCGGCACGTTTGGGAAACGGTCCCTCAATGCACCCACCAGCAAACGGCCAGAGTCCGGCTTTAGGAGACCCGCCATGTCCTGCAGAGAAAAGAGACAGAGGGAGAACGTAAAGAAAAGTGAGAGAAGTGCACTAGAAACAAACAGAGACAGTGATGCAGAGGTATTTTATGTGTGGGTGGAGGCAGAGTGGGAGCAGCAGTTGAGATGAAAGAGTGAGCAAGAGTTGAGGTTAACAAAACAGACAAATGGATAAAATAAAAAAAAGGAAAAAAAAAGCCCACACAAAAATAAACAAACAACCACCTTGATACAAAGGATGTGCGTTCCAGCCTTGACCAGTTCATCTGCTAGTTTGAGATAGTAGTCTAAAGAGTATTTCTGCCTCGTGGGGTCAGAAACGTCGCCGGTGTAGGAGATGGCCGCCTCCACCACTCCTCCTGCTGCACCGGCTGCCTCCATCCCCAAGAACATGTTTGGAAGATAGTTCAACGAGTCAAACACGCGGAAGATATCCATACCGTTTTCTTTGGCCACCTCACAGAACCTAACAAAAACAGAGGAAATGATGGAATGAGTATCGATAAATCACAGAGCTGTTTGATTCGGTGTTATATATTGTAATAAATAGATCTATTTTATATAATAAGATTAAAAACTTAAACTACACTGGGTACTGACTGACAAATTAAAGCTGAAGTATCATAAAATGTCACTAAAATGACAAATTATACTGAAATAAAAAATAAACTGAAATAGCACTTTTATAAAAAACAAATAAAATGACAAAAGCACATTACAAAATTGATTAAAAAGAAATTCAAACCAAACGAAACGACAAAAAAGCTAATTCAAAATGTTCACATATAAATACTATTAAAGATTCCTGTTAGCTTTGCTCTCCGACCTGATTTAAGCAAGTATTAGCGCCCATCAAAATGTCAGTTGCTTATGTTGCCTACAATTTTATGGGAGATGTTTGGGCCATAAGACTGAAACAAAACCATTAAATGAGCACAAATGCTCCCAGTTCCTCATTCTAATATGAATTAAAAGCCATCTGAATGGTGCTTGGGGCCAGAGTCAGTGGCAGCAAGAAACAAATGGAGAAGACAAAAGCTAGTGAAGACAAAGGGTTTTTCTAACAAATAGTGGAACTGAATGATTTTTCAGTTTGTTCGTTAATGTCTACATTCTTCCGCTGAAGTGGGCGGGAAACCATATTAAAATACTGTTTCATGTGGCACTATTCAGCAGCAGCATTGTGCTGTTCCTGAATCTACAGTGTAATGGCTAAATCATTTACTATTCAATGCAACACAAAGTCATAGTAAGCAATTCATGAACAAATTACTCTAATGAGCCGGTTCTTTTTAATATTGGCAAAAAACTAAAAGAGTAATTTTCAATTTGATTCCTCACGTGCTTCCTCGAAGGTATGAAAATAATCATTACTGTAAGTGGAATCTGAATCAGAACATTTACATTCAGTAAAAAGATTAACATTTGAGAAGTTCATTCAGACTGTGAGCAGGTTGAGGTGTAAGATGCCACATGACTCACTTGAAGACGGCATTGTCGGGGTAGTTGGTGTATCCAACGGCGTTGGCACCTCTCAGAAGCATCTGAAAAGGCACATTTGGCATCAGAGCCCTCAACTCTTGAAGCCTTTTCCAGGGACACTCACATAGGAAACGCATTGCCACATCAAAAGTAGCGCCTGGTGAAGACGAAAGAGACAAAAAAAAAAAAAAAAAAAAAAAAAAAAAAAAAAAAAACAGAGGATCAGTTTAAAGGTGGAACAGATGTGGAAAACTCAAAAGAAGTGTGTAAAGCACCTTCCTACTGGAATCATGATGCAATCCCACACTTTGATTCCAGAAATGAATTTAACACACAGTTTAAGAAATTTGTTCATATTTGATTTATTTAAAGTTTGGTTTTATTATTAGTTTTATTTTAGTTGCCAAAGCGACATTCTTAATTTTCATTTACTTTAGGTTTCTCGTCTAATATTTATATTTTCTTTCCCTGAAAATTTTTAATCATTTCATGTATCCATAATCCATATGCCAACATGTATCTAAAAATACATTGTGTTTTGCCAGTAGTAGTTGCTTACTATTTCGGTTTTATTTGATTTATGATACAAAGGAAAAGGCTGTGAAAACACACCTTTTGAAAAAATGGTTTTAAACGTATTAATTAGTGAAATGATCAAACAATTTAACAGTGGAATTGCATTTTTTTTTTTAAATAAACATTTATACCTTAAAAGTACTAAAACATCCAGCGCTACTAAGAACAATTAAAACCAGACCCTGGAGAATAGCATACTGGAGAATAGTATGCTGGGTTTGCTGCTAGAATGCATGAGAGCGATAAAGCAAAAAATAGTGAGGGAGGAAGAGAAAGAGAAAGAATGAGAAGGAAAGAAAACAACAGTGTCGAACTAGTACCACACCTCCCCAGTTTTCCACGCTGAAGAGGTTACTGAAGCTGTGAGCCACAAAAGGTGCGATCCGTTTGAGGTCGTGAGTGCGTACGCGAGTGGCCAGGAGGGACTGGTGGGCGTCTCTGAACGTAGTGTCCATAAGCAGCAGACCCTGGTGGGCACGTACCGCCTTCGCAAAACCATCTGGACCCTCTCTCAGCAACACATCCCTGAAACCCACTGGTGGCTCACCTGCAGAGTGCATTCAAACAAACTGCCAATTAATAACACCGAGATCATTAACACCAAGCTGCGTAGGACTACAAACGGCAATTATTCACAGAAGACTGTGCATCTTAAAAAAAAATGAAGTAGTTTTTCTAGAACACAACGATTGATTTTCGCTCTTGGCACATGTCCAAACAAATCCATACATCTCGTATGGATTTGTTTGGACATGTGCCAAGAGCGAAAAGAGAAGTAAAGTAAAAAAGTAAATGAAAATGTGATGGAGGGGCTCTTTTGCAAACAAACGTCTTAATGTTATGTTCCTCCTGATGTGGATTATAATATAATATAGTCAAGGGTAACTTCATGATACGCTCAGGGGGAAGGATGAATTATGACCACCTTGTGAAAGATGTAAACATACTCTACATCATGCTTTCTGCAATGCATCAATGAAATATCACAGCAACCAAGTGAAAAGGCAGCTTATATTGAGTTTGTAGTGTGAGAAACTGACAGCATGTGAATTTCAGATAAGGAAAGTGTGTGTGTTTCTCACCGAGGGGTACTGGTGGGATGACCGGATCGATGGGGGAAGGCTTAGCCTTGACAGGTATCGGAGTAGTCGGGCCGTTCACCATAACATGCCCTGAATGACGAGCAAACGCAATCACACACAAACAGTCCAAACTGCTTCAAATCCACCTCTGCTGGTATAATACACTGAGTGGATGGGTCAAGTGGACTGGAGACTGCACAGCCCACGTTACTTAAAAGGTTTTGGCTCTTGGCTTAATTTAAACTTTGTAAAGGGCTGCTGAGAAAGAGCAGGGATGGTGAAAAGTACACTTTTTTGTTCATATGCACAATACCTTTCAATTTCTTTCATTTTATTATTCTTATTTTTAAAATAAATATCTTCTCATCTTTCAGAAATCGTTCTAATATTGTGCTTTTCTAATATTTTTTTTCCAGAGTCCACTGCTAAATAGAAACTTCAAAAAATGTCTTTACTCTTTTTTTTTTACTCTCTCACTTTTGATCAAACTTAGTTGAGTATTGTATTTCTTTCAAAAAAAGTCTTACTGATGCCAAGCTTTTAAATGGTTAAAATCTCTCTGCACTGCACTGATGTTAAGCATTCATAATAAAAACCCAGAGCGGTTTATAATCTGTAATAAGATAACTGATGCATTAAACATGCATTCAGTCATTTTACTGCACCTCAATAAAATTAAATAAATAAAAAGTTTTACACAATGAAAGTGATAATTTCCCAGATGTTATCAATGTGGGGTCAAAAATGTCCTTGATATATTCTATGGACTTTAATTTTACCTGCTGTCTGACCTTCTGTTCTGTAATATTCTATTTAATAATGTGTTTAGTTGAAATTAGTGCAATAAAGGCTTATTGTTTCATGACATCTTGTGTATTATTTAAAGCTACTTGATTAGATTTTTTATATTTAGCAGCCATACCTGGTCATACTGAAAATTAACTCTAACTCAACTGAGTTTTTGTCATAAATGGACAACATGCTGTGTTTTATGGCTTGCAATAAATATCCTCATTAAGTTATAAATGCCTCTGATAAAAAAAAAAGTTAATTTCTGACTCTAAAAGTAACTAAATGCACTTAAGAAATGAATCAAATATAAAATATGAAATAAACATAAGAAAACAAATTTGGACATTCAAATTCAGTCAAACAAAGTGTGAATTATGTTCACTGAATCAACTGTTCAACAAAGGGTTACCCAGGTAGTGAAGCAGTTTTTGGGCTCGGTTCTGCACCGGTTTGAGGTTGAAGAGATCTGGATTCTCGTCGATGAACTGAGTATCTACCGTCCCATTCAGGAACTGATTATTACTCAGCACGTTCTGGAGGAACGGGATGTTTGTCTGGGGAGAGAAAAGAGAATAGATATGTATTTATTTTAACTAGTTCTGTGCAACCGATGAGCTGAAAGCTGGAGAGAGCCTAAAGTGGGTAGCTCTTGAGAGAGGAAGACTGTGCTCTCATATGATCTGAGCTTAGGTGCTAATGGTCCTACACGGGGCAGATGGGACCATTCGGTAGGCAGCTCTAAAATCAATACCATTATCTAAACACTCAATACTCCCTTCCATCACCATCAAACCTGCCTTTGAGTGTGTGCAAATTGGGCTCGGGTCACTGAGGAAACTGTGCTCACTGTTACAGCATGAAGAAACAACTCAATATTCTGAGCTGACATACAATACATTAAGTCCTGTATTCTGGATATAGTCTGCTACATGCGTTCCTGTACTGCTCTGAGCTGAAACCAATGGCTGAACATGAGGGATTTTTCCAGAATCCATTATCCTGACTGTTGATAATGGACTCCAATGGCAGCCGGAGAAGGGGAGATAATAAAGGTTCAGACAGGGTATGAAATCAGAAGGTTGAAGAGATCGAGCTGAAGGGGGAGCAGATGTGAGAGACTAACAGAATAAGCCAAGTGTTAATTGGAACGCAATAGTTTTAGCACTTGGCTTTTGCACCCTTGCCACTTACATACATACACATCACACATCGATTCTCTCAGGAAGAGTTTAACAAAGACCTTAAGAGAAGAAGGAGAGATTGAGGATGAGGAAGAAAAGAAGCCAAAAGACAGGCCAAGTCCAATTCTTCTCCCAAGAATTGAGAGTATGAAGGAGTTGGCTCTAATCCGCCAGCACTCTGACCCAGATTCTTCTAACTGCAGGATTCCTCCTCATTCCAAACGTTTGCATCAAAAAACTAACTAAGCATTTCAAACCCAAAGCACACTGTATGCACCTTATACGGTACGGTGTCATTCTTCAGTAATCACAATATTTACAGAAAATAGTTTGCTTTCATCTCGAAAAATAGGACCGATACTACTAATGAAAAAGGTTTACACACTTACTCATTCTTATTACGGTTTTCGAAATTTTAGAATAATAGTGAAGTCATCAAAACCATGAACTGAAAATGGGAAATATGTAGAGAAAAATATATATATTTTTTACAACAACAGTTACAAATCTTACAGTGCTGCTTGAATGTTTGTAAACAAGAATTTTCTGTATTTCTGCATAAATATGACCCAAAAGATAATAATAAGATAATCAAGTCTAAAGAGAATCCAATGAAACAAAAATATATACTTTATATTATCTTGTACATGTATTTACTGAGAAAAATTACCCAGTGTTATATATCTGTCAGTGGCAAAATTATTTGATTCTTTTGTTTCAGCATCAGGTCTGACCCCACTTTGAAGTCAGAGTGTTCAATTTTTTTCCAATTTTATTGTACAATTCTGCCTTAAGCAAACACAATTCAAAGAGAAATAAAATTAAGAAAGTATTTATTTTAGATCTAAGTAAAAAAACAACGCTTTTGTGTTTGTTTTATTTCCATTGGTATAATAATTCATAAAAGAGGCCTAATGATTTTTGTGAAAGCACAGCAAACAAGGGACTTTCAATAACATGATTCTGCAACCACATCCTGTCCATAATATGTTCAATACAAAACAACCATGTTCCTGAAGAGCACAAGCATGCACATAAATCCACAATAATCAAGAGCTTCTCTTGGCTGGTAAAGGAAATATCTTTTTACAGCTTTGCTTGGATAGTGTTGTTTAGTGATAAACCACTGGGTATTGCTGGAAACAACTTATTGCCCACAATCTTTCCACAGCGCCTGGATAAAGTCAGGGAAGAAAGAGAATAAGAGAGAGCGGGAGAGAGAAAGCACTGGAGTTTAAACATTTAAGCACAGACAGGCTGTGAATATATCGTATTCACGGCTACCTGTCTGGATTTTTACATTTAGAATAAAGACCAGCCACATTGAAGAATACAGGGTTAAGATGAGCAGTTACTGTACAATGCCAACCATCCAGCCACGCGACCTGTATAACAAGACAGATGGAAGTACAGATGGTGATATCAAAACTTGATATCTCAGATTTAACCAGTTTGACTAGCTCAGAGTTTAGAGCTGTCCAGGGTGCTGAAATATCTCAAGTGCTTTCCTCTGTTTCCAAACCTTCTGTGCCTCCACAGCCTCATCAGAAAGGCTCAAACATGGCTTAAACAACACCAAACTAGAAATGTTTTCCTCTTAATTCATATTATATTCAACTGATAGCAAATTATTACTATAAAAGCTTCCATTATTATAATGAAGTCTTCCACACATTTTGACAATTCTGAGGGCAATCGACTGAGAAAGACCTAGGAGCAAATTTATTCGTAAGTAAAATCCACATGGGATGTTTAATTAAATTCAAGACATTATTTTTTATTTTCATCTTTCAAACCTCAACAAGATACGAAATATCACCCATCAGCAAAATGCTGATGTGAATGAGAAAGGCACCAGCAGCAAAAATCTTTCAGAAATAGTACATCAGATTAAGTCTTCAAATTGTGTGGAAACGGTGATTGTTATATTTAAATATTGCAGATTTGCATTGTTTATGTAAGCACATACCCTACTGTTCAAACATTTGGGGTCCGTACAATTCTTTAAAATGTTTTTGAATGTAGACTTTTGCTTTAGTTGAAATTATTTGAAAAACCGTAACTGCTAAATATACTAAAATACTATTAAAGTAAAATATTACTACAATTTAAAGTAACAGTTTTCTATTTTAATATACTTAAAAGTATATTTTTATAAATAATAATGATCCTTCAGAATTTATTTTATTATGCTGATTTGATGCTCAACAAACATTTCTTATTATTATCATTAACACGGTTTAAAACAGTTGTGTTGCTTAATTTTGTGGAAACCAGGATGAATTTATTCCAGGATTCTTTGAATAACAGAAAACTCATTGTTTAAAAATTATTCTTTTTTTGCACAGTGTACAAGTGTTTAACGTTACTTTTGAACAATTTTAGCCATCCTTGTTGAATAAAAGTGTCTTTGCAAAAAAAGAAAAAAAAAAAAAAAAATTTAACTACATTTTTGAACAGTCGTGCATATTTTACTACAAAATAATTGTCCCAATTAATTCTCAAACCACACATATTATTTAGTTACCTTAATTACAGAACCCAATATTTTAAGTTATTACTTCTCTTCTACAAGTTCAAGAACCCCTGCATACCCCTGCTTGGAAATCACTCTTTCACAGCAATTAGTTGTGGCTTGGATCCAGCAGATGCAGTCTCTTTCTTTATGCAGGCACAATGTACACACACACACATGAATCATTCATATTTGTCTCATGGTACTTAAATGTTTTATTCATGACTTGTCATTTTCGGAAACATGACTTAACTGAACCCAAGATTTTGGCTCTCTTGCTAAATCTAGAGTCTGCTACGTCAGCTGCAGCGAGGTTTAGCGAGGTCTCTGAGCCCATCGGTTACATGCTCCAAGTGTGTGGAGCTGGGCTACAGCAGGCTGTTGGCAATGCTGTGTGTCGTCCGCTTAGCTGTGCTTCCATGCAGTTAGGCCTCTATATATAGACCTGCATAAAGACTGAGTGACTCATGCTCACCTAAAAATCACAGAGCCCAGAAAAAGATTATGGGAATAAGAGATAGAACATGAGAAACGAAGGGAAAGTGTAACTTGGCCTGAACATTTTTGGCTTCTTCTCTACTTCTCAACTTTACTGGCCATGTAAAGCTGTATTAGCCTCACACTCATGAGATGATTATACAGCTCAGCTTATAAGAGCAGCTCTCTCATGATTTAGATTTGAACCCGTGACCGCCTGGATCAACAGCAAGAAGAACCACTGGACCAAGACATTGTTTTTAGGCTAACACTTTACAACAAGATTCAATTTGTTAACTTTATTTAACCAATAGGTACAATGAGCAATTCATTTTCAGCATTAATTGGTTGTTTTTTGGCAGAAATGTATGATCAAAAATGTCAGTAAAGACATTTGTAATGTTACAAAAGATTTCTACTTTGAATAAATGCTGTACTTTTGAACTTTTTCTTTTCATCAAAGAATCCTTTCTTTAAGCAGCACATCTGTTTTCAATGGTTTGAACTGTTTCTTGAGAACAAAAGCAGCATATAATGATTACCGAAAGATTATGTGACACTAAAGCCTGGAGTAATTTAGTCTTTCAGTAAAATTCAGCTTTGCCATTATGAATAAATTACATTTTAAAATATATTATAAAATTATCATTATTGTTTTTTAATTGTATGAATATTTCCCTGTATTACTGTTTTTTTTATGTGTTTTTTAATCAAATAAATCCAACCTTGGTGAGCATGAGACCTTGAAAAACATCTTTTAAAAATTCTAACAGACCAAAAACTATTATACTAACACATTTTGACATTTCAAGTTAACATTAGTTATGCATTATGAATATTAACCTATTAACAACATACAGTAGCACATAGCATGTTTTCAACTTAAGAATAAAAATCATTAGTTCAGAAAACCTACTGAAATACATTCATGTTAACAAATTGAACATTAGTGTTAAAGGTGTTACTGTTTTCCTTGTTATTTAAAAGTTCATGCATATATGCATTTCATTTTTAAATTTTTAACTAATTTCAATTGTTTCAATTGGTGTCAGTTGTTGTTGTTTTTTTTTCACTTAAAAAGCAAAAATGATGGTATTTTGGTATACAGTCAATGATGGTATTTTATGGATGGGAGTGGACCCATGTCATGTCCTCTCAAGGGCATCAGAATGCCATTGTTGCACACCTCCAATAACTCATGCACCTCTAAAAACAGTTCTCAAAATCAGCTGCTGTTATCAATTTTTACAGATATATAATGAATTGCCATTTACAGGTGGTGAAAATCAGCTCTATGGGAAAATTGGTAACAAAAGTTCTTAGTGTGTCTGCTTTCCGATGGTGCTCTGCTGTTAAAAATGTACTGTCAGAGGGACAAAGCTTTGGGCAATTCCTCTCCAGATCCAACCTCACACCCCAGGTCACCCAATGAACTCTCAATATGCCATTTTTACCCTTGCATTTCATCTCCCCACTCATACAGAGAGCCAAGACTGCTTTAGGATCTGCCACCCGCCCCCCTCCCTCTTGTTTTCTCTTCCCTCCCTCCTGCTCACTCTGCCCTTGCTGTAGCAGACACATTGCAGTCGCAAACGCTTGCGCTCACATCGACTTGCTCTCTGCATCAGAACCAACAAATCACAGACTCACGCAGTTCAAGAATACAGAGCAGGAACGGAAAGGCAAAAAACGAGGCATTGATTGAAGGCAATAAGCGACATCAGTGGGGATTCAACCGCACGGTTATATGAAGATTCTTCCTGCCTATAGGTGATGGTTTCCTACTTTGAAGGCAGGATTTCCCTGGACCGTTTGGAAAAGTAAAAACAAAAAAGCTGTGGGGAGAGAAAACGAGGGGTGAGGATGCTACCCAAAATCCCTCCTTGAGGAACCTGAGAGGATGTAGAGGGAAAGGGACCCCTGGAGAGGGCAGCAGTTCTCTTGGATGGACAGAAGCAGGAATTTGGAAATAAAAAAGGTTGGTAATATGTTTGCCTTCACCCTATAGGTTTAAGGAGAGGTTGAGGATTAGTGGAGACAAGGAGATAGTTAAGACAGAATATAAAGACTACAACAGTTCAGGGTGGATTAAATGAGGAGGAAAACAATAAGGTGGGAATCATGCAGTAAAAATGAGTGTATAGACTTCAAGTCCATCTAGACAAGAGTGTGCACACGCACGCACACACACACACACACACATATATTTGGCTCAGTCAGACCCACAGGGTCTGCTTGAAAGCAGGTCTAATTGGATTATTTGCTTTAATGCACCAATTTACAGGAAGAATCAATTAATTTAGGGTCCTCAATAGTCTAAGACGCTGACATCAGCAAACAGACATGAAAAATACACAACAAGCTTTCCACTTTAAGATGTGGCATCTGGGCTAAAGGTCTATGTAAGAGAAATGAGAGACTGACTATAAAAAAAGGAATGTGAGCTTTTAATATTAGTTAAATATTTATTAAGAGGGATTTTTGTTTCTTTCAGCAGTTCACTCTGAGTACAAGCATGGATTGGAAGCCACTTGCTACTGAAAGAGTCTCTGCAAATAAAAGAAGATTTGAATAAAACAAGCTTTCACTGGATTTTGACTAATGCTGTGAAATAAAGGAGAATTTTGGATGAATTTCCTAATGAAAATCAAGGTGGAAAAAACAATCCAGACATACCCAGTTCCATTTAATTGAGGTTCACTGAGGATTATGGAAACGGGGCAGTGACTCATGGCGAGGAAAAGAACGACTAGGCACTGAGGATGTGACTGTCAGTAAGTCATCAATTTGACCACACAGATCAATTAACTATGAGGAACAAATCGACCCTCAGCCCACCTGAATATTTCCACAGTGTTTCACTCTGGATTTTATTCTGAAGCAATGATGGGACTAGCTGGGCAGTTTGTCAATAAAAGAACTGAAAGGATTGGAAACCATTTTAAATCTTGATGAAACAGACACAAGCAGGTATGAAAAATTACTTTTCTCCTTTCCCTTCCATGCATAAAATATCCTACTGCTGGCAGGTAGACGCTCATGAGGTTTGTCAAATGTTTGCAGAATATTTACAGTGTATATAATTCCAGATTCAGCACAATGAATATGAAATCCACTTGGTATTGATTCTTTATTGCAAATTTGCACACATACAGCTTTGAGCCAATTGCACATGGTTATTTATAGGATATAACTCTACTCTCTACAATGCCCCATCTTATCTCTCCCTTTCTCACTTGCATACACACACTTGTTTTAAAAACTGCTTTGCGAGTGTGACACTGGAGCCATTACGTAAGACTGAAATTAACAGGCCAATATCATGTAAACAACAAATAGAAGCATCAGCATAACACTTTACTAATGGCCACTGATGGACTAATTAAACCAAGTCAAGCATTTGCAAATGTTTAGGGACAGTTGTTAATTACACATCACAAGGGTTTTCATCTTGTGAAATCAATTAAACTTCATTTGTACACTCATTGCAGCTTGTGTCTTTTCCTACTGTCCTTGCACTAGTTGGTTGGAGCATGTCTGTCAATACAGTATGTGCGACAAACCAGACACACAGAGACAGTTATGTATCAGGTTAATGGAGTAATCAGACCCCTGTAGAAGAGCAGGCAGCAGCAGGGAGGAGAACAAACAGAAGGACATAAGACTTGGGTAAATAGATACACTTTGTCTGCACACACAGCCACAACAACAGCCACATAATCTCACATCTGCGATGAGAAGACAGCCAAGGCATTCATCACTTAGAATGTGACTGATCATCTTGGTGCTTGTCCCTGGCAGCCAAATCGAGTCTCTTTTTCACCCACAAACCAGGGGAAAAGTTTAAGGATCTTGCTGCACTTGCTAGATACATGATAAATGCCTTGAAATCTAAACACCTGACAAAGGATTCCAGGTAGACCATTAATCTGAAGCAATGGACACTGGTAGATTAGCTCACGATTATCTTATACTGTATGAATGACTAGGCATAACACCAAGACTTAGTAGCAATTAATGAATAACAGCATTTGTGTAGGAGCTTCGTGAATGAACAAGCGGGCTTGGGACTGAGCGAGATAGGGATCAACTTTTCCAAATTCTTAAGAAGTTATGAGTTGAAGCCACTAATGTCTGCTCTCTTTACACAGGTCTGTGGACAACCTGGTTACCATGCCACGCATAGAACCAGGGAGTCCATCCAGAGGAACCAATCTGTTGCACGAACAGGAGAGCTCGAAATGGATCCAATCAAGGAGATATCCCGCTTCATCTATCCCCGTCAGCACAATAAGTGTCCAACACTGTCCAGTTCCACAATCAACAATTTTCTGGCTGGGTCTCCTTGGCTTCATATTGCTGCGAAGCGGACAAGGTGTGTCGGCAGGAGAGACATGGGGCATGGTGTCCATCTGCCCCATCCATTGTGTGTGTCGAAACTTATCAGAGTCTCTGAGCACATTGTGTGTTAATAAAGGTCTGCTTTTCGTGCCACCAAACATTGATCGGCCGCACTGTGGAGCTGCGTCTTGCTGACAATTACATCCTGGAAGTGGGAGGTGCCGACTTTGCCAATATGACAGGACTAGTTGAACTAACATTGTCACGCAACACCATACATGCTCTGAAACCACTGGCCTTTGCTGATCTGGAGAGTCTGCGTTCACTTCACCTGGACACCAATCGTCTCACAGTGGTGGGACCTCAAGATCTGACAGGTCTTATTAACCTTCAGCATCTCATCATCAACAACAATCAGCTCACAGATGTTTCAGTGGATGCTTTTGATGACTTCCTACTAACGCTGGAGGATCTGGACCTTTCCTACAACAACCTTCGTAGAGTTCCTTGGGAATCCATTCAGAATATGGCTAGCCTGCACACCTTAAATCTAGATCACAATCTAATAGACCAGATTGCTGAGGGTTCTTTCAGTGAGCTCTACAAACTGTCCCGACTGGATATGACCTCAAACAGACTGCAGACTCTTCCCCCTGATCCACTGTTTTCCAGATCCCAAATTGGTGTGGTCAGTCCAACACCGTATAATTCCATCACCAGCCTTAACTTTGGAGGAAATCCCCTGCACTGCAACTGTGAGCTTTTGTGGCTACGACGACTGATTCGGGAAGACGACATGGAGACATGTGCCACACCTGTTCATCTGGCTGGTCGCTATTTCTGGTCCATCCCAGAGGAAGAGTTCACATGTGAGCCTCCACTGATCACCCGTAATACCAATAAGCTTTGGGTGTTGGAGGGCCAACGAGCCACACTTAAATGTAGAGCCATTGGTGACCCTGAGCCAGTCATTCATTGGGTGTCACCAGATGACCGTATTGTTGCCAACTCCAGTCGTATTCACTCACACTACAATGGCACACTGGACTTTTTGGTGACCCGTGCCAGAGATGATGGCACCTATACATGCATTGCCATCAATGCTGCAGGGGAATCCACAGCTCTGGTAGACTTGAAGATCATCCCTCTTCCTCATAGAGGGAATGGTACGATAACTCTTATCAACCACAGAGACCCTGGATCCTCCGATATTAGTAGTGGCCGTGGAGGGGTTGAAGGAGCAGGGACTGGTGTGGTGACCGTACGGAATGTGACTGGAGGCAAAGTAGATACTGGAGAAAGAGGAAGTGGAAGCAGTAATGGAGGAGCGGAAACCTTGGTAGGAGTTCTAGGTGTGACATCCAATACAGCTCAGATTCGCTGGAAAATGGGTCGATCTTCAACACCTTTTTTGGTGTGGATGTATCAGATCCAGTACAACAGCACAGCTGATGACGCACTTGTTTACAGGTAAGGGAATCTTATTTCTATATTACGGAAGCACTTTTGACAAAACAAAAAAGGAGACTATGATGTGTTGGTTTTTAGTGTTTGGTTTTCATGCGTTTCCAGTGAAAGCATGTTAACATCCTTGGTGCTCATGTTCATGGATTATAGGCTCCAGATATTGATGGAAGGATAAGGCCAAAGGAAACAAACACAGCACAAAGTGGAAGGAAGATTCTAGTTGAGCCATGAGGCTAAAAGACATACAGGGATCTATTTATAGCCAGGGAGGGGTAAAGAAAGCAGAGCAGTGGAGTGAGAGGACATCCTGACTCTGGGGAAAACAGGATGGACCCTTTAAAAGGTGCAAAACCTACACATTTGAAGATGGTGTCACAATGAATCTGGAAGAGTGAAATGGATCTAAATGGAGAGAGAAAGGGGACAGAGACATGGGGCATCTCACAAGGGAGTTGCTTACATTGACTCTTCTTAGACAGACTGGAGAAGTCAGTAGTAGTCTGTATAAATTCCCATACTTTTATATGATGTTCTAAATTCTGTGAAGAACTTTTCAACATCTGATGTTCTTCTGGCATTCAGCTTTGTAGTATAAATACATTTCTGTGTATATTACATGTTTATTTATACATTTCTGACCATTTAAATGAGAAGAAACTTTCTCTGTACCAAAAGTACTTAAACTAAAATAAGCCACCTGGCTGACAGCTTTCTGACATTTTAACGACTTTGACTTTATATCATCTAAAGTCTAATAGTTCTTCAGCGTCTGTTCTCTCGTGGGATAGTGAAATGTCCACTGTTTGCACACTTCAGCTTCAGAATTTCAGCAGATGCAGTACATCATCTGAGTAGTTCAACTACTTGTGAATACTGATACTTTTTGAATATGGTGCAGCATTATATTGATGCACAAACAACACTGCTTGCATTACAATATTCCTAGTACTGACATGAAAAAAGAAATTCCTCCATGGTAGCCTTTTTATTTTAAGATTTGATCTATCTTACTCTTCTTTCTCATTAACTTTTCCTTTACAACCTTACTAGAGCTCTTCAGTACTTTAGACTCAATAACTGGGAGCTGCAAAATATTCACTGCACAATGTAAGAACACATCTTGAGTGGCTTATGAAAAGGAAGGAGCAGTGGTATTTCCAGGGATTGGGATAAATAATAAATGGTGAAGGTGAGGGGCATGTTTGGATGACAAGGAGAGAATATATATATATATAGTAGAAGTATAAAAGTATTAGCAGTTGCTGAGTGATGGCAGGCAGAGAAACGGATGAGTAGGAGGCCAGGCATCTTCATAACAGACCTGTTACTACAGCTATTCCAATCAACAAGAAGAAAACTGTAAGAATAAACACAGTAAGCTACTCTAGGCCAAAAGACAGACATTAATGCACATTGACTGGCCATCTTGAGTGCACTGCTAAATAGATAAAGTTTTTCCTAGATATTTTTGCACATTAAAGAGAATGCTCCACATTCAATGCAAGTTAAACTCTATTGATAGTACTTGCAGCAAAATGTCAATAACCACAGAAAACAATTTTGTTTCTCAGTTTAAAAAATTTAAATATAGGCAAAACTCATAGTTGCAGAAAGTAATGCACTACGCTATGTGTGTCAACATGCAAAGTTATATCCAGTGTTTCCAATTCCTGCCACGGGCATGTAGAGATCTGAACTGGTCTAAAAATGCAAACCATCCTATGAAATTAATAGGAGAATTTTGCATAATTTTCAAAATCACTGGCCAACACAATTCATAGAGAAACATCTAAGGCTTCATTAACATCAGATCATTAAGACAAGTTTCCTGTAAGGCTTGTAATTCAAATCATCCATAAGATTTTGAAATTTAATATGCAGATAAGTATGCAAATGCCTCATTTACATGCAGTGACACACAGAGCTCAAAAACAGGAGAAGTCTACATGAATGTGAATTCAAATGTCTTGGATTCCTTACAGTGTAGCATTTATTCAATAACACTACAGTTCTTTTTACTGAGGTGGATACTCAAGGAAAGACACAGTTTAGTGAAGAATAAATTAATGAAATTGACAAATCTGAATGAAAGATTCTTGAATCTGAAAAGGAGGCAAACAGCTTATTGAAACTAAAGCAACGGAGATTAAAAATTGTTCAAGGTCCTTCTGCTGTAACTGCCAATTACCTTTCAAAGTAAAGTGAATTAAAGGCCTTGAATCAGGTGTAGCCTTCCAAAGCATTTTCATTACTGACATACATACCAAGCTGCCAAAGCAAATGCACTGGACACAGTCAATGAAGTATATTAAAGAGCACTGTACAGACACAGTTTCTGCCAGAGATGGCAGATTGTAAAGACTAGTGTGGGCAGGAGTCCTTCAGGCAAGAAGCATGTCAGAACCATCTTAGCTTTAATGTAAAAATGCCTCATTGCCACATCTACAACATCTACAGTTTATTCTTAATTTTCTCATTTCTAGATCCCCCTTCATAGCAGGGTATTGATTTAAGCAATTTTCACTACAAAACTGAGCTTCTAAATCTCACCTTGTTGTGCTTGATGTATTTCTGGCTGGATTAGTCATTGACATAATGTTTAATTTCTCATAAAATGTCTTTTCTTTTTCTATTTGGTGTCAGAATTCTGCCTCCAACCAGTAATAGTTTCCTGCTGAAAAACTTGGTGTCAGGAGCAGACTATAGCCTGTGCGTCTTGGCCATATTCGATGATGGCATCTCCTCCTTGGCTACTACAAAGGTGTTGGGCTGCATCCAGTTCAGCACTAAAGAGGATTATCCAGAATGTCGTTCTCTGCACGCTCACTTCCTGGGCGGCACGTTGACCGTGATGGTGGGAGGCGTGGTGGTAGTAACCCTTCTGGTCTTCACTGTGGCCATGATGGTGCGCCATCGCGTCTGTGGAGAGTGTCGGGACGATGCCAATAGGCCAGGCAAGCTCTTTCCAGCCAAAGGGGTGGATGTTTATGCCCAAACGAACGGAAACAACAGTACGATGATGGTGACATTGCCAAATGGACTCTTGGCCAAAAGAACAAAAGACAAACACAAGCCCAGCTCTCTCCCAAAGCCTAAACAGAGCCCGGAGCCACACCATGGCACACGCAATAGGGGTGAGCGGGCAGTGAGGGAGAAATGTTTTACTCCTCTCACACCAGAAAGTGAGAGATTGACACTCTATTACTCCCCAAGTAACACACTGCCAACGCCGACACAAAATCGAGCAGGTAGGCTCAAGTTACGCAAGTCTCTGGAGAAAGACAGAGACATGGACAGACACGTCTTGGACTCGCTTGCACCGACAAAAGATGGAGATGACGAAAGGGAAGGAGGCTCAGAGTTGAAACAAGCACTCAAATCCAAGCGTAGCTGCTCTTTTGATGTGGGTGAAATCACCACCGCCACATGTTACAGCTACGCTAAGCGACTGAGCGTTATCTGGCCCCGACGTAGCCAGTCTCTACACGGCATGCTTGTCCACTGTGCCTCCACCAGCACGTCCAGCAAGGGTAGCAGCGACCAGTACGGCCACGGCCTAACACAGAACAACCTACATGCCTTTGCTTCTAGCAACTCCTCCAATTCCAACTCCAACTCAACTTCAAACAGTAGCATGACCTTCAATCCAAGAGACCTAGAGGAAAGCGTGGTGTAGACAGTGAAAGAAAGAATCCGCAGGCAGAGGGGGAAGTGACATCTAGGAAAGGCCAATCCTAACAAACTAGGTAACGAAAGAACTATAAAAATGATAAGAAAACAAATTATCAGGGGAGGGCAGGATTGATGAGAAGTAATGCTCCTGACACAAAGGATTGGCTATTATTTGATGACCGCCATTATTTCGTGAAGACAAAGAATGACAAGGCTTGTTTTTTTACGGCAGGCCCAAGGCATGGAGGATTATAACCTAAAGTGTCTGTTTCAACAAGATTAATTAACCAATTAATAAATGATTGAATAAATCAGCCGCTATTTTTGCAGAAGAAACACTACTCGAATGTTAATGAGGTGCTGAAAGGGGTAAATACAACACAAAAAATAATAACAATAAATAAATAAAAAATTCAAACCCCAAAAGGGGAATGCATTATTTGTTGAAATTCACTGCTGCGAAAAAGCACAACATGACTGGGTCCTCTACTGAGGGAAAGTATATAAATATTCTGTAAAGGTTTTTTTTTTTTTTTTTTTGGTGGATATGTTTTTCTATTAATTGTAAAGATGGAGGGACTCACAGAACACTTCAACACACTGGTGTTTAAAATGGGGGAACCATTTGTTCAAATGTCATTGAAAAGTGATCTGAATTGTCATAATTGTTCTTGTCTGATCAGCCTTTTTACAGAGTCATAAAAAGAATAAAAAGCTGTTCTGTAAAAATTATATTGTGTATTGTGGAATGAAGCTGTAATGATGCTCTAATTGAGATCAATCTGATAGCTCCATACTTAAGAGAAGCTGGAATAAAAAGCCATATGGCACATAATGCTTTAAAAAAAAAAAAAAAAAAAAAAAAAAAAAAAGAGCACCGCAGTTGACTGGCCACGCAGCACACATCCCAAAAAAAATACCTGATTAAAATATCAGATAGTATAATCATCATAAATGTCTCTAATGTACTAATTCTAGCTCTGCTAACTTAACTGGAGATTTAATTGAAGATAATAAGCAACAACAAGGTCTGTTAATCCGCAAGACCACAAAATAAGTAACATGTTATTGTGAGCGAAGGCTTCAAGATGAAGCTTGTTATTTCCAGTTATGTTTCTTCATCAAGACCACTTTATATAACAGCTGACAAAAGAGGAGGAGGAAAACAGGACGGAGATGAAAGGGAAAAGGTGGGGTGAAGGTTTGGACCAGAAAAAAAAGAGGACATGTGCGCAGTTGGAGGTTTCCTTTCTGCCTTGACGGTGTATAACGCTGAGCGCTTTGTTACAATGTGCATTGCAAAATGGTCTTTGAAGCTCAGGTTGTAGCCAAGACATTATATGGAGAAATAAATTACATGCGTACTTTTTTTTTTTTTATATATATACATGCTCTTTTCTAAAACCTAGTGTGCGGAATACTGAAGAGTGCTTACTAAAGATGCATTTACTTGACAAAATATACAGTAAAAACAGTCATGTAAAATGTTATTACAACTTAAAATGTTTTATTTATTATTACTTTAATTTACTGTAATGGCAGAGCTGATTTTTTAGCTGCCATTACTCCAGTGTCACATGATCCTTCAGAAATCCTTCATATATACTGATTTGGTGTCAAGAAACATTTCTTTTTATCATCAATGTTGAAAACCGTTATGTTGCGTAATTTTTTTGTGTGGAAACTGTGCACTACCATTTAAATGTTAGCTAAGATAGATAAAAAAAAAAAAGACAGGCAAGGCATTTATGGTGTTATAAATATTATTATTTCAAATAAACACTGTTTCTATTCATCAAAGAATCCTGAAAATATCTATTACAGTTTCCACAAATATATTAAAGCAAAAAAAACTGTTTTTTACACTGAAGATAAGAACCTTACTATTCTGGCCATCACAGGAATAAATTACATTTGAAAATATATTAAAATAGAAAACAATTATTTTAAATTTGAATAATTTTACACTGATTTTTTACTGTATTTCTGATAAATCCAGCCTTGGCGAGCATAAGACACTTCTTTCAAAATCATTGATAAATAATTTTAGTACTTTACTTGAGCCAAATGTTAAATCTGGCTCCTGAAGCAGAATTAGTTGGGAACCACTGGTTTTGCATGTTTCCCAGCCTGGCCCAAGATAAGGTTTAGCTGGGTGACCAGCTGTTCTACCACCCTGACCAGCTAAGACCAGCTTAGGGCTGCTTTAAATGGGTTTTTCCAGTAGGGTCTATAAATATAGAAGCTCACTAGAGTTTGGAACAGAGCTACACACATTATGCTGAGGTCCTCCCTCAAGAAAAACTGAAAAAAGAAATCATAATCATAGGGAAAAATTGACTGCAAAGACTGCAACAACTACCAGAGAAAATCATGGCCACAGATGTTTGTTCCAGTCAGGAATAGCATGTACTAATCACATGGTCTCATTTGTACGGGTGCTTTTGTTGTCAGAGTGTGATGTCTAAAATCATCAGCATGCTTTTTATTTCCAAAGCACCCCTAGAGTGCATAAATGTCTTTACACACTCCAAGAAGACCACAAAACTCAGACTGCATGAAGGACAAGTGTGGGGAGCACGGGGAGAAGGAGGGTGGAGGAGATGATGGGATGGTTCCTTATGATTGCTACAGGCAACATTCTGCCCTCTTTTACCCAATTAAAATCTACTGATTGGCACATAGGTGGTTAGCTGATCATGCATGCAGGAGCAGTGATGCAGACAGAGCTGGCCTGTTCTCTCTCTGGCTGTGATGACTCCACTGCAGCTGCAGCCACTGTGCTTTACCGCCCCTCTCTCTCTCTCCTGTGAGTCTTGACAAGGCGATAGCTAGTGTAATGCACAAAAACAAATGCTGCCTAAGCAACTTCAGTCCTTTGAGAGTCAAACTTATTGTACTATGGGCTTCCACCACAAAGCACATGATGGTTCACATTTAAAGTATTCACCGTGAGGGTTAGATATAGTCCTCATACAGATTAAGTTCTTAAAGGGATAGTCCACCCAAAAATTTAAATGCAGTTCATTATTAATTGGGACATCTTATAATTTATTGATTTGTTCGATTTATTCATTTGGCAGGCATTTTTATATAAAGCGACTTACAATGCATTTAAAACCACATTTTTTATAACAGCATTCGCCTTTACCGGTCTTATTGCAAGACTCTAAATAAAAATGTTTTGAAAAAAATGACACATTATGGGAAAAAAATGGTTGCTGATGTAATTTCATTTTGACAAAAACAAGTAAACCTCACATCCAAAGGAAAGAAGACAAAACTAAAGCTTTAATTGAAAAATAAAATGCAAATAAAATCATTCTCGCGATTCAGCTGCAAAAATTGGTTGCACCCAAAATGCTGCACAAAAAAAAAAAAAAAATAATAATAATAATAATAATAATAAACTAAAGACTAAATGAAAGCAAAGCAAGAAAAAACACATGCTCGATCATTTGTTCCATAAAAGTACAGAATTAAAATGGTTGCAAAGTTGTTTGATAATGCTGGGGATAAGGACCAGCTCATGGCAAGTTGCGGCATAAAACAGACAAAGGATTCAATCTCGAAAGTACAGTGTGTTCCTCTGATTCCCCCTGCTGTCTGGGCTCTTTTCTCAGAATCCTAAGCACAAAAGGAGTGCATTTTGACCTATTCACCGCTATCTCTGCCTGTAGGTCAAGAGGTCATTCCTGCTTTTCCTTCAATTTAAGCACGGCGGAGAAGTGCGAGAAGAAAAGGGGACGTAAGAGACACAGCTTTCAGAAGAGCACCACCTCTGTGACTTTTCAACCACCCCTTCTCTTATCCCTCATGCCAGCAAAAATTACCCAGTAACCCCTGCCTGCTCTCTCTTTCATTTCTTCCCTTCCCAATCTTTTCCAGGCCCACCCCTCTTCCCATCGGGACAAGGCGAGTGTGGGAGTCTGACAGGAGCTTTTCTGTTGGAGGTTGGAGCTGTCAGCTCCCTCAGCCCTCCCGGGTTCCCCCAGGGTGCATTCACTCTCACTATTAGTAACTCTCTCTTCATCAGTAGCAAGATTTCTCATTCATAACAGGCCTCAGCTGCCAGTGCCGCTAGCCAGGACTTTGAAAAAGCATTAGCTAATATCTCTTAGGTTGTGAGGTGCTGTGTTCTATTTACACAGACTCTTTGTTCACCAACCTTTGATTCTGTTCTCCTGTGAGCGCCTCCTTTATGTTTGATGGAGTTGTGGGAGATTGAACGTGCCGCAGATTTTTAGATCCACTTGAATACATACTCTGAGCTAGTCTAATAAGAACTTGGGGCATGTGGCATCATCAACCGAGCACCTCTGCTTTTGTATCTAGCTGATATACTGGTCTTGCTTTCTCGTGATCAATAATAGCATGCATTCTGGATTCTTTAGACATAGCTTTGGTAACAAATTACTTTACTATTATTTGATCAATTTAAGGCATCCTTGCTGAATAATTAGTATTCATTTATTTAAAAAAAAAAATTATAATCTTATAAACTTTTAAACGGTAGTGTATATTATTTTACCCAGCTGGCCAGCAGTTTAAGCATAATTCTGACAACAATATTTAGATTTTCTTCTGCCAAAATTGTTTTGACCTGGTTTAAAAGTCCATTTGAAAAATATTTCACAGTGCACCTGTCCGCCCCAGTTTCCAAGGATGAACCAATAATAACCAGCAATTTTGAGGAAAAAGTGTCAAAACTTCCAAGTTCCTGCTTTCCAAAACCTGATACCAGAAACAGCATCCTCGTGGGAGAACTGCAGCATCTAGCTTTAAGCACCTGGCTGGTTCTGACGAGAACACCTCTAGGCTGTTAAAGAAGGGCTTGTTCAGCAGTAATGATGAGAGAATCTGACACATGGCCTGCGATCTATTAGACAACTGCACTGCCTCACAATCAACTACAAGCTTAAACTGACACAGACACATTGAGATTGGCTGCACAAGTCCTCTGGTGATCATAAATGCTGCAGTGATCATGAAACTATTGTCTTCAACTAAGTAAGGCTAGATATCGAGTCTATGGTGGCATGATGCACAGACGAGGGTCACGTGATGCTGTAGGTAAAGATCAATTCCTCTCATTGGCTTTGGAACCATTCGACTGCAGAGTAATAACAGAGTATAAAGGAGCTCTCACAGATCTCATGGAATTAAATTAAAAAAAAAGATTTAATGGATCCATTTCTTCACCTTCAACACTTTTTTTAACATTGCTACACCCACAAATCTGGACCCTTTCTACATCATGACAGTAAAAAGTGGTAAAGTAGTAAATAATCCCGTCAAATTGTGGGACTGACTCAATTCATCAAGATGAACAGCTCGAGCCTGTTACCCAATTGTAAAAATAAAATGATCAAACTATTATTTTCCTTTAACTTATGGTAATCTGTGCTATTAAGTTCATCAACAACTACGAAGTAACATTTGGTCCCAGACGAGCCAATTGCTATTTAGCAACAGCTTCATTTACGCTTGATGTTTATTTCATGCATATTTCTAGTTAATAAGGATAATTACACGAATAAGGCATTTGGAACGCATTTAAAAACAGCTCCGATTTTGGTAACAGGGCTGCAAAAATGGCAAACTTCAAAGAAATCAATTAGAAAATGAAACAGCTGCTCTGACATTCAGTTTGAACTATTGATGTTAACAATTTGTTGACAAAGACAAAAACATGTTTTTGAGAGTTTACGGTCCTTATTTTGTACCATATTCATAGAAAGTGCCTGGTACTAAAGAAGTACAACTCTACAGTGATGGAAGGGGAAAAGGTCATGATGACTGTGAAAGGACAAACGCACGTCAGACTCATGACTGGGACTCTCCAGGGAGAATAGGATGGCGTATTTGAGTTTGGTCCTCATTCAATTTCGTGTATTTACTTAGAGCGAGAAAGCTTCTCCTGTTTTTTTTTTTCTTACTGCATACACCCTCCTTCTCTCTAGGGTTCTTAATGTTTGTCAGCTTCCATCAGTCTTCTTGTGATGCCTTCATGCAGACACACTCTCCCCTATTCTCACAATGTCTTTCACTCTCCGCAGCTTCTACCCTCATTCGATACGGCCTCCAGGCTCTTGACACGGATCAACTTCCTGACAGTGATGAACATATCCTGGTATCATATAAAAGCAGCCCTCACAGAGAGGAGGCACTGCAAATTCAAGATAGAAAGAAATACTGAAAAAACTGACAAAAAGCAAACGACAAACCAATGGAGGATGATGCTAAAAGAACTAAATGTTCAGCGAACATGACGACTTCTTTTAGATCTACATAAAGCTTGGCTTGCTCAGCAGGGGCCTTTATAAGCCAGCAGGACAGCGCTAGAAAACATAATGAAACATTCAGGCTTTTATTTAATCACAGAGAACTGTTCGAACCAGGAACGTAGCCTTGGATCCAAACGTTTCGCCTCTTGCTACGCTCTGCGGTTTCTAATTGAGATTATTTCTAAAAGAAACTGCCTGTTTCTTTAAACATCTGTCCAGAATTCTGTTCTCAGCATTTAAAGCTTTGCACAATGGCCAACAAAGCAATTCACAACATGCAAGAGCTACCCACTGTGTTAAAGAGCATGAATTTAAGTTTTTTTTTTAATAGACCAAGACCATGGCAGACCACTAATTGTACAAGCCTAGGAATATATGATTTAAATGCATCATATTTACAGAACAACAACTTAAGACATTATTAACTTATTAAGATTAATGACCAAAATACAGTTTAACATTTCAGAGGTAAAGAAAAAAAATCATTTTGCTGAAATTGAGTAATGCTAAAAGCTTGCACGGAGACAAGTGAGTTTGAGGTTCAAAAAGAAAGGAAAGTGAAAGAACAGGAGTGAAATAAAAAAAAAGAAAAAAAGATTTCCTTATAATATTGCATGCTCTACTAAATTATTTTACCTCGCTCTTGCCACAGGAGAAAATGTTCAAGGAAAAATACTGGTTCTGTACATCTGATTTACACTTGTTCAATATATTTCAACAATATTGTATAGTGTATAGTATGGGTAATAGTTTAAAGGACTAAAACAGGAAAACATTCACTCTAATCATATGCCTAATATGCTTAAATAGCGCTGTTAATGAGTTTAGCTCATCACATCCAATTATGAACTACAAGATTCACAATTATTTTCTATATTTTTTTCTGTTTCACTTACATAGTTTCAAAAGTCTAATTTTTGTAATTAAAAAAAAAGCAGGTTTTGCCTCTCATTACTTTTGCATTTGTTAAATGTTTCACCTAAAGTGATAAATAAAGAAAGCAATTGTTTTTTCATGCACCATCTGAAACTGATCCTAACAAAACCTGCTCAAGCAGTCTGCTGTTGCTATGGTAACCTCCTCAGGTGAACACGTCTAGTCTAATTCTAACAAACTTATAATCTAACTTTGGAAACCTTGTTGGAAACTGCTGTATGTTGTTGAAACATACATAAACTCATACTTTTAAGATTCATTGAACATCTCGTCTTCCATTGGACCTTAACTGTTAGGGTTAGACTTCCCAAAGCACCCTGTAATTCACCCCTTTACCCTGCCAATGCAACAAGTGCACTAGTAAATAGCGGTGGATAAAAGAATCCCCCAAAATAGTAATTAGTACTTGTCTTCCATAACTACTTCTGATGTCCACTAGTCCTGATCCAGATCTTTGGCAAACAATAAACCCAATGAGCCAGAGAGATACTGGTTTCTCCATTCTACCTCCTCAAATGGATGCATAACCACACTCCATTATTTGAAGGGTTAATTAAATCTTGTGGTGGCGGTACTAGATGCCTAATAAAAACAAGGGAGCTCCCATGCCCGAAAGGAGAAGAGCGACCTCCCTCCCGCCGCGCACAGCGATGGGAACATGTGAGCAAGGGAGAAAGCAATTTAAAAAAAAATAAATAGAGAGAGAGAAATTGTGCAAGCGATCATGCGAATAAACCATGTTGAGTTAATGCGGCGAAGACGAGAAAGCAAGCTTAATCAAACGTGGAAGGAAGAGGAAGCCTGTAAATTAAGGCAGCAGGAGAGGTTTGAACTTCGCGCATATCCTGGAGCGCACTTCATCAGTCTTCATTAAAAGCAGACGGGCCGCGGCACAGCTCAAGCTCCGGCCATGATGCCTAGCAGCTTGAAGGGACTCTCTGAGTTCTTCTGAGGCCAGGTTCTGTAGTCACACTTGGGAATGCATTCTACAGGGTAATCGAGGACGTTCCTGATTGTAGAGAGCGCAAGGTGCAGAGAGGCGGAAAACGAAATATTGGGGTGGAATGACAGAGTCGGTGCAAGGCAATTTTTGGAGATGTTCTGTCACAAACTTTACTCTGGCTGTGGGGAAATTTAGATAAGAGAAACTCAAGCAAATGGACAGCAGATCTTTCCCGGGGAGGTAAAAAAAAATCATCTTGAAAGGTATTTAAAGTCATGTTGGAGCAATTTTTAAGATTTGTGCACAGGGCAAGATGGGAGGGAGATTAGGCAGAGAGAGAAAGAGACAGAGAGAGAGAGAGAGAGAGAGAGAGAGAGAGAATGTGTGAGGAGGAAACGCGAAGAGGTAAAAAAAAACAATGCCGAGCTCTAAAAGCTTCCCTGATGGCTGACTTTTCAAAGCTTAGCTGCACCAGGACACATCTGTCTCGCCACACACACACACACACACACACACACACACACCACACACACACACAAAACCTACCGAGCTGCCTCACTACCTACATAAGCAGCATCCAAACTGAAAACCAACCTTATAATTAAGTCTGTTAACATGCACAGTACAATTTCAGTCAGACTAACCAAACAAAATTATTTTTTAAATGTCAGTATCAGGTACACTGAAAACAAAAAGTGCAAAAATTGTACACAGCTGGTCACTGGAGCAACTTTGAATTTACATACACTTATATTGTGTAAATTACTCATATGTACAGTACAGACCAAAAGTTTGGACACATTCAAAGAGTTTTCTTTATTTTCATGACTATGAAAATTGTAGAGTCACGAAGGCATCAAGAACTATTTGACCAAGAGGGAAAGTGATGGGGTGCACAGGGCAAGATGGGAGGGAGATTAGGCAGAGAGGTTACACACACCACACACACACCACACACAAAAACCTGACCCGAGCTGCCTCCACTACCTACATAAGCACGCATTCAAACTGAAAACCAACCTTATAATTAAGTCTGTTAACATGCACAGTACAATTTCAGTCAGACTAACCAAACAAAATTTATTTTTTAAATTCAGTATCAGGTACACTGAAAACAAAAAGTGCAAAAATTGTACAACAGCTGGTCACTGGAGCAACTTTGAATCTTACATACACTTATATTGTGTAAATTACTTCATATGTACAGTACAGACCAAAAGTTTGGGACACATTCAAAGAGTTTTCTTTATTTTCATGACTATGAAAATTGGTAGAGTCACACTGAAGGCATCAAGAACTATTTGACCAAGAGGGAAAGTGATGGGGTGCTGCGCCAGATGACCTGGCCTCCACAGTCACCGGACCTGAACCCAATCGAGATGGTTTAGGGGTGAGCTGGACCGCAGACAGAAGGCAAAAGGGCCAACAAGTGCTAAGCATCTCTCGGGGAACTCCTTCAAGACTGTTGGAAGACCATTTCAGGTGACTACCTCTTGAAGCTCATCAAGAGAATGCCAAGAGTGTGCAAAGCAGTAATCAAAGCAAAAGGTGGCTACTTTGAAGAACCTAGAATATGACATATTTTCAGTTGTTTCACACTTTTTTGTTATGTATATAATTCCACGTGTTAATTCATAGTTTTAATGCCTTCAGTGTGAATCTACAATTTTCATAGTCATGAAAATAAAGAAAACTCTTTGAATGAGAAGGTGTCTCCAAACTTTTGGTCTGCACTGTACCTTTATCTTACTAATATGAATCTTTCAGGATTATATTAAAATACAATTTCTTTCATCTCGATCACCTTCTTTTTCTTTCATTCTCTTTATCTTGGCCCATTTCTCTTCCCTTCCCATAGCTGGACTTTAATTTATAGAGTATTTTCATTTTCATCTGCCAGTGAAGAAAGTAAACATTGGGTCAGCTGATTTCTACATTTGTGTTTTATGAATAATTTTATTGGAATATTAGAAGTGAATTTGCTAAAGGCTACCAAAAAAGCTATGGAACTACAGTTAAATTCATTTCATCAATCAAATTCATCAATTAAATTCATTCACAATATGTGCCCATTCATTACTAATCTTAAACCTAATATGCTGAAAACAGCTATTAATGTTTCCTGTCTTATCACATTGACAATTACAAATTCCTTGAATCACAAGTTATATATTTTCAGTTCAAAATAGGGAAATTAGACAGTGTCTCATTTTGAATCCCTGATGAATTCTGTCAGTCATTTACCATTTCTATTGTAAAACAGCTGCCAAACATTAAATGTTTAGCAACTTTAATCTTATCTGGCACATTATAACCAACTAATTTGGTCAACTGAAGCATCGCTCTGGAATTCATGCTTAACCCACCTACTTTAATTTGATTGGACCGTTTCAAGTTTTCATTTTGACAATGACTTGCACTTAGGCATGTTAATAATCTTGGTGTCACGTAATCTGCAATTGTTCGTAACTATTATTATGTACATCTCAGAAAAATACAGAGGTCTGGACCTCAGGGACCTCAATGCCATGTATGATTGTGAGTAAATGCTGACAATTTACAGTTTACAGTCTATATCCTCGTTTCATCCCAAATAATATTCAGATTTCGGAATACTCTTTGACTAAAGTAGGCAAAACAAAGACCGATTCTCTTCATAGTCTCCAAAACTAATTTCTGAAGATGCTTCGCGGAAAAGCTCCTTCCCTAATGGTTTATGTAAACACATTTATTTTATTCAGGCTGATTAAGTGCAGACACTCCATGACAACTTCTCTCATCTACACCCCTCCCGTCCCCCGAAAGCGGCACATCAGAAAACGGTGAGGTCTGCACTCTTTATCCGAGAGTGCCATTAGTGCCATTACTTCAACTCTGATCACATTATGCTGATAAATACATATTATACGTGCATGTTCCCATCTATGGTCTAATGTGACTCACCCAGTGTGTTCAGGTTTATGTGTGGGAGATTGAAAAAAAAGAAAGGGGAGAAAAAAACTCAAGATCTTCAAAATGGAAATGTTTTAGCTCCAGCTCGCTCAAGATCTGATCGGAGCCTCAGATGGCAGCCAGCATGATGGGTGACAAGACCGTGAAGTGTCAGCTGCTCAGATGTGCTTCAAAAGAACAACACATTTAACAGGGGAAAGGGAATCCATAGGTTCTATCACGGAAATAAGCCACTTCTCGTCTGATCACTTACTCGGTCTCAGTTAGTCATGTCAGGCATCCCGTGCTCCTGTCACGCTTGCCTTTCCTGAGAAAGTTATCATTTTTGGCATTGTGCACTCTGATCAGGAGCTTAGCTGGTATTATATGATGGTGAGGACATGGAACTACTGAGCCTACTGAATATTAATTAGATTATGTCATCATTAATATTCATGAAGTTTCATCACTTCCTTTTATCTAAAGGAATTGAATGAAAGTATGACATTTGCTTTAAAAAAAAAACGATTTTACCAACACACTATAATAATGACACACAATTTCAGATCATTTTTGACACCACCGATGTCCAAAGGTCCTCACTGACCGCACTCATGCTGCCCCTGATCATTTATGCAGGCAATGTTGTCGAGACAAGCCTTACCTTGACCCCCCGGACACGGAACTCCGCTAAAGCTCGGCTCATTTTGGCAGAAGCCGCCGGCAGATCCTTTCCACTGGCAATGACTTTCACCAGGAGGGAATCGTAATGAGGGGAGATGACAGCACCCTGGAAAGCAGACGCGCTGTCCAGCCTGATACCCATGCCCTCTCCACTGCGAAAGACCTGCCCGAGAGGAAAGAAGAGGATGGTCAGAATACAGATTTAGTTTAATCGTTGTGTGCTTGAGGGACTTCACTTGAAAGAGTCACGATTTTAGACTTTAGACATCATTTTAAATAGTACACTGTAAATGTCCTTTTTATATTTTGCCACTTTTTATTTAAATTTAAAAAAAATAAATGTTTAGCATAACTGAAAAGTTATCTGTAGGTAATCTATAGGTTACTTACACTAAATGCAACACATTATTTACTGACTAAATTAAATCACACCCATTATAATCAATATAGTTTGCAACACTGAAAGAAGTAAAATCGTGGCCTAATGGTTAGAGGGTTGGACTCCCAATCGAAGGGTTGTGGGTTCTAGTCTTGGGTTCTAGTCTCGGGCCGGATGGAATTGTGGGTGGGGGAAGTGCATGTGCAGTTCTCTCTACACCTTCAATACCACGACTTAGGTGCCCTTGAGCAAGGCATCGAACCCCCAACTGCTCCCCGGGCGCCGCAACATAAATGGCTGCCCACTGCTCCGGGTGTGTGCTCACAGTGTGTGTGTGTGTGTGTGTTCACTTCTCTGTGTGTGTGCATTTCGGATGGGTTAAATGCAGAGCACAAATTCTGAGTATGGGTCACCATACTTGGCTGAATGTCACTTCACTTTTTCACTTTTTATTTCACTTTATTAGTTGTTTTCTGGGGATTTTTCCTGTCATGTTTCACAGCCTCTCCAGCTACTTCCATTTTCCTTGCACCTTTTAAAATAAAGATTGTTTAAAATAATATATACACTTAACCATGAAAATTACATAAAGGCCAGCTCATCATTTTCTGTTCTTTAAAATCTACGAATTTAAAAATCATCCTTTTAACCAATTTCAAATTTTCTCTAAAATTATCTTTATATTACATGCATTTCTGCTAAAATAAAACTGGACACTATTGTCTAACTAATTTCTAATTTTCTCTAAAATTATCATTATATAACACATGCATTTCAGCTGAAATTAAAGTTTGATTCTATTTTAGTTTCATTTGACTTCTGCTAATACATGGCCTCCAGCTTACACCTGCTTGGTTCATGTTGGTGAACATTCTAAGAAGTATTAAAACTTAATTAGGTTAGTCTTAGAAGTGAATTCTGTGAAATGCATTTAAATGCGGCAGATTTGTTCAGTGGCACTCCAAGTTGACAACTGTTCTCAGAAACCACATCAAATGAAGCAAAATATTATGAAAATACACATACAAGGCAGGGGCAGACGATTTGGCATGAGTGGCACTGATAGGAGCAGTTACTCAAAGGTGAACAGGTAAAAATGGCTGTTGAAAATGCTTTGCGCATGATCTGAAATATGCTGTGAAGATTGAAGGGTTTGAATGCAGAGTGTTAAAGGTGCAATTGAGCGATTTAACAAAACGGCTCTCCAGGGCGAGGCACAGGAGGCGGCCCTCAGACGCTTACTAAGCATGAGGTAAAAATAAAAAAAGCAACAATTTTAAAATCTAACATTTCGCAGAGAGCTGCCCGCTTGAATGTAGAGCAACAGCCGACACAAGTACCTCAGGGGAGGTGTGCAGGCAATAAGAACAAATTGGATGGGAAAAAAAACACTGAGACACACAACATGGACAAAAACACTCACAATGCAGCCAACTGCCAGCAGTCATTTGCTGTTGCAATTGTGCTTCGTCTCAGCCACTGGCGTCCACATTACAATCATCAGCACAGTAAAATTGATTTGCGCAGCTGAGAGATGGCACCAACAGAGGTATTGTAAGGGTGGGGTCTTACAGAGAAATTTAATGAGAAGAGCGAAACAAGCCAAAACGGAAAAAAGAAGCTGAGGCCTTGGCTTCATTACAGTCACTCTTTGGGTAATGGCTAAGATTGCTCAACATCAATTATGACGCTACTTATGACATAAGACATGCTAATGAACAGTAAATCCACTGGATATTATACAAGTGTCGCCACAGCAATTCAAAAAGAGTAATTTGATATCACTTAAATTGAGTGGAAACTTGATTTGACGTCATTAATGGCTTCTGCCACCCAGTGAGATGACTGTCAGCATTTCTCTGTCATTTACACCGTGAATGCCTCTAATAAGTGATTCAACTCAAATGATTTTATTAATTATTGAATAAGTCAATGTGAAACCAAAATGGATGCCACTTTTCTTAAAAATGCATTCAGAAATAAAAAAAATTAAAAAGTTTTGAAAACTAAGATATGGAATGGGGGTAAAATCCCCACATTTTTTGTTGAATATTTTGACATATTGTAAACTGGGATTCATGCTGACATTTCATAAACTAGCGTTCATTTCAATTACAGTCAAAAAAACATGAGAAATGCCATGGCATCATATCATTATCCGACAAACTCCATGCTGATCCATCCGGCTCAGCTTTTGCTTAGAAAAATGAGACAGGGCAGCCATAACAGCGATCCAAAGCTGTGTACTTGGCTTTTCATCATCAGACAGATGCTTTAGGACAGGATTTCTGTTGAAGCGCCACTGATCTGGGTCACAGCAAGAATTCTGGAGGAAGTGCGTCTCACAAAGAGATCTGAAAAGGAAGGCAGGCAAGCCAAAGCTCTGCATGGGTCAGTCTTATTCTCCTCATCTCTTATTCCATGTTTTTTTTCCTTTTTTTCCTCGAGCTGGTTGTAATTGGGAGCAGGGCTGAAGTAGATGCTGAAACTGATGGATGTCTTCTTCACCGCCATGGGCTTGAGTCAAATGAGAGCTTTAAATACAATTACAAACCTCTACCTCTCATGCCGAGAGAAGACAGGAAGAAAAGGAATATAGGGCCTTGGACTTTACTATGTATTTTCATTTTAATTCATCATTTGGTACAATCCTCTTATTGTGTACGTTTTTACATTTTACTTTTCTTTGAAAAATATGACAATACCCGACAATTCTGGGTATGATGACATAATTAACTGAAACAACAAAACTCATTCATATTAATGTATACATTATAATGCACCCATCTGTATTTATGCGTTTTGCTTGAAATAAATAAATACTTATATTTAGCAAGGATGCATTGATTAAAAGTAAAGACATTCATAATCTGGGTGCACAATTTTTTCAGCCTGGTTTTCATACGAGAACCTGGAGATTTGGATTGGTCCTCACACCACACATAGTGTGACCCATCAAATATAACTATAAAAAAATTAATAATAGTGAAAATATTATTGCAATTTTTTTATTTTAATCGTTTTATTTTTAAATAAAAAGGGAGTATTAAATACAAATACAATTATTGTATAGCAAACTTAAAAAATATATTTATATTATTATTATTATTATTATTTTCATAATTTTTAAACTGAAAATCAGCAATCTTTTATTTTGGCAGGTTAGCAGCATGTAAGTTTATGCGCTTCCGGCTTAAGGGCTGGAAATGTCATAGTTGTCAGAAATGTCACAGTTTTGCATTGTACTTTGAAAACGTTAGCGGGTAGCCTAGATTCATGCTTTCAGTTTGAATAGAAATCTTAAACAGTACAGTTTGTCGTTCTTAAATGGTAATTGTTCATTAACAGCTGTCAACCATGTCAGTACGCAAACGCACGCTCTGGACTTATTTACACAGCACATTTCTTATTTTGGTCGCACATGCGGACCACTTATGTTCACCAGTTTATAATGTTACAAAATATTTATATTTCAAATAAACGCTGTTCTTTTAAACTTTCTATTTATCGAAATAACACAAAACATGTTTTACGTATCCACAAAAATCTTAAGCAACACAACTGATATTACTGATAATAAGAAGAAATGTTTCTTGAGCATCAAATCAGTATATCAGAATGATTTCTGAAGGATCATGTGACACTGAAGACTGTAATGATGCTGAAAATTCAGCTTTGCATCACAAGAACAAATTACATTTTAAAATTAATATTAAAACTGAATTTTTTTTTCATACAATTACTCTTTTTATTCAATTTAAAGAAACTAATTTAAAGAAAACTTACCAAGCCCAAACTTTTTAAATGATAGCAAAATTATAATTCAAAAAATTAAATTAATATTAATTTTCATATCCAATTTTTGTGCTATATGATTTTTGCAAGGTTTAATTTAAAACTATGTGATTTGATTCAATTACAATGTGTAAGTATCTTAACAGCAAAGTGCCCATATGGGGATAATGTTCAATCTGACTTTTACAACATTAACAGCACATGAAACAACATTTACAGTAACTTTAAATAATATGCTTAAATAAAAAATAAAAAAGGAATATAATAATACAGCAAAACATTTAAGAACAATAACACTGAGCCAATTATACTTCCAAAGAGACAATATCCAGTTGCTCCCTACAACTTTTGCAGTGAATAAATATATACACTTCCTACAATTTGGAAACTAGTTTGAGGTGGTCAAATACCCTGTGAAGTCTTTGCACAGGACTTTTGGGTAGCTGGAACATGCCCATGGAGTTTTACAAGTTACTTCCTGAATGCAAGAGAACAACAGGGAGACTTCTGACTGTGCATTAGAGAGAGAGAGATAGAGCGAGAGAGATTTCAGCAGGCGAAGGGTAGAGTTTCAGAGACAGCAAGAGAGAAATGGTAACAGAGGAAAGAGATCCCACGGTTTCTGAGCTCCTAGCAACCCTGCATGCTCTAACAGGCAGAAAACCATCACAGCAACCAAGGAGAGATGAGCGAGAAACATTCACCCGATTGTTTTATCTCGGAGGGAATATGAAATTTGATGCATGGAAGATCGTGTCTCGGAGCATGTCAAACTAATCAAAATGGTTTCTTTTTTAAAAAGTTTTGATTTAGCTTGAAAGATTGTCTCATCTAAAAGAAGATCCAGGATATGGAGTTCAGAGCAGCACTTATTTCCCTTCTGGCAAAAGATGGACTGGGAATAAAACATCCCACTGCATCATATGGGTGTGTGTAATACCCATCTAGTTGATAAATATTAATATTTTCTGTAATTTGACTTATAAAATAACTTTAATATTACAAACAGCAATTACATAAACGCTTCAGTGGTCAAATGTTTATAATGTTACAATAATATATCAGACTCCATGATTTGATTTTACTGACTCGATTAACAGGACACATACCGTACAATGATATTACAACATTCACTTCACATCATGTTTGGTTCGAAGCATGTGAAGGAGACTCATGCAGACGGTTAACAGCAGAAACATGACGGGCAGCTAGAAAATGTTACCTGCTAGGACACAAATCATTTTCAGAAAGTGGAAACTGAGTTTCAGAGTTACAGAGTGTTGGAGAAGCCGCTTTGAAACTTTAGCTGGCTAAATTATTTATAATAATTAGTTTTTTTTAAAAAAGTACAAGCTCCTAAAAAAAGGAGCTAATTAAAGCTACTAATGATATTTTTAAATATACTGTTTAACTCCTTAAGATATTATTTATAATTCAATTAGAGCAGGTTTTTTCTGACACACAAACAATGTGGAATAAAATTGCTTAAACATTTATGAAACTGCATCAAACTTGAACAAACATTTGGTCCGTTTGCCGCAGCGGCCCCTCAAATGCAGGGCCTGGTGCGATCACACCAGTTGCACCCCCTTTAAGGATGGCCCTGGGTATACTATAGGTATCAGAAGCAGTAAACACCACAATCTCGGTTTACTTCTCATTCAGACTTAAAAAATGTAGGACCATCCATGCTTTAACATCAAAGAGACAAGCAACCACAGGATCTAACCATTCTTATGTTTCAGAGAAAGATACATTTCTCATCTGCATAAAAATGGAAACTTACAGCATTACTTCTCAAAGACAGAACCAAGTGGAAGCATATAGAGAGAAAACAACAAGGGAGCAAAAGTAGAACCTTGGGGGACTCCACAAGTCAAAGGGACAGATCCAGAGTGAAATAGGCCAATATTAATTTCGAAACTGCTTTTAGTAAGATAGGATTGAAACCAATTAGAACAGTTTTATGCCCATCACTTATTATAAGAGGGACAGAAGAACATTGTTGTATACAGTGTCAAAGGCAGCACTCACGTCTAATAGTACCAGTGCTACAGAATACCCAAAGTTGGTAGCTAAAATAACATCAAGCACTTTTAAAAGAGCCTTATCAGTGGAATTAAATTTCCTAAAACCTGACTGAAACATATCAAATATTTTTAAATCAACCAAAAAACTTTGGAGTTGGTGAAGAAATACTTTCCCTAGAATTATAGCTAAAAATGGAAGGCTAGAAATGGGTCTTAAATTTGATAAATCAAAAGAATTTAAATTAGGTCTTATAAGTCTGTGTTGTACTAATGCCTGTTTTAAATAGTCAGGAACAACTCTTAACTCAAGGCATGTTTTAATCAAATTTAAGGGAGTTGGATCCACTACATTCAACACTTGTTTAAGTAACAGTGGGGGAATTATATCTAATGGTGAACCAGTTGGTTTGAGTTGTAATTTAAATGTAATGTAATTTAAAAACGTAAGAGAAATTTATGTAAACTGGCTTAAGACACCTGTATATTTTAAATGGACTGCAGGGTCTCCAGCAACAAGTTGAATGGTATGCCTAATCTCAGAATATCTTATTCATAAAAAAAACTGTCAGAAACACTCAAACATAGCTACCAACTCTGTAGGATAAACACAGACAACCAGGTTTAACACAGCATTGATGGTACTGAAAAGAGTTCTAGGATTTGTATGATTTTTGGTTGCCTGGTGAGACTGAAATCTATCAGGGTAAATGCAGTCTGTGTGTGAGCCGCAGATGTGCTTTTGTGCGCGAGTGTGCAGTGACATTTCCACATTACAGTGAGTAATGCCACAGGCTCCTTCTCATCATCATGCAGGTGTGTGTGTGTGTGTGTGTGTGCTTGGGCACATGTATCTCACTCCATCTGGAGATCGAACCAATCAGAGTTGTGAAGTGTCGTGATCTGGGAGTGCCTGTGCATTAAGCGACACGTACATACAGTAGTCAACATTTAAAGTGGATCAAAAAATGTTCATAAAAGTTAAACAGTATTGTTTTGGTTTTAGGACAACTTTCATGAAAGGTTTTGATCAACTTCAAATGTCGTCTACTGTACATGCATATAAATAAACAGGGCACAGTTTGCGTGGTTTTCTGTGTGCATTACTTCCTCCTCCAAGTTGCAACAGCAATTGGGCAAACTCAAAATGGCCACATGCCAATCTGGTCTTTTCCTGCCCACCCCATCTTTCCCTCGTGTTTACACAGCATCCCTTCTCTGTTAAATAGGTCACTTCACCTCCCCCGTTTCTCCAACAGCCTCAGATCTGTTTACCCTGAGTCTATGTTAGCATCGCTATTCTGTGGGGTTTAACCTGAACATGTTTGTCCTGGGGTCTGCCCAGAATCCCACCGCTAGGCAAACACTAATTGTGGTAGAACATTCTGGCAGGAAAAAAGCCAAACAGTATTATGTACATCAATATCTAGGAATCGACAACTCCACTATGACAACTACCACCATATGCATCATTAACTAGTCATTAACTTGTTTGAAAACAGTAATAATGTGCTCAGGAAGAACCCAGACAGAAAAAGCCCACAAATTTTTAGAGAAAAATTTAGGGATGTACCTGTATTAAAAACGTGGCTCATACCAATAAGTTATTTTGATGTTGTGGCCAATAATTACAGTAGGGGTGACCCCGAATAGTCGACGAATCGATGCTTTGATGGAGCTCAAATGATTTCACATAGAACTTGCGGTTTTCTATAATATTCTTAATATGCAGCCTATTATGATAAAGCTGTGAATAAGTATCTGAAAAGAAAGAAGCTTCAAATAAATATTTTAAAGTGCGTGAATTAATCCAACCACCCCTATAGAGTTATGTTTCACTTTCCATAATCCGTGACCGACAGAGCAGCATCTTAGCGGCAGGGACTTAAAACTTTACCAAAACTCAAACTGACACAGGCAGAGACTGGATTTTTTCGATCAGGAAGGGTACAAGGGATTTCAAAACATGTCAGCTGGTGTATATATACCTTGGATATATTATTTACCTGCTTTAAAATGCATTTTGAGTCAAGCGCTTCATTGCATCACTACGGTGATATCTCTTCAGGTCAAACTACAATGCAGAATATTAATACCGTATTTTTCGGACTATAAGTTGAACCTAAGTATAATTCGCATCAGTCCAAAAATACGTCATGACGAGCAGTGCTTCAAGTGTGTCCCAAAAGAGGTGCCGGTACTCTATTATATCCTATATATATATATATATATATCAGTGGCGTAGCCAGGGGAGGGGCCATGGGGGCACTGGCCCCTCCTGAAAACTGATTGGCCCCCAGTGTGCCCCCACATTTCTACTTGTCTGTCACTCACAAATTCAAATTATAATCTTTCAGTTTAGTAAATAACTCATGATTGAGTCGCGATGCTTCTCAAAGAGGACCAAGAATAGCGAGCTGCTGTTTTCCAACGAAAAAAGCACCTATTTTAAATAGCTTATGTTTTTCGATTAGCGAGTTGTTGCAGTGCAAGAAGTGTTTGGTACTAACGTTAACGTCTTTCGGTGTTAGACAGACCAGGTTCGATGACGATGTTATCTCCTAGAGCAGCCCAAGATGCTAATCATTATATTTACTATGCTCCTCTGATGCTGAATGTAAAAGGGGTTTACTGCGTTACGATTTACTTTTTTATTTCGGCCGAACGCGCCGATATAGGCAACAACGCAATTTAAAGCAATGGTTTAAAAAAAACTATAATAGCAATTCTAATAAAGTCATTACTGAATCATGCAGTCGATTAGCGACTTTTATCACTCAAGTGAGGTGACGAAACAAATCGTGTAATGTTTGTCTAACGCTCCACACTTGAGACTTTTTTTTAAAAGTCTATATGGGTGAGACACATGCAAAAACATCGTTTTTTTTTTACTGGTCAATTTTGAGATTTGGGGCTGTTTGTCTTCAGTAACATGTCTTCTTTCAGACTTGTGGTGAAAAAAAAAGTCCAAAATACACATATAGGTCTTTATTTTTCTACACCTTTAGTCTATTTGCGTCTGTAGATTTCTCATAAATTCAGTTGGCGTTCTAAATCACCATGGTGCTCCGCGATTGCTGTCTGCACCCTGGAAAGCTCTCTCTCTAGCTCTCTCTCTCTCCCTTCACAGAAGTTATTGACAAAACGTCATTTGATGACACCCAGAAACATTCTCAAAAAAATCATACATAATTATTTAATGCATGATTAAATAGCAAACTGCTGCTATGCAAATTGAATGGGATGTGGATAATAAACAAAAACATTATGAAATTACATTAAATGTATATTAGTTATATTAATTAATTAACTGTGTATTTATTTCTATGTATTATTAATGTTATTCTGCATTTATATAAATAAGGCTATTATATTATATAAGGCTATTATAAATAAATTATATTATTATTATTTGTGAGTTGTACACTATTCATACATTGGATTATTTTATTTATTACAGTTTTTCTTTCACTTTTGTAAAGTGAAAAGTTAATACAAATTGTATTCATAGCCTATAATAAAAGATAATGAATTTCAAACCTTAACTAAACATATTTTTATTCAAAGATAAACCGTCTGTCTGCCACAAGAAACAACAACATTAAAATCATGAACTCAAATGTCATTGTAAAAAGAAGAAAAAAAAGAACAATGACTGTTGTAACAGTGCATAAATCAGACGTTTCTGTAACACTACGTTAATGAGCTTAAACTTATTTTTTGTACACAGTGCCGTGAACTGTCAATCACTCCTGTACGAGTGCATCACTGTCCTCACAGCTGTAGCAACTTGCGCTCTCTTCATCAAGCTTTTTTAAAAAAAGGGGACAAAAAGGTTGTATTGTCTTTGCGCATATAGATTAATTTGATAAATGAATATCTAAATTCTAACCTAGCCGCCTACGGTACTTTTTTAGAAAAAAGATGCTGCAGCCAATGAGCAGCCGGCGGGGGCTGGTTGCAGGATGATTCCTCCGCAGACAGTTTTTAATGTTATCAGACAATAACTACTCAAGATTTTGCTTTATAATAATTTTCGGGACAATTAGGGCCAGATTCGGGATTCGGGACAACAGTTTAGATATCGGGATTGTCCCGAATTTTTCGGGATATCTGGTCACCCTACCTGGAAGAGCTACTGCATTATTTCATTAGCTTGCGTCTGACCTGCAGAGATATAAGTGTGGTCTGGTGGGATTTCAGCCAGTGAGCCATCTGATTTTGACTGTGTTGTTTAAGTACTGAGAGTCAGAAACCAGTAGCGCATATTAAGTTCCCTCTGTACTTGAATTATTATCAAACCGAATAGGCACGTTTCACACAGGCTTTATGGCCACGTTGAGTACAGACATCGGCAAAAGCGACGCATGCGCTATTTACCTACTTGTAAAACTCAAGGGAATGTAGTCTCTACTCTCGGTGGGATGATGTGGAGCTTACATTAGCAACAGCGGCAGCGCAGGCAAAATATTAAAACCTTTATTAAAACAGATGTCCAAATGAGCGTACCAGTACGCTCAAAGCACGTTCTGGGCGCACGGAGAGGTGGCGGTACGCTAAAGAGCTATATTTGGAAGTGGCGGTACTGAGTACCGGTGCGTACCGGCCCACTTAAAGCACTGATGACGAGGAATAAAAACATAAGTAGCATTTATTTAGAACCAAGTGAAAGCATTTCCGTCTACAGCCATGACAGGGCACTCTACACTGCTCAGTGGTAGGCTACTGGAGTACTGAGCAGCATAGTGTCCTCTGGCGGCTGTAGATGGTAATGTTTTCTATTGGTTCATATCAAATTCATTTTGATAAGTCGCACCTGACTATAAGTCGCAGGACCAGCCAAACTATGAAAAAAAAAGTGTGATTTATAGTTTGGAAAATACAGTTACCATGACTGGGACTGTTATATACATACTATTATAATGAGAAGGCCATTATACAAAAACGCTGTTCATTTTTGGAGTTTAGCTGCTGTTTCTGCACATTGTTTCATGAAGAACGTGTCCACAAAATGAGTTCATTCAGAGGCCCTCAGATATGTTCATTTGGGATCTTTTTGCACATAGCCTATAAGTCTTAATATTAACGTTATGTTGTAAAAATAACAAATTGTATTCTATATGCAATTATGAGTTGAATCCCATTGATTAAAAACTTGCTATCAAATGCGACACTCTTCTGGTCATCTTCAGCGCGCGCATCTCAAAACAGAAATGCAGAACATTAACTGCTGATGTTTAAGACTAATGTTATAATGAGAGCTATCGTATATTATTACACCATTATATACTATTGTAAAAATAATAATAATAATACAATTGTTAAGGTTTTTCCGACATTAATCTATTAATCAAAAAATGTAAACAATTTACCCCATTTATATCTGCAAGGTGTTCGCTACACATTTTCCCTGTGTGTTAACATCAGTAATTATGTTAGTCAAATGTCTGACTTGACTCTTGTTACTGTATTTTGCCCTGCCCCCAAACATATGATTCAACTATCAGTCGAATATCTGCAAGATTCGAAAATTCTGATTCGACTATGAAAATCCTTAGTCGGGTACACCCCTAAATTACAGTAATTAATGGCAGGTATTTATTAATTCTGTACTATTTAGCCTAAATAAATTAAAATTAAATACTTTTTTTTTTTTGGCATCACAAAATTATAATGTACAATATGAAAAAAAATATTTATATAGAAATTTGACAGATTATATAAGTTAAAACCACAATATAGTGAAATATCATTACAATTTAAAATAACAGTTTTCTATATTCATATATTTTAAAATGTAATTTCTGTAATGCCAAAGCCAAATTTTCAGTGTCATTACTCCAGTCTTCAGTGTCACATGATTCTTCAGAAATCATACTAATATGCTGATTCATTGCTAAAGAAACATTTAATTTTAGCAGTGTAAATAAACTTAATTTTCAAAGTAATCATTATCAGAAATAAACATGATATAATAATAAAAATAATCACAATTGATTAATCAGCATTTTAAAAAAGTCCCAAATACTTTCTAAAATCTGATACATTATGCATCCTTATTAAAATAATTTAGCAGAAGCTGAAAGCATAACCAAAACACCAAAATAATACAGTACGTGTGACTAACCGCAATATGAATTTGTCTTTGAACCAACTGACATAAATAATCCAAACAAGCTGATCTACTAACACTTTTGTATTAGACTTCTCAAATTCTACCCCTTATAAACATTTGATTACCAACTATACCATTATCCATCATGACTCCGCAGTCAAATTCAACACCGTGAACACACATCAGAATGAAAGAAAATTCTGTTTTAACATGCCCTTAACCCCGTCCTGTCAGTCTCGCTAGCCGTTTTTCCCCAAATAGGGGCCAAGAAGAAACACACCAGCACTTTGACAAGTCCAAAAGGAGCACGAGCGAGATTCACCGTGCTGAAAAATACATCACACGGTCTTGTCGGCCTCATCTGTAAGCGCTCCTGGGCTCTCTGGAGGAAGGAAGCACAGAGTATTGAAAGGGTCATGACCTCCAGGGCCTCCAAGGTCCGACTAAAGAGCGCTCGCTCAAAGCAGTCTCATGCAGCGCAGGAGAAATATGCCCTGCTTCAATCACAAGGGCTCCATTTTTCCCCTAAGACACAGGATCAGTCAGATTGGAAGTCATGAAGCAAAAAATGAAAGTGATTTCTATTATTGCACATGAGGTTATGGATGATCCACACTGAACTGGGGATAAAGAACATATGAAGGTAATTTAAATTCTTTATTAGAAAACTAAATGTTCAGGTTAATTAACCCTTATTAACAAGTATACGCGTTCTGAGGCATTTTCTCCTGATAACCCCGAAAAGAACTTCAATTACACTTTCAGTTTTGATTGTACAGATAAGAGTAATACATCAATCGAATCTGTAAAGGGTCTACTTTTTTGTATACAGACATAATAAACAACAAAACTTTGTGCATTTATAAAATAAAAATAACATACGTAACATAACATAATAACATAAGGTGTGCTGTCTGCAGCCTTTGTCTACGCTGATCTTAATTTAGACATGCGTCATTAAAATGAATTTTAACTTCGTGAATACTCAACAAAGAGACATGAGAGAGATTTCAATAGAAAGCCTGATATGTCTACTTTTAAAATAAACAAGTGCTGCCGAAAATAAACATTCTGTGATAAAGTAATCCATATGAAAACAACGCGATGTCCGTTTTTCATGTCTCTCTTCATTATCTTCTAATGTGACCACTCCCCGCGCTGAACGCTCTATTCAGTTATTTATATACTTGTACTAGTTTTCATATAACGTGTGATCATTTTACTAGTTTTTTTTGTTTGTTTGAAGAAAATCTGATTGTTAAAATGATTTCTGAAGGATTGTGTAAATGGAGTAATGATGCAAAAAAATCTTTGATTTTTCCTAATTTTTCCTAAAATGGTTTAACTGCACTCGCAAGTGAATATTAAATTATATTGTGGGATAATTAAATAAATTCTAAATAAACTACAAACATAAAATGTATACATTTATTTTGCCCTCACATTCTTTCTTGTAACTCTTCCCTCTCAGTGACACACAGATGACTGAAAGGCTCATTATGCAGCTCATTATGCAGGCCTTTGTCTTCTCAGGTGTAAATCACAATGATATTCATGATAGTTGACACCTACTCGCATATGACGTTTACAAACATTTTTTTTATTATTTTCTGTGAGTGAGTAAACAAGATGATTTTCACAATTTAGAAAGAAAAATTCTAGTCTACAAGCTCCAGTTCTCAAAAATCCCTGGAACCATTGTTCTTTATGTGTTTTATGGCCTTATACCATCTAAATGGTTAAAGTCTAATCTAACTGTAATCAGCTAGTTTAGTTTTTTTCACTAACCACACATTACATTTTTTTTTTCTCAAAAACACAATCATGTACATACATGCTGCTCACATATTATAGCCCAGTTTGTGCTTATTACAGTTACATTAGACTTTAACCATTTAGATGTTATAAGCAACTAAAAAAAGCAGAAATGTCAGGCTATGACAAAACTTCTCCAGGCCCCAAAAATACCCTTAGACTCCAGAGGGTTAAGATGAGTTTTGCCATGTTTGTTTGGCACCATTTAAACAAGCCCTGTTCAGCTGCAAGCAATATTTTTTTATTTGTGTTTGATTTAACTGAGTCACACACACTCGCAAACAAACATTTGGCATCTACAACAAAAAACTGGCCCCTAATACTCTCAAGCTCTCACAGATCGAACAAATCACAGTGACATGGCAGCAGCCCAAACCAGCTGTGACTGCCACTGAGCAATTAGAGCATCAGGGGACTACGCCATCCCTTCTTGACTCGCCTCCATTATCCCTCCGTCGGCACACAGTTCACGTCATGGACACATGTGAGGCAAGTGCTGCCAGCTTTACAGCAGCGTCATAATTACACATTCATAGACGTCATGAAATAAAGATGCGACAAAGGACCCTGTGTGAAATGAGACTTGCAATGGCACGTGCACATACACATGAAAGAGCCATGAAACATCACGCTCAAGTATGCATGTTATCACACCTCCACTCATAGTCTTGCACACCCTGCTGACTTGTGCTGAGGAAATAATGAGTCAAAAGGGGCACAAAAATACTATTTTAACAGATTTTCTGGAAGAAAAAAAACATGGAGTTGTGTGTGCTTGTGTAAAATTCATCACCACAGTACTTAATAAAGCCATTGTGTGTTGCCAGAGCATTGCTAATCAGTTGCTAAGGTGTTTTTACTGGCTGTTACATGTTGCTAAGGCGTTCCAGGGTGATTGCTAGGGTGGTTCTTTCTAACCCATGTCAACAGAGTTCACCGCTTGAATACAAAACTCACTGACAAAACACTAGGCTTTTGTTTGGTAACCAGGGTGTTGCTACAGGGTTACTAACCCTACTTAAAAAACAGCTAAAAGCAGCCCTAAGCTGGTTAGCTGATCTTACCTGGTTTAAGCTGGAAGCAACAGAATTCAGCTGGTCTCCAAGACTGGCCAAGCTGGTTTTAGCATGTTGGTCTGCAGGTATCCCAGCCTGAACAAAACACCTCGAAAACAGCAAGCAGACCAGCTATGACCAACTGAAAGACCAGCTAAAACAAGCCTACCAGTTTACCAGGGGGGTGGGTTCAGCAGGGAGGTGTTCGTACTGGATTTTAGCACTTTGTTAAGGTGTTCTGGGTAGTTTCTAGGGGACTGTCTGCTCGCCTAACAGACTGTTAGCTGGTTCCATAAAGACTGCATAGCCAGTAATATAAGAAAGCCAGCAAGATGAGAGAAGGAATGTTTTTTGGGTCTGAATGCAAAGAAAAATGAAAAAGATTGCATGCTAACTCAGAAACAAAGAGAGAGGGAGAGTAATCACAACAATTGAAAAAAAGGTGAACCCATGAATTAAAATAGCCAAAGGAGGTTGAACCGAGCATATATTGTACGTTTGTATGTTTTCCATGTGACAATCCTGCACATGACCAACGACTTCTCCCATGAAAACAATCCTTAACATAGTAACAATACGCCAAAGAATGAGAGAGAGAAGTAATTCCAGCAGTCAAGATTATGTAAAATTGCAAATACTGAAACGGTGATGTGTAGAGAACTACTCACAAAATAGAATAGAACAACAGAAGTTAGGGAAAAAAAAAAAAACTGAAGAATGTGATATAGATTGTGAAGGGGGAAAACAAGAAATTTTTCAGATTGAAGAAGCAGTGAGAAGAAAAAAAGCAGACAGAAGAGGAGCGCAAACAAAAAATTGAAAATTAGAAAGCACAAACACACCAAGAGAAACAAGGAGAGGTGGGAGAAATGAGTAACAGAAAAAAAAACACAGAAAAACAACAAGAGGAGGGGGGTTAACAGAGATAGTAGCTGGAGGTAAAACGAAGAAATAAGTAAAGAAAATCTTAGGATGTGCCAGAAAGTAGGATTTCATTACTTTCACAAATGGACTGTGATTTTGCAGCATATTTTATTCAGAATAAAATGCCAATCATAGTTAAATTCCAGCCCTGCCTATAGGGCCTCCTGGCAGGAAAGAATGGGAGACGAAAAGGAAGTCATGTTCATTTCAACACAATTCAGTAAAGGGAAAATTATCAATTTCATTTCAGGGGCAGACTGAAATATACAGTTTCAGCGAGGTGATGGCACACTGGAACCACCGAAATGGAGGTCTCCACAAACGTATTACCAGAGGACACAAAATATACGCTGTATGACAGGCAGCCCAACCAAGGCAATCTGCTGAGATGCTCTGGAATATACAGGGATATAAATGAAGACGTACAGAGAATTTTAAGAAGCTTTAGAGAGGAAGACAGACAAAACTTAATTGTCCTCGGCTGAGAATAAATTTCTCTGTCGTGCATGATGCTCAAACCATCCCAGATCAATGTGAGAGTCTGAATTTAAGATCAATAGAAAGAGCAGGTGCATAAAAGAGGAGAGGAACAAGGTAATTTATGGAGCAACAATGAGGGATTTGAGCTTTAGAGATTCATGTAAACTGCAGGCTTCCTCTGGATGCATCCAATTTGTCTCCGCGTATATCATATGAATAACATTCACTCCTCATTATTTCCAGCATGATCAAAGGCAGCAGTTTTATCAAAATTAATAATGTGAAGAAAAAAAAAAGTGGACGGACCATTTTTGAAGCCTTATCCTCAGATCTCCCACAGTTTGTTCAGTAAGCTCTGATGCATTTTTATCTATCTATCTATTTATCTATGTATCTATCTATCTATCGTCAAAACCATTAAAGGAAACCATTCAATAAGCCAACATTCAACATTTTTTATAACTTTTTTTTCCCAATTTACTTTACAAACTGCAATTCTGTCCCTTGTTCCTTCGATTCAATTACAAAAGCACATAAAAACGTATTAAAGTGTTTCTTTTTTTACCTCCTATGAGCAAGGGAACCAGCTAGGAAAAAGATATCTGGAAATAATTTTGAATGTGAATTAAGTGCTCAAAATAGGCTCATCAGTTAGCCCTACTGAGATAAACACAGGCCAACAGCATTCCAGCGGTATCAGAGGATGAAGCACAGCATGTACACCACATATCTCCCAGAATCCCAGCAACACCTGTTGTCCCCATACCAGCATTACATGACGGCATGAACGGAGAGGAGCGGCACCCGGAGGCATTGAGACACTTTCATCTTATTTAGCTGCAGCGATGAATATTGCAGCCAACATGCACAACAGGCAAACAGTTTAATGTTTTATTAAAATGTATATATTTTAGTTAAAAGCTGGAGATTCCAAAGCATTTTTAATCTCAACCTTAAAAAGATAATAGAAAATCAACATGAAATCTAAGTATTTACACAATCCTGGTCTTGTTTTGCATGATTCACTGGTTCACTTAAAAAGTTTTGTAAGAAAAACAAAGCTTGTAATTCTTTATATCTTCGAAATTGCAATCAAACTGAAAAACCTAGTATGAGAACCTTTTGCCAATCCAATCAACTCCCAATGGACATAATCAAGTCTTGACTTTCACTTTGAAATATGACACATTTTGGAAGTAACATGTTTAATGTTGACTGTCATTAAAATAAATATTCACAACATTCAGACCTTTATACTAGGGGTGAGTGGAAAATATTGCCAATTGCATGCTGATTATTTCATAAATTCAAGTTACTGCACCAACTTAAGTTGGCGTGAAAAAAACAACTTACTGATCTACGATTTAAGCTTCTTCTTCCTCTTCCTCTTCTTCTTCCTCTTCTTCTTCTACATTTTTAAATGTATCTCCTCCTAAAGCTTGTAAAGGTACAACCCCCAAACTCGGGTCAGACCTTCAGACTAGTCTGATTTGGATTGCTTTATCTTTTCTAACTGATTGGATTTATGATTGTTCGATAAAATCTACAAAACAATCTCAGACTTTTGTTGAGTGTTTAACACAGTCATGAGGCAAGTCATTTTACTCCGCAAGCCATCTTTAAAATGCCTCTTGGGCATACAAGTGCAGCTCCTAACTCTTTGAATGGGAAAACATCAAATTCTCCAAAACTGTTTTGCCAAGCATATGATTAAATTTCATATTTGAAATCACCAATGAAATCTGGTCTCATAAATGTTGTTTCTTTTGCTCAAATAGCATTAAAAAAAAGATTTATTTTTCAGGCTAGACCAGCCAATGTGCATGCACAGTCCTAAGTATGTTTCAAATCATGCTAAAAATATGCTATCTACATGCCACGCTCATGTGATCCTTTCATCTGATCGATTTTTGAAGGCAGCATTGATGCTGTGAATCCTGTGTTCCATTCTGTGATGATTGAGCAGTTTTAAGTGTGTAAATGTATATATTTGACTGTTTTGCACTTTTGATGTTAGTTCTAATGTGAAATCAGTATTATAGTAATTAAATATTAGTTTAGTTATCACCAAAACTATTTTCTTGTTCTATTTTGTTGTAGATAATTAAACTTTTACACTGCCTAAAGAAGCCTGTCTGAAATCAGTTTCATGAGGTGCCATCGTAAAAAAAAAAAACGCTGCCTGCAAAGTCACTTCTTGATAATGCAGTGAGCCAGCTGCCTGGGTTTTCGGATGCAGCTAATGTGTTAATCATGCTTAAAACACGTTAGCAACATGCTAATCATGTTCTAAACATGATTACCAACATGTTATCAAAATGCTAATCATGCTAACAACATACTAGTCAAGCTAGAAACATAAAATGCTAATCATGCTAAGATCATGTTAAAAAACATGCTGCCAACATGTTAATCGGTCCCACTTTATATTAGGTGGCCTTAACTACTATGTATTTACATAAAAAAATAAGTACAATATACTTATTGTGTTCATATTGTATTGTAAAACACTTTTGCTGCTATTGAGGTGGGATAGGGGTAAGGTTAGGGAGAGGGTTGGAGGTATGGGTAAGTTTAAGGGCGGGTTAAGGTGTAAAGTATGGGTCAACAGTGTAATTATAAATGTAATTACAGAAATTAAATACAGATGTAATTACATGTCGTTTTTTTTATATAAGTACAATGTAAAAACATGTACACAATAAGTACATTGTACTAAATTATTAATTAAAATGTTAGTACATAGTAGTTAAGGCCACTTAATATAAAGTGGGTCCTGTTAATCTTGCTAACAACATGCTAATCATGCTACAAACGTTATCTACATACTTAAATCACGCTAGAAGCATATTAACAGCATGCTAAAACCATGCTAGCAACATGTTAAATCATGTTAGCAATGTGTTAAATAATTTATAACTGCTTCAAACTTTCTGGCTAGGCTTTCTCAAGCCAACTTCAAAGTTTGTTCACAAACTTTACTCATATAGTTCAGTTTCTAATCAGAAGCAGACGCATTTTTGTTTTTATTCTAAATGTATACACATTCCTTAACTCACCAAAAGACATGCATTTTTAAGTGTGGCTTAAGAGTCCAAATACTTTTGAACCCAACTATATCCTAATATGATATAACCTGCAGGAAGAAATTTCAATGGCATTTTATAAGCCATTTTTATCTCTAGGGGAAGTCAGCTGTCTCTTATTGGTATGGACGTGACAAAAACTGCTCCACATAAAAGAGAAAAAGAACTGAGGAGTGATTGTTTGAGGCAACTCAAGGGTGCAGACAGTGCATTGGAGGTCAAACTAGTATAATTAAGAAATCTTGCAGGCATTCGTACTCCGAGAAGTGCTTCAGGCTAACCAGGCATCAGCAAACGTGATCCTTCAAAAACCTTTTCTTGTAGACATATCTGTGCAATTGTTCGTACACACATATGTGGCACAGGGGACCATATCCTATGCTGTATACCTGCCTGAGGTATTGAACTTAATTTTGTGATCGATTTAGTTGTTACACTTGGTGTCATCATGAAGCTAGAAGGGTTTTAGTGCCCCTTGAGCCATTAACTGCTGACAAGAGCAAAAGGAGAAAAACCCTCAAGGAAAATGCAGCTCTTTACTTACAGCAAACTGCTCGTGGAGCTGCTCTCAATGGCCATGATTTTACGTCAAGACGTATGTCTCTCACGGCCGTGCAGATGTCTAAAGGCCATTCAGGAACTCTCAGGTTCTGCTGAATCAGATGAATTAGTAAACACATTTGGGAGGATGTGGGGAACTCTCTTTACTTAAGGGCAGCTCAGTTGAATCGATTGGTCTCAAAAGGGATTCTGCTGCTCAGTTTAAACTGGGTAGACAGTCATTCTTATCGAACAAGGAGCTCATTAGGTGGGTAGGAGATCGGCAAACCTTTTTGGCATTATCTGGATTTATAGATAAATGGATCCAACACCATGGTTTTTTCTTGACATGGGGTGGGTGATATGTTTTTTTTTTTTTTATAAAGATCAAGATTTTAGTTACAATTTTTTGTCATGTTGATTTTACTATTTTGCAAGTTGTCTGAGCATTACAGCCAAACTAATTTCCCTATTATAAAGACAAAACCTTTCAAGGTAATAAAAAAAAAGGCAGATATTTAGGCCAAGGAGGGCGAAGAAAAATCTTTTTTCTAATTTTTTAATAACAAAGATAAAAGAATGACAAAGAAACGCATTACAACTACACATAATATTCAAATAAAACAAAGCGATTTATTTTCAGGTACAATAGGTGTATCTATCAGGAGCATTCAATTCTGTCCCTTTAAGACCTGGATGCATCTAAAATACATGCACGTATGCATTTTTCTCTCATCTGTTTACTTTCATTTTAGACATAACCAACTGAGTCTACATGTCTATGTGTTTTGGCAGTATTAGCGCAAAAGATAACTTTCAAAGTTCAATAACCAGGTGCTATTTGACAGGCTTTAGAGCGTGCTTCGGGTGTATGTGGCGCTCAGAAAAAGACCAACCTGGAAATGAAACATTTAAAAGCACATGCAAATAATGAGAGAGTAACTCTACTGCTGAGTTAACACTGCTGTGAATGCATGTGGTGTTGTACAGTATATGACGTAGGCGCCAGAACTGCAGCTGATAGAATGTGTTCTGTGGCACGATACTACAATATTTCTTCAAAAGCAGATCGTGGAGACATTTATATCGTCCACGAACAAAAATCGACATATCGCACACCCCTTACATTGACAAGAGTCAAAATAAGGATTAAAAAGGGAAAAAAAACTTTTAAATTCATATAGCAGCAGTTCATGAAGCATTTAAATTTATACTGAACAATTAATTATTATACTTCCAAACGTTTTCACGTGTTTAAAAATGTAATAGTATTTATTTTCATAAAGTTAAAATACTGTAGAATGAAAGGGAAACAGGTTCAAATCGAGACCCAATATATAGTTTTTTTAAACAAAGAAACAATGCAGTTGAGCTTTTTGTTGCATAGAAAAGAGCAGTTTGGACATCCTGTTTTACACAGAAGGAAAAAAAAAAAGTGTGATTTAGAAAAGTGAAGGAACAATTTTCAGACAAACAGCTTTACCAGCAAAAATTTTGCATATTTTAGTTCTCAAAAGATACAAAAACTTCTGAAATCACATTTAAAATCCTTTCAAATATCTGAAAAAAATCAATTGTTTCCCTCATAGAAATAAAGGCTTTCTCTGGCTTCTAAACACATTTGTGGAGATTAAAAAGACCATTCAGTTTGCATAAATATAATTCTGGAATGCACTGTCCTCTTTGGCCTCACACAGATGAAACCATGTGAAAATTTTGACCTCCGCTAGTTTTTTTAACCACTTTTTTCCCCCGAAATTCTGGGTAACTGCTGACTCATCGCCAGTTTTAGATAACTCCAAGTTAGCTTTATATTCAGAATAAAACACAGATTCTGTCCTTGAACCGCTAAGAACTCTTTCGTAATTTAGATATACAGACCCCGAGGCAGCAAACACAGCTCCACCTCATTACATCGTTTCAGTTCTTCAGTTGGTATGAGATTTGGGTGTTGGTATTGAGCATTTTAGACCACTGAGCACTGCGCCAGCAGTGTTGCTGAACAATCAGCCGGTCTTTAGCTGGATGCCTGAGGCTTCAGAACTCCTGTTGGATCCATTTCCAGTCTTTTGAGCTTTAAGTATTCCTTTGAGGTCCTATATAAATCACTGTTCATCAGTACTGCATTGAACTGAATAATACTGCAAAGAGCCTGTAGCCAAAATGACGCATTCATTTTGTATTGCAGGGCAGGTTGAACCAGTACCCAACATTATTGTAGCCTCTTGATTCCCATGATCCTTCTTAAACCCTATGGTTATTTAAAGAGATAGTTTACCTTAAAATGTAAGTTCTGTCAATCATTTCTTCACCCTTACTAAATACTACTACCTGTATGATATACTAAACCTGTATGAATCTCATCCTTCTTTGAAACGAAAAAGATATTTAGAAAAACGCCTTGGGTTTTTTGCCTATACAATGAAAGTCAATTGGGGACCAAACAAATTTTGGGCTTCAATATTTTTCTAAATATCTTATTTTGTGTTCCACAAAACACAAAAAGTCATTCAGGTTTGGAAAGACTTGATGGTGGTTAAATAATGACAGAACTTAAATTATTGGGAAACTTTCCCATTAAAGTGCTGAAAATTTAATTACCTCATGATTTAGTCACCCTCGTGTCATCCTATGTATATGACTTTCTTATGTCAAACAAATACAATTGGAGTTTTGTAAAAAAAAAAAAAAAAAAAAAAAAAAAAAAATTGTCCTGGCTCTTCCCAGCTTTATAATAGCAGTAAATGGTGATTGAGATTTTGAAGCAAAATAAAGTGCATCCATCCATCATAAAAAAAAAGCACTAGCATATACTCACCAGAGCTTACACTACTTTTTTTTATATAACTCTGATTGTATTCGTCTGAAAGAAGAAAGTCATATTCACCTAGGATGGCTTGGAGAGGAGTACATCATGAGGTCATTTTCATTTTTGGATGAATTATCCCTTAAAGAATGTTAGATAACCCTCTGAGGTCGGCTGAGGTCGGCAAACACAGGAACGCTTTGTGGCATAATAATGCTGAATAGAACTTAAATTCTACTTTTATTTGTATACACTCATAATAACAACAAAATGCTGTGCTTTTGTAAAATAAAACAAACAAACAGGGAGCGCTTTCTGCTGTCTCCATGAACTACTTTCTGACACGCATCGCAAAAAGTAACCAAAACTCAGTGAATATTTGGCACACAGACATGAGAGATGTATCTATAGTAAGCTTAAAGTAAAAGGAAATAAAAGTTTAATGTTGAAAACAAATATTCTCTGAAAAGTTATTAAACCAACACAAGGTCCAGTCTTTCCCATCTGAGCTCATTATCTGTAATGTGATCACACCCACACACACACATCACAAGCTATTCATATGGTAATCATCCACGTTAGATACGCAAACCTGTAAGAACGTTTAGACCAATGTTTACTGTGAAATACTCTGTATATGTAGATATTTATGACGTGTTTAATAATAACAATTTATTTTCTCAGATATACATTTTTTGTATTATATAATACATACAAAGCATACTTGCATTTATGACTAATTTATGACTATTTATGATGTAATAATACAGTTGTTCATGGTAAACTATTTTTTTTGGGGGGGGGCAGATACCTTAAAAACTTCATTTCAAACTGTTTTCCTTTTGACTAGTCGTCCATATTGAACTTCTCCAAGACCAAATAGCCTGTGGCACACCGAATGTGTGTAGCATATTTCTACAACATCAGGTTGTGACAAAGAGCATATCTTCAAACATGTCTAGACTCCAAACCATGCGCTGACATTCTTAAGGGAGTTTTGCCACCTCTCCAATAATGTTTGTAAATGGCCGCTGCTGCATCCAGAATACCAATGCAACCTCCGCCGTAATACCCAGTCCCCAGGCTTTCCTGTGCACACAAGTCTGGAAATGACAGCTTGGCAATGTGACTCTTGACGGAGCTGCATTGTTTCAAATTGTGTGGTGGCAGAAGGAGTTTGCATATCTGAATAAAATGACAGCATACTCCTACAGAGCTGTGGCAAGGGAACGGTAGCATACGTTTGGTCTCAGATTCATACCTCGGGTGAAGGGCAGCGAGGAAATGCACCATCATCAGTTACAATCTACAAAAGAGGAGCATGTCAAGTAAACAAGAGGAGACAAGTCTCGCGCCAGCCATCTGGAGGAGAAAACAATATTTTCTCATTCCCTCTCTAATAAAGCAAGACGCAAGATGGCTCTTTCTCAGGGTGCGCTGTGTGTATTATTGGCAGGCAGGATGAAAGATGAAAGGCTTGTGGTCATGGAGATCTGCTCCAGAGATGCCCACTGAGCCAGAGAGCTAATGTCACACAAATCAACATATGCTGTACACCTACCTAGGAGGCATGAATCTTTCCCAGAAATTTTTCAGCATGGCATTTCATCCTCCATTTGTTTTCTTTAATTGGAAGCTCTAAGAACAATGACTGGAGGGCTCCTGGTGGACTTTCGTAAGCAAGCAATATTTTTACTTGGCAAGAGGCCTCGCTCAACATGCGCAAGACAATATCATATTAACTAGAGATGCATCGATGTATTGACTGGTAATCGTATTGGCCAATAAAGCAAAAATGTCTTGTGTTATCGGCCATCGGCTGATCGTTTAAAAAAAAGATTTCTTGATGTGGAACTTCCATTAAAAATCTTAACAACTAATTTGACTACTGACCCTGCATGGCTCATTCCCTCCAGTGGAGTTTTCTAGAATTTGTTAGTGTGTGCCGAAAGATTGTAGGCCATTTTAAAAACTTAACTTGCTTCTTCACGTCTAGTCCATTCAAACAAAGATGGATCTTCCAATAAAGAGATGTAAATACGTGGTGGAATAGTGGCTTCTATAAGATGGAAAGTCTTTTTGAACAGAAACGAGTGCTTGCTGCATCAGCTGCAGTTAATGAGCTCCCCGTCACACTTACTGAGCAGCAGTGGGCACTGATGGAAAGCATAACCACACTTCTATCTCCTTTTGAACTAATAACCAGAGAGATTAGCAAAGAAGATGCATCTGCTGCTCACATTATCCCATTCATAACTCTAAAAAGGTTACTCAGCAAAGAATCTGACAGTGACCACGGAGTTAAAACAACAACATAAAAAACATTACTAGAAGCACCACTTCTAACCATATGCACTTTATCTCAACGGTCCTTGATCTGCGATATGAAGACAAGTTTTTTGATGCTTACATAAAACGGCAAATGCACAAAATGCTAGTTGTGGAGATTCAGAACACCCTGCAGACAGAGAAGATGTGCAGGATCTAGAAGGTAAGTTTCTATATGAAGAAATAAAATATTCAATATAATAGGCTATTCAATAATGTAGAATTCTGCTTTTAGTCGTTATAAAAACACATATGCCTTGTTGTTTTATTGCTTTGTTTTAAGATATCATACAACAAAAGAAGGCTTGCATTTTTACAAGAGAATCAACAACAACATCTTTCTCTGCCATTTTCAGCAAAATCGCTCAAGAAAATGGGACTGTGACAGAGAAAGTGCGAGTGTGTAAACAGAAGTTGATAGTTATCTAGCAGACCCCATGATTCCCAGGCATGAGAGCGCACTTACACAATGTCTGCCTGTGCTGCCTGTCTGCCTATGCTTGCACAAGTGGCGAGAAAATACCTGTCTGCGCCTTGTATGAGCGTAGATTGTAGAAGGACCTTTAGCTCTGCATCTAATGTCAGAAATGAAAAAATTAATTTACTAAGCTGTGATAAAGCAGAGATGCTTTTGTATGTAAAGTACTTAGCCCTTACTTTTAAAGATGAGAATTGATTGAGTGGTTATGAGCCTAGGAGTTCAGAATCACTAATGTTAATGTGACTTGTGCAAAGTTAAACAATTTAAGGGAAATGCTGATTGACTGTGAACATGATGCCTTTTTGTATCCAGTTAATGTTGGTGGGAATTCATATCATCATCAACAAATAGAAAAGTTTAGATTCAAAATAACCAGTTTGATGTTCAATGATAAAGCAGAAATGCTTGTTTGAAGAAAGTTTTATATCCAGTTAATGTTAACACAAGGTGATATCATTAAAACGCTACTTTATATTAAATATTACCAGTTTGATGTTTAATGATAGAGCAGCAATGCTTTTGCTTGTAGTGAGTGAATTTGAGCCTAACAGAAGGTCTTTTAGAATTTAAACAATGTTAATATGAATAACATTCAAAAAGTAGAAAAAAAAAAAAAATAATAATAATAATAATTGAATCCTCATTTATGTAATGTGTTAATGTTAACTTGAGTGTTTTCTGTTTGTGTGTGTGTGTGTTTTAAGACAAGTTCCTGTAAATATATATATATATATTTTTTAATTATGGAATACAGAACCACCAAACTATCAATCTTAGCAGATATCACTCTGAATAATCGACTATCGGTATCGGCTGAGAAATTTAGTTTCAGGCACCCATTAGAAGAACATCTAACACTGCTTGAGGTTGACCCCTTTTTTGATAGCATTCTGAAAGCATAACAGGTAAATAATCATTGTATTTTCTCAATTTGTCATTTTGGTTCAATGTCAGGTTCAGCTATCCAAATGTTACTGAATTGTTTGTAAGAACAAAAAGATCCGATATTTCGCTTTAATTTATTAAAAACCAAGCTTATCTAAATCCTTGACCAACTGATTGACAGCTTAATTTAGGCTAACTCTCAAATCCTGCTACCTATTTTGAGTAGTTTTTTTTTCCCCCCATTTATTTTAATTTTAATTTTAATGTTTATTGCAAGGAAATATCTAAATCAGCTGTATGGGAGAACACTGTTGAGAAACCCACAAAACTAACATAAAAAAGCTCATATAAAATGAGTAATATAATTTAGTAATATAAATGTTACAACACAAATGTAAACAATTAAAATTTATATGTATAGATTATTTTTTTATGAGAGTCACGTCCAAATTAAAACCTATTTATGGAAAGTGCCAATCACAATCATGCAAATGACTAGTGAGGACCCACCAAATGGAAAAAAAAAACTATAAGCCAAAGTGCAGAAGCCAAAAGGAGCACAAATCACCAAATTCCTCTGCACACTGCAATTCCTGAAATTCTTCACCTCATGAATTACGGACTCCCATTTCCACCACAGCAGTATTTACCATCAGCACATTCAACAACATAATTGTGTTTATGATGATAATGCAAATCACTCGATCCTCCTCATCAGCATTATGTTCTCTCAGCACGCCAGCAAGAGCCAATGTGTAAATGAACCAACACTTGCTCACACACACACACACACACACACACACGCAACATGAGGATAGAACAAGTACAATCACCACCAAAGCGGCTCGTAATCTTTTCATAGCTACGCTTCAATAAAGTCTGCATTCAAAGCCCAGACCCTATAACAGTTTACATCTGCAACTACACATATAAATCATCCAAGCCTCATATCGGAGGAATTGAGAGGGAATATGAGACTTTAACTGCCCATATACAGAACATATTTCCTCTGATGCACAATGTTATGCTAAATGCTTCTACCTTCTCCTCTACTTGGCTCTCATTTGATTACAGAGAACACTCTTCAGACAACAGTCATATTTTTCTTTTATCCCTCAGAAACAAAAGCGCTGAAGAGCTCTCAGTGCTTGTTCCCTGCACACTCTCTTCCCAGCACTTCACTTCATCCATTGTGCACTCATTTTCCCTGCAAAACAAGAGCTTGGCCAAGCCCGCACACCCCCCGTCCTCTTTCCCCTCTGAAGCACGACATCAGACACGTCAGAAAGTGAGGAGAAACTTCCAAGCAGACAGAGGAATCGAGAGAGCGACTCTTTTCTTTTTACTCGCGGCCTTATTTTCACATCAGTCGCCGTGCACACAAACATATGAGAGCTTGTGTTGACATACTGAAATCATACAAGATCTAACGTGAGGCTGATAATACCTTCACAGCGCAGCCTTCATCCATCTCGGTTTCTACCCACAAGTTTCTATCCCTTGCCAGAAGAAACAAATCACCTTAGAGTACAGATGTTCAATTTTAATCACATTTGCCAATTAGACCCGGCTGACATAGCTGAAAAAAAAAACGTTTATAGTATTTTGCGGACTACAAGTCACACTTTTTTCACATTTTGCCTGATCTTACAACTTAGTCAGGTGCGACTTATTTATCAAAATTGATTTGACATGAACCAAGAGAAATGAACCAATAGAAAACATTACCGTCTACAGCCGCAAGAGGGCGCTCTATGCTGCTCAGTGCTCCTGTAGTCTACACTAAAAACATAGAGCGCCCTCTCGCAGCTGTGGACGATAATGTTTTCTCTCAGTTCTTGGTTCTAAATAAATGCGACTTATAGTCCAGTGTGACTTATATATGTTTTTTCCCTCGTCATGACGTATTTTTTGGACTGATGCGACTTATAGTCCGAAAAATACGGTATATATATTATATATTTTCATTCAAAAGTTTTGGCTTGGTAAGATTTTTGAATGTTTGGAAATAAGTTGATGGAAAAAAAAACAGCAAAAACTATAATACTGTAAATATATTATCACTATTTAAAACCTCTGTTGTCTATAAAAACGTTTAAGATTTAATTTAATCCTGCGATGGCAAAGCTGAATTTTCATCAGCCATTACTACAGTCTTTAGTTCACATGATCCTTCAGAAATCATTCTATTACTATCTGATTTGATGCTTAATAAACATGTCTATTATATTTTATTTCTATAACTTCTAAACATTCTGGGTGGTGTTGGCGCAGTGGATAAGACACACGTCTTTGGTGTGAGAGACCCGGGTTCGAATCCACTATGAGACACCAATGTGTCCCTAAGCAAGACACTTAACCCCTAGTTGCTCCAGAGGCGTGCAAACTCTGTCATATATAGCAATTGTAAGTCGCTTTGGATAAAAGTGTCAGCTAAATGGATAAATGTAAATGTAAACATTAAAAAAATTGAAATGATGAAAACACTTCTGCTGCTGAATATTTTTGCTGAAACAAATTTTTCAGTTTAAAAGAAGAGCATTTATTAATATTTATTATATTTATTTATAATGTCTTTACTGTAAGTGTTGCTCAACTTACTGCATTCTTGCTGAATAAAAATATGAATTTCTAAAAAAAAAAAAAAAAGAATCTACCCTCAAACTTCTGAACAGTGTAATTAAAAAAAATTCTAAATGTTTAAATGCAAGAATTTTAACACAATGGAAATCTGTTACATGAAAATGTCTTGTACTCGCAAGTCAATTAAGGAATAATTGTGAAATGTAACGACTAATGATGGGTTTATTAGGAAATGGTTGAAAAAGTTCAGTTCAGGAACAAGTTTTTAAACATTTCAATATTTAAATGTTGTGCTTAGTTTTAGATCGTTAGCAAAATTATTGTGAATATATTGTGAATATTCAATATTGTTCACCTCACAGCCAGTTGTGGGTGTCATACTACAAAATGATTTAGCCATGTTTCCTTTGACCAGGAGCACAGATCATTGCGTGCTTGCAGAAAATGCATATATTACACTAAAATAAATAGTCACACAAATCATATACATATGAGCCAGGAAACATTTCTCAATGAAACGGGACAGCTTACAAAAACATGAAGACATATCATCAAAAAACAGATATTTTTTTAAGACCATATAAAATTAAGCAAACTTTCTCAACCGTTAGCGATCAAAAACATGAAGATTTATTGAGAATTTCATGTTTTAATGATCTGATGAAAGAAATGGGCTCTTTCACAGAGCAAAAAAAATAGGCCTTCCATATAAACTTAAATAAATTTCCACTGAAATAAAGCCGTTGGAAGTCATCTCAACATTTGCAGGAAGTTGCAACAGAGGTTTTCTGTTGTAAGCCGATTTAAATGGTCAGTCCATCATTCATACAATTTGATTATACTGTATTATTTGCAGGTTTTAATAATGCTACAGACTAACTGAATTTTATTGGTGTTATTTAATTGTCAAAGCCTATTTTGATTCTTGCATGGTGAGTGTTCATTTTGAACACTGGTTTATCATCTTTCCCAACCACACTCCTAGACTAAAATTATGTATTGGTCAATAAATACCCATAATGCCCCACTACATTCAATCGGATGGATCTGATTCAGTCTCTCATCTCCTGGATCAGGGAAGCTCATTCAAATTCTTTTTCCCCTCTTACAACCATCTCATATTCTCTCTCACACTCCGTTGCATAAATTATCGCTCACTTTCTTTACATTTTTACGTCTGGCAATGCAAAGACTCAGTCCGACAGGTTGAGAGAATCTCTCCACAATAACATTTGAACTTCACCCAAGTTCTCTGCATCTCCTGCCCCTCTCCCTTCATCTCTAAATCTACATGGATCCTAATTTTCTCTTAAGTAGAAACTTTCTTCCAACATCACAGGATGTCCACATCAGTCTTTGAAGCAGAGCGCAAACCAGTTTTCTAAAGGTAATGGAGGAACATCCTTATCAGAGAGATCCAGCTTTCTTTTGATACAGCCAAGCCCCTGTGGCTGGATGGAAGAACAAAGATTTCAGCCAGGCATGGCACATCCGAGGATGCATATGGACCATACAGGGTTGCCTAGCCAATGAGCTGGTGGAGTGAGGACATGACTGGATGATTATAGCATGTGGCTTGTGGCTAGTCATATCCTCGGGGCATCTCTATGTGTATGTATACACATCTAGCCTGTAAGATCTCGAACAGAGACCCTCAGAGATCCCAGTTAACCTTGTGGCTCAAAACCAGATAACCGCACGAGCACGAGTTGCATCTGTGAGATATACGGACAGATGTAAGGCTTGCAGCTCAACACTGACTGGGCACAGAAATCTGATATCAATATTTGTTCAATTATTCATCCACAAATAAATTATTTCTATACAGCCTCAAAAGGTAAAAGCTTCCGTCAGCAACATCTCAGACAATTTCACACCTCCACGATATCACCATATGCAGGTACACACTTCAGAAGGACGCAGCTACAGAGTGTGTGTGGGACTTGTTTGCGCTGGTCAGTGTTTGATTTACACCGAAGCTTTCGGCAATGTCCAACACGACTAGAAATCATGTTTATATCACCTTTATAATGGGTCTTAAGTAGTGGTGGGCTGTTATCGGCGTTAATGTGCTGCGTTAATGTGAGACTTATCGGGCAATAAAAAAAAATATCGCCGTTAATCTATTCTCAAAGTTGGGTTGGGAGCTGGGTGTACGCGAGCTATGATGACTTTCACCTTTATATTTTAGCACAGATGTATACCAAGCCGAATCTGTAGGAGGCGAGAACGAGTCTTTAAACCTGTGTGTATGTCTACTGTGAAATTACCACATCAAACGTGACGTGCTAACAGAGATGCAGCCGGGTTTGCTTCAGGGAATTTTTTTTTTTTTTTTTAAAGAAACTTCCCAATGGAAACAGGAGATGAGCCCCTGGTCTAATGCACCACCTGGCTAGAGAAACCCCTTCTCAAAGACTTAATGTTACTTTTAGTCATTATTTTATTTGGGTAGCACACATATTCTGAATGCCTCCGGCAGAATTCAAATGAGCCATTTTAATCTAGATTACTTCCAAGATTATAGTGGGATTAATCTAGATTGAAAAAAATGTATCTATGCCCACCACTAGTTTTATGTTTATGTCTCATCGCTCCGGCCGGACAGGGCATCACAGTATGTTAAGGGCCATAACATTTCCATCACACGCTTGAGGTATTTGGCCAATCACAGTGCACTGAATAGCTGGCCAAACAGAGCACACCTCGATTTTCAGACTGATGAGCCTTGTAAAAATTGGCACATTTCAGAAGGCAGGGCATAGAGAAACAATAATGTACAGTATGTGGAAAATAACTAGCTTTTTTAACCTTAAACCGCATAAACATATTTCATTACACCAAATAATGTTCTTTTTAGCAGCATCATATGACCCCTTTAATGTGTTCTTCTCTGGAAACATTGCTGAGGGCAGATGTGCGTTAGCCCAGCTGTTGAATGTAGGACGTTAACCTACCTCCAGTCTTCCTGTGTCAGGCTGGAAGCCACGTGCCGGGTCCTCTGTGGTCACACGGCACTGGATGGCATACCCATTGATCCGTATCTTATCCTGTTTCAAGCCCAGCTCTGGCAGGCTGCGACCTTCACACACTCTCAGCTGAGCATGTACCAGATCCACACTGAATGACAGAGAGAGAGAGAGAGAAACAGTGGTTATATAGCATTTGGTAAACAACAAAACACACCCTGACACGGGCTCCACAGCCACAAAGATCACATCCAACACAGACACTTTATCACTCTAGACGAGTACACGTCATCAGGCCAGACCCGTTCAGTGGTCTGGAATCACAACAGATTCACTCAAACTATTTTCGGCCGCTTGACATTCCAGCAGGTGCAACACGTCGAGGCAGCGTTCACACCAGTGAGGCGAGAAAGCGTGAGATGCCTGCTTGCTCCAATAACTTCTATTAGACAGGCTTGACAACTAGCAATCCGCTTCATAGCGCTGCACTCGTTTGACAAGGAGTGGGATGAGGGGATTGTAGAAAGGAAACGAGCGAGTCACTCAGCGACATACAAACAGGAAATGCTTGCTAGATTCATGGCTAACAGCTAGTGCCTGCTCCACTCCGGCCTCAATAGCTTCACAATGAAATCACTCCCTCAGCTCAATTGAATGAACCAGGCTTTTCCGGGGCTGATTGGCTACATTTGGCTGAATATGCCATCTTATTGGATAAGTGCTTTCCCCAGTGTAAAGTTGGATTTATTAAGAGCCATATAAATCACACTGATATATTTACTCACCCTAGATTCACCGAACTCATTCCTCATGTCCCACAATTCCTCATCCTCATATATCAGGTCAATTTTATTCTTAAAGGCGCAAAGAGGATTGAACCGGATTGACTCTAACGAGGGAAAAGATTCATATACTAGCAAACAGAAACACTAGAAAACCTGCAGCCTTTTCTCGGAAATCAATGTCAGCATGTAAGGGAACGCTAAAAGGTATTTATTCCCCATTACAAATGCTTTCTTCCATCATATATCAGAAGGAATAAACGAAATTCAACAGGCTAAAACTTCACATTTCAACCTCTTTAAGATGAAGGAATAATCAAATTACAAAGTGTTGAAGTGTGTGCGAGACAAACCGTGAAAGCACCAGTGGGTCCGAAAATATTTTTTACCAATTAAAGAAGAGCGAGATAGTATTTGCTTTCATGCTGTGCATCAATAATTGATGCTACAAAGTGTCTGCTTTTTTTATCTCCAGCATGGAGGTATTTAGAAAATGTAGGATTTCTCAAAGGCCGACATATATAACCACACAGCATGCTTTTGATAACACTGCGGCAATGCATTTATAGGCACATACACACATGCTGAAGGCAAAGGCAATATGTTTGCACAGCTCTCAGCATTATCTTGCTAGGCCTCATTAATTTTTTAACAACGTTACAAACAGGCTCTGAATATTGCACGTATGTGTCTTTATGACACTGGCGTCTAATGAGAACTCTGGTCATAATAGCTGCAAGCTGAAATTACCAATTGATACATCAAAATCAGTTTAATGGATTATCCCGATTACTTTTGTCATGTGAATACTCCACCAGATCTGGAATTTTTAAAATTACATTTATCAGATATTTGGGAACAGAGTGGCAAACCGTTAATTTAATCCAAACTAGGAGAAACAATTCTGCATTTTTTTTATTTAATGGACCCTGATCAAGACACATAACTAAAGTTTATATGTACTTCAATGTATTTATTTTTTGGATTCAGAGGCATTCACTTCTGTTTTCATGCAAACTATTTATTCCCAACATTTTTCTCTATTTGCCCATTACATAGTGTCAACACAATCTGATGTATAAATAATAGAACCATCATATCAAATATTTAATATAAACTGAGAAATCTAGCACCGAATTTAAATTAAGAATGAACTGAGGATACAGAATGTGACTTATCTGATGTTTTTGACAAAAAAAGCTTTGAAACCTTATAAAATGATTCTCTTTGTATTGTCAGAAAGAAATCTTCCTTTTAGAGAAACAAACACACTTAATCAAATTTCCCTTTCTCTACTGTGACATACATCCAAACTTTCTCTCCCCTGGGATGAAATCAAACATTACTTTCTCATTGTTTGACTGGTGCACGCGTCAACAGAGCAGAGATTTCATAGCAAGGTGGACGGGACATTAACAATTTAGCTTTGCAAGTATGATGTCGAAGTTTGATTAATTTATGATAAACACTGCAATATTCAATAAAAAAGATAATTTAAGCCAATAACTAAGGAGTTTGTAAGCCTTCATTTAACAAAAAGCAGCTCGTAAAAGTGGTTTATTCAAGACCCAAGAGTGTATGATCAATGTATAATCTATTTAGCAGTTTGGTTTTTCAGTGCTGGACAGGAATAATAATCTGCAGCAGTGAAAACATATTCTGGGATTCAATGTACTCATAAAATCACAGCTATAAGGGGCCGCTGGTCCAGTCTCAAGGGCACAATGTTCCACACTCCCTCACGCTTCTCCTGACTATATGCATCTATACCATTCCCATATCAATACTAACACCAAGCAATCCATTCCTAGAAAGCTACATAGACTTCTGTAATAATGTGAAGCAATAACTTAAAAAGGATTACTGCAGTATTATAAGAACATGCTTTGATTCAGCAAACATGCATCACCCACCAAACTTGCCAAAATATACAATATCCAGAATTTCATAATTGTTTCATGACTAACCTGTTTTAAAAGCATCAAAATGAGATGAGAATACACAAATAGTTTCATTTTAAGCAGTGACTCATCTGTCGGTGACTCTTTTTCCTGGCATGCATTAAAATCGCGGGCAATTGTGCATTATGTGGGATAATACAATAGACTGTGGCTGATAAATGAACCATTTCTTAAAAGGGTGTCATCAGTTTCTTCAGTCTTCAACTGTATGGCAATCTGAACTGTTTTTTAAGCCGAAGAGGTAATGGGTGGTTGTGGTATGTCTTTTGCAATACAAGTTAGTCATATTAATTAATATAAATATATTAGCTATATTGTCAGACAAATTAGCTTTAATTTAATCATGTCACTACTTTCTTCAAAGTCCACCAAATATTTCAATATATTTGCCAAAATGACCTGGTAATTCAAAGAATCCATATAATCTTTCATATAATCAAGATTTCCACTACCTGCAAGAGCAAAACACCCCCATAACAAGACCGATCCACCTCTATGTTTGACCATAGAGACGGGGTTTTCCCATTGTTCCATGAGTCCAAAAAGTTCCAGTTTGGTCACATCACTCCATAAAGCATTCTGTTTGTACTTTATTTTACAGTACGTGTACTACCATGTACTTATAGTGTACTTCAGTGTATTTATCTAAGAAAGTTCTGGTAATACAAGGTAACTAACATGGGTTAGGGTTAAGTTTAGGGGTAGGTTCAGGGTTAGTACCTAGTTATTACATAGTTATTGTAATTACTATAATAAGTACATAGCATGTACAGGGGGAACAGGACTGTAAAATAAAGTGCTACCAGCATTCTTCCAGAACTCCACAGGTCTATTTAAATAAATGTCAGCATATTCAAGTCTGCCTTTTGTGTTCTTTTTTGGTTAAGAACAGCATTCAGCTGTAGGTGTACTGACACGAAGGCCATTCTTGTTCAGCGTTCTTCTAATAGTTTGCATTGAAATGTATTTTGCTCCTCTCATCAGATCGTCTTGCAATTATATCAGTAATTGAGGGTTGCCTGGATCAAACATTGTATAAAATTGTGATTTTTCTTCCAGGGTTTCTGATACAACACATTTTAAACAAAGCCGCCAGCTGTGTCTCTACGAATTTTAGTGTCTTCTTGTAGTCCATAGACTTCCTAATGTACAATTTAAATTAGAACAAATTCTAATGCACAATAAAACAATTTATCTAAATATTTGGTATAAAGTTTCCAAAGGCTTGCATTTCCCTACCTTACAAATAAAGAACTTAAAAACAGCAAATCTGAATAGGAGTTCAATGATGACAACTTTATTTAAAAAAAAACTAACTTACAAACATTGCATTATATATTGCCATTAGAGATACACCAATGTTTCAGATAATAATTTGTGTCCTGTCGATAAAAGCAATTATCTTATCAATTGTTTAAACGCAGTCAACGATCAGGGCGATTATTTGCTGTCAATCAAAAGGCAGTGGAAAAGCGTTTCAGACAGCAACTTGCATTAAGAAAATGTTTCTTGTGTTGAATTTAGGGCTGTCTGGGTTAATGCAATAACAAAAAGTCTCAGCTTTCAAATCGTAGACATTTTACCACAAACTCAAACAATAAATGCCATTTTGATGCTTTTAAATGGTTACTTGACAGATCGCTGTAGAGCCTCAGTTCAAGCGGCAGCACGGAGCATGAGTCTCTTCTACTTTAATACGCGTTTTAGTGCAAAATAAATATGAATGAGCATCAGAACATGTTGAAAGATACAGTACCACTTACTAAAATGTATCATGTCTCATATAATCACTCATTTCAACCGAAAGAAAGACTTCAAATAAAACCGCTTATGAAAAATGTCACCTAACATGGGGGGTGAGTCATTTTAATTGCAATTTTATTTTTCTTCTCTTTTTTGTTCCGATTACTAAGCTATGATTGTTTGTTAGGTCTGTTGTTCGATGATCAACAAAATCAGGAATGAATCAAACTATGAGACACAGTGCTGGTCAATACCTTCTGATAAAGAAAATTTCACATTAACAGGCAAAAAAAAAACCACCAACACCACATACTTGCTACCCCCTAACTGCTGTCATGTACTCTTCAAATCACCAGACATCACAGCATTTACAGCAGCATACAGTCAGACGGATGAGAGAGAGTGACAAACAATGAAGACTGGGAGCGTCAGACACACAAAACGAGAGCAGAGAGAAAAGGAGGACAGCAGAACCGAGTGATTACAGCAAGCAGCATGAGAATGGTGATGGGAGCAGCTCAGTCATGAGGTGGGGGGGCCATGTTCATATATTCAGTCTGATTCACGATTGCATTTTAATTGCCAAAGCCAGGCAGCAGCATATGCAGAAATGATGTGGGAGTGGAGCAATCCCAGTCAGTCATACAACACAGACTGAGCTGTCATGTGATTGACTGTGTGTGCATGTGTGTTCTCCCACAATGTTTAATATCGGTCAATGCTGCGGAATAGGATCATACCAGAATTTAAAGTAATCAACATACGGTGACACTTGAGTGTCCAAGCCAAAAGAAAGTCAAAGTCTGTAGTGTGGCAATATTCCCTCAACAATATCTCCTCTAATTTTAGCTGACCCATTTCTATACATGTATACACACACACACACACACACTTTTTAATTTCAACATAATAGAAAGATTGAAAACATGACTGAAATGTTCTGCTTTCTCTCTAACCATGTGTAAAAGTTCAGGGGTAGACAATAAGTTTTCTTTTTTTTATTTTATTGTAAATAATAAGGAGTTAACAACTGTAAATAGCTACACATTTACTAATAAACTATATACAATAATATTAATAAAAAACTCTTGATAATACTACAACAATAATAATAATAATAATAATATTATTATTATTATTATTATAAACACTAATAATAACAGAAACATGTTAATTTTAATATCATATACTGATTGAACACATTACTGATATTTTCTATATTATAAGTTAAGGATAGAAAATGGAACAAATAAAAAAATTGATTTAAAAAAAAAAAAATTTATTATAACTAAATATTAAGGAGGAGTATATAGATGTTGATTTATTTTTATAAATAGTTACAAATTTAATGCATAATGTATACATAATCATTTGAATAATAATATCTTTATTAATTGACATCAATAAAAGTACTAAAATTAAAAGAATATCTAGAGATACATTATCTATAGCTAGAAAGAATGACAGATCGATAGAACAACAAAAAGACAGACAGGCAGACATATGGACATACAAAGTATTTTTCCATAATCATATCATCCTATCGTCAGCCTGTGAGATCAGCGATAACTAATATTATCATGCTAATTTATTACCTCGTTTCATAGACAGAGAGTGGACCAACTCCAGGGTACGGCTAAAAGCAGCCCAATGTTACTGTAATTGTTAATTCCAGATTATATATTTTTTCTTCAAGTAGCACATAGATGTCATTTCAGAAGAAAAAAAAATATTATTGAATTTGTATTTAACATGATAACAATTTTATAGAACCACTGTAAGTTGCCACAAAACCTGCCTCAACTGAAGGCAACTCCCATATCATACAAAGATTTCACTCCCTCTCCACAAATGTTTGGGTCTGCTTTATGGAGGAATAGCATCAGAAGAGCACAGACGAGCCCCTGTGCAGATTAATGAAAACACTGTCTCTCAGCATCTTATCTCTGGTCATAAGTGTGTGCAGGTGTCTGGTCCAACCAGCCTGTTTAAACAGCATCATTACACACCGCTGTTGACAAAGCGCTTGAGCCAATCAGCCTGTGGTTACCTGCTGCTAAGGAAACACACACAAACACACCTGGAAAGGGATGCTGGCACGGATCAAGTCTCGGTCATCACAGAGGCCTCTCAAGGGCCCCCTAGGAGCGGTTGTTTTTATCTCCTCCATTCAGAGCCAAATCAGAAAGCACAGAAGCTTTACACATCAATACCACAACAAATCCAAACAACTAAAATCTTGTTGACAGTAACCAGTGCTCCATTATCTGATGCAACACTATACAGGGGAAAAAGGTCACGACCGAACCCACAAAGGAATGAAATCCCCCCAGGAGAGAGAGCAATGGGTTTGTGTGGGTAGTCCACATTCAGCTTCAATAACCTCACGTCAATCAGTTTCTTCCCTCCTACACCATTACCCTCAAATTCATGTTTTACCTTTAATTACCAAGTGTTCTCTCCAGCTAACTTTCGCCCTTAAAACTTTTGGCACCTCGAACATCCCATAATGATCTATACCATTAGCCGGCGGTCCATAAAATGTAAATCAATACGCTTGCAGAAAACTCACTACAACAATGCACTAATGTCTCAGCCCGTTCCCCGTTAGGTGAGAAAGGTTCACCCGCCTCATTCATCTTCCTTCTCTCTCTCAGTGTCTTTTTCCTCGCTCTCTCCTGCACCTCCATCACTCCGTCTTCCCAAGCCCCCTAATGCCCTTGTCCAATCTCTTCTCTGCAAAAATGGACCAATACAAATGAGCAGCTGCAATTTAGCAACAAACCAAAGTAATTAGAAACCCATTACCAGGGTCACCCAGAGACAGTGCACCCACACACACACCAACACAACTCTCTCACACAAACACAGACACACACACAGAAAACAAACATGAATAGAGAATGAGCATGAAAAGTCATGGCGTAACCGCGCAGCTGTGAGGCGTGGAAGGAGGCAGTGAGTGCTGTACTGAAGCACTCCGTCAACGCTTTGCCATTGACTTGCAGGCTTCTGCATAACTGAGGAGAAAGGGGGAGAGGAGACTTACGAAAGCAGAATTCTGAGCATCAGCATCAAGTCTTGTTATTTGACATTAATATATCATATTTTAATGTGTACTGCACTGCGTTTTCAGAGGGCTGTGGGACATGATAGAGCTCATTCACTTGTCTAATATTTTCAAAACAGAATACGGATGACTTAAACCAACATATGACATTACATTTATGGGCTCATGTATACCGCTCTCATTCAGCCCCGATATATTATACTATAACGAATGTCATTATACCGTAATAAATGTTGTTACCAGTCCCAGATTTTCTTCTGGCGTGAAATGACTTATTTTTTCCGGTCTGCTGCCTCTCATGTCACAGCTTCGGATAGTTGCTAATGAAAAGAGCCAATTGGATTGAATCTTGCCATTTTTGTGGGCAATATTCATTAGAAACTAGACGGATTGTAAACGGTCCAAGAGAATGACAGTGAAACAATAATCCAGAACGGACAGGGACAGATGAGTACTTAACAACTGTATTTTTTCCACCAACTCAGCCGTCTTTTTACTGTCCTAAGACTTTCTGACCCGAAGCAATGACAGAAAGATGAAGGAGATATCAAATTATAAAAACATGATGGGTAATTATGGGCAGCTGGCATATTTTATTACCTTGCCAGTGGCAGAGTGGCAGAGGGTAATTGATCTTAATTATTGTGCCCAAATGAAGGTCATATCACCGACACAGAGAACAGAAGACCAGGACAGAGGAAAGACCGCCTGCATACAAATACACAGCTGAATATGATTGACTCAGGATCAGAAATACACACTCCAGGGTTTAAAGCGAGAGTAATTGGCAGGAAGGGTCAGGAGGAATGAGGCTGTTTCTGCAGGAGTCTGAAACAGCCTGGCACAAAAGAAAACACATTTTTCCTGCCCTTTTGTCTTGCTTTAGAGGCCTACACTAATAAAGGAAACAACCTAAAAAGCACTCATGTCATTTGCATGCTTTAATAAATCATTATGAAAATACAGACTGTTTCAAAAGCAAAACACAAGCCAGATGATAATACAAATTCTATTCACCTTAATGGAGGGCAACAGTGGGAAGTGTATTATTAGTAAAAATACTGCAGCTGCTGTGACAAAAATGTATATTACAAATATAAACTCTTGTTTAAAAGTTTGGGGTCAGTGAGTATTTCTTGAAAAAAAAAAAAAGGTTTTATTCACCAAAAAAAACTCTTACAGACCCAAAACTTTTGAACAGCAGTTTATATTAAGCTCATACCCACTTGGTCAGCTACAGCCATTTTAAAAGGTTTATTTTTTATTTTTTATTTTTTTTGCTCGTTTTGTTTTTTGCACAGATTATTATTATTTATGCATTATACATTATATTTGTTTCTGGCAAGTTTTTCCCTTTTCTTTTTTTTATAGACAAACTGCCTATTTGAACTTTCACTTTCACATCACGAACAATCTATCCAGTATAATTAAAATATTTCAAATGATCCAGATTTCTCAATTTTGGATCATACAATTTTTATAATAATAGTACATATAACATAAAAACACATGCTGTAAAGAGTGAGAATGATTGGCATTGGACATAACATGAATGCACACCGTGTAATCGGGCTAGTCAAGTTCCAGAGCGTGAAGACTTGATCCCGGACAAGTGTAAGAGCCAGAGAGTTAGCAGAGCAGGTGTAGGGATGTAGAGTGACTCAGTATGAGGACCTGAAGGTGGCTGCTGGTGAAGGTCTTGGCATACAAGCTCAACTGCTGGCTGGAGAGCTGGAAATCAAGTTCATTACAATCATGCGTTTCCAAGGCCTCTCTCTCACAGCTGGCTTGCCACGCGATGCCAATTGCAAACTGACAGCTTCAATTTCAATTTAATGAATGGAACCCTGGTACATCTGCACAGTCACGCTCTATGAATTCACTAAGTCAGGACCAGCAGCAAAGATGGAAAATCGTCCGGAAAGGTCAGAATCACATGTACTCATTTTATCCAAGCATGCATGTGTATAAACTTAAAATTCTAACACATTAATTAATCCTTTGAGCTTTTAATAATCCTTTTTTTTTTTGCCACAATATGAATTCAGCCCATATAAAAAATCAAAAATAAATCAAGTTGGCATTAAAAATGGTGTTAGAAGAATCACTTTCCCCCCTCGATATTTAAACTAACACATTTCTCTCTCCTTCTGTGTGTCTTTAGCCTCTGGGATGGAAAAGAGAACAACAAACCACTTCCCTCCTCTCAAGACGCGCTTCTATCTGAGCTTTTGACTGAAACGAGGAAGGATGCGATTCAGATACAAGCCCACTGAGAATCTTACAGGTTTCAAGGGGTCTAAGATGATGATGTCGTGCACTTATTCTCATGTTTTTTTTCGACACTGACATTTTAACAGCCGGAGTACAATACAAATTTTGAGTGTTAATTAGTGTTATGGGGCTGCTGAACATCGCCCCACAGTTATGCAAGTTTAATTGCATTTGGCCACACAAAATGTCTTCATAAAATGTCAACGAATATTTAGCCGAGTCATTATTTTGCAGAAAAAAAAAAGCATATCTTCTCAGAATCTAAATGTCAGACAGTCAGGTGGTCAAAAACGGAATCATTATGCATTTGATAAACACTCAGTTTTGTGTGTGTATATATATATATATATGTATGTATGTATGTGTGTGTGTGTGTGTGTGTGTGTGTGTGTGTGCATGCATATACTCAAATCAGTGAGAACACAGCAACATTACTGATTGATTTGTACTTTTCAACCCATTCTTTCTCAGGAACGGAGAGACACTTACTCTGTGATCTCCTCAGTAACTGTGTGCTCCACCTGCAGACGGGAGTTGACCTCGATGAAGTAATGTTTACCATGTTTATCCACCAGGAACTCCACTGTGCCTGCATTCTCATATCCAACCTGAGGAAAGAAATGGAACGGCTATGAAAATTACAATGTTTTCAGAGACTTACATCCTAATGAAAAATAAAATAAATACTATGAAATATAAAAAAATTTTGCACACCCTGTGATTCCCTAGTGTCACAGCAGATGTAAGTACTGTACATGTGCACTCTATTTGTGCAGATAAAGTTGGACATATAAAAGTCAAATTTTATAGAAAGGTGATAATAAAGGTACATGTTGCCACCTTTTACCACACTCAGGACTAAATACAGTTTGAAAGATATGCATAATTTTTGTTGATTACAAGTAATAAACATTAAATATTTTTTTAAAAATCCAATTAACCAAATAAATATTTGATTATCATAAAATAACTTTAGTAACAGGGTGGAACGATTGAGCTTGATACAGTAAAATAGAGTACAACAAAACTACTGATTTTCGCAATAGTTTATCTAACAATCCTCTCTCCAAAGGAACCTGGATGTGTCTTTAATGGGACACTACATGTATGTAATGGGACACTAAGTGTACGTTATCCATAAAAACCGCAACCATAAATAATGCTAGTTAAATTGTTTAATGACAGTTGTGGCTAATATCAAGTTACCATATTTTTCTTGCAACAACAATAGCTAACTATGGTATATTTTTGTGGAAATTATAGTACATTGTGCAAGGAAGGATTATTGGAAAGGCAGCAAGACAGCAGGTTGCCTCTTAGTGGGCCACGTCTTGACACACACCACATAAAGCCCAACAGGGACTCCACAATCCCGTCCCCAAATTTCGCAGAAGTGCAATCCAATTTGTCCTTAGGCCTGTCCCAGCTGCCAAATTTCCTAATGCAACACATTTGGATGCACACCGCCTCACACACACACACACAGCAGTGTTTGGAGCGTAAAGCATCCTTGATAAATGGCTGCCAACACACACTGAGATCAAACAAGCAACCCCTCAAATTCCTGGCTGATATTCACATTCGCACCCATTTGAAAATCTCGCAAGCCCTGTGAGACCACAAGACGACACAAAGACTGTACAGTTAAGACTTGAGAACATCCATCATTCTCAGCGCTTTCTCAAACATGTGCTGAAATACAGCGAGCAGATTAGAATTATTAGACCGTCGCAATGAAACCGATGAAACTAAACAAGACAGAGCACAATGGCCATGAAAAGAAAGGTAGACAGGTAATTAAATGGGTAAAATGAAAGGAGAAAAGGATGGAGAGCAAGAGAGGGGAACAGATGGCATTCCACCGAGAGGACTAAAGAGGGTGATAAAGAAGGAGGGAGAGAGATGAGCAATTATGAGTTTCACAGCTTGATACAATTTCTAATTACTTCACAACATCCAAGGCATAAACAGGGTCTGCTAAAAACAGAAGAGGACGAAGAGGGAGAAAGAGTCAATATATGAAATTATGACTGACAGAAGAAGAGAGAAATAGAAGAGGAGCTTAAAAGAAGAGCTGTGACCACCATTCAAGGAAAAAAAAATTTTCACAATGGGACAATCAGATATCATTTCCCTTAAGTTTCTATTAAAATTCTATATTTTCCTTAAACCTTTAAATACATGAATGCACAATCTTAATCCCTATTTACAAGAAGTCTAGCATGTGACATTTTATTATATAATTTTCTTTTATTGCGACAGTAAAAAAGACATTTATAATGTTACACAAGATTCAGATTTCAAATAAAACCTGCTTTATTTATCAAAGAATCCTGTAAACAAAATTATAATGGTTTCCACAAAAAAAAAACTAATAAAAAGGAAAAAACTGAAAAATCAAGTTACTTTAAATTGTTATATTATTATTATTATTATTTCACAAGATTATATTTTTACTGTTTTATCAAATACTATCAAATATAGTAGTGTTGATTACATTCACTTTTTCATTTTTATTTTATACATTTGTATATAGACATATATTAAACCCCAAATTATTTTCCATCATGAAACCTGAATAGAGGCAAGGAAAGTGGATTGTGATTTTATACTGCCAAGCTAAAAAAGGACAAAAAAGTAGCATAAAAATTTCATAATAGCAGCGTTTACCATTTGAGAGGCTACACTGAAGTCTTCTGAAGTCATTTGATAGCTTTGTGTGAGGAACGGTCTGATAAATGTGTCAGTGTTTACTAATAACGTCTCCTGTGGTGTAGCCATCAAACTCTCACTTTTGTCCATTTATTCATAGTTTGTCACATGACAAGAGAAAGCCGGTGACATTTCACACCAGTGACATCAAACTCGGTGTAAACATTATTTGAAAGGTTTAAAAGGGAAAGACTGTCAGAAGATAATGGATTTTCTGTCTGGTTCTCATTCAAAGACATATGACTTCATAAGACTCTGAATAAGGGTTGTGTGAGTCACATAGACTTGCTTTAATAACTCTTTTTTGAGTTTCAGTCTAAATCACTTTTCACATCATCATAGTGTCAAATCCATTTTCCATGTATTCAAAACAGAAGCCCTGACATTCATCATAAAATCACTGCTGCATTTGTGTTTTACATCAAAACGGAAATATGGGATTGGTATGAAAATTGACAATTTGCAATTTATGTATTCCTTTTTTTTTTTGCCATCCAATTTTGTTGTACCAAAAAGAGCAGCTCAGAAATTCTGCCTAACACTTTGAATAATATGAGGGATGAGATGATGTGTAAATGATATTCGGGTGAACCGTTCCTTAACACTTGTAGATTCGGTTAAATCGTTGCACGAAAGAGACCGAGACAGTAGTAAGAGTGAGAAAACCGATTCTGGCAGAAGAACGACATGCAATCACTGGAGTTAAACAGCGTTATGTAAATACCCTCATCTATTACTGATGATTAGCAGCGAAGATGCTTTCTGTTCACAATCAACCTCAGCATGCCTAAAACGCATGCAAACGGGGTTTATAACAGTGAGTGTTGAGTCAAGGCTGTGATCCCCAACCTGTGCTTCAGGCACTGTGGGTAGAGCAACCGTCTCCATGGCAACAGCTGACATGAAACAAAAAGGCATTAAAACAGGGGAGATGTTTCTGTCATGTTAATAGCATTTAATTCCTTATTATAGGTCTAACCAGCAGATAAAAAAGTTGCAACAGTGACCACAACATTAAGCGACCCCCCAAGAAGAACAAGGTCAATGAAAGATGTGTAACATAATTGGTGAGGAGAGTCTTCTCACATATTCCTTCTTCCATGACAACACTGTTATCCATTTAACAGGGCTCCGGCAAAAATGAACAAATTACAAGGCTACCCATCATGGGGTCAACACAGAGAAGTGTATGAATCTGTGCTGGCAAACATGCTTCAGGCACACAGAGAACATAAAGGAACAAAAAGACAGACATCCAGCACAGGAGAAGAAGAAAAAAGAGGGGAGCATGAAATGGCGATAGCTCTGAAGGTCAGACAGAACACCGCCACATTCACTCTTTTTATTAGTAAGGACATGGATGAGATGTATCTTAACTCTGTAGCACATGGTTGAGTAACCCTATAAACAGACGATATCCGTTACATGTACATATAAATAAAAACTATTTTGTCTATTTTGTTTTTCAACCTTTTTTTTGCAAGGGTTAATTTAATTAGGGTTAATTATATAATACAATGGAAATAAAACCTAACATTGTGTTTATTGTCTCTATTAAGTCGTTATCTTTTCAGTTGACAATGTATCATCAAAAAGATTTAAAGTTGTGTCCTTAGGTTGCATAATAAATCATTTCAAATAAACAAATTGTCAATCACATCATCCTTTACAAAGTAAACTACACTAATTAAGGTCGCATCATTTTATCTAATGTTTATGTTTGTGATTAGGGCATAATCTTAACTTTTCAGCTCTGTTACCAAGTATATATTTGTAAACACCATTATGAAATTATTCAAATAAATATCTTCGTAGTTTCAAAACTCTACACATAACTACCTGGCAAAACAATCAACCCTGTTACCATCAAGTTCCACTCTGTTATATTTCGAAAGACAATGAAATATTCAAATGGAACTAAAACCTAAAAGCATGAACGTAAAACTTACAAAGAAAAAAGTATTCTTTAAAAGTCGTGTTTTTAAATCAACCCTATGACCATGATACTTCTGCTCTATTAAAGTAAATCATTCAAAAAAATTAATAAAAAAACTCCACTCATTTTAATAATTGTATCATACGTTTAGTTTTGTCAGTGAGTAGGGCACAAGTTAACAGGTCAACTCTGTTACCAAGTGTATATTTGTAGACATTTAGTATTAAGTTCTCAAAAAAAAAAAAAAAAAAAAAAAACTAAACAAAAAACAAATGCATTATAGTTTCACAACCGGAGGATAAATAACTGGCAAAAATCATCAACCCTGTTACCATCAAATCGGTTACCTTTCTAAAAAGGATTATTATAAAGGATTTATGTATAGATTTGGGACAATGCAATTCATTAATGCTTATGCAAACTACTTATCTAATTAAATGTTTAAAACAATACCACATATCTAAGAGAAATATCATCAATCAGAAAAATCACCTGTCTCATGGAACACTACAGTTTATATTCTTACGGCTACTGTTGGAAACTGTGTTTAACTTCTGCTAAAGGTCAGTTCAAGTCATGTTTGCCCTAATATGAAGAACAGGAAACATTGTCACACATGACATTTACATTTCTGTGACACACAGTCCTAAACTTGATGGTGACAGTTCATTTCGTTCTTACAGAATCTCATGACACTTCTACCTCGCTTCCAAAAACGGAATCAGACAATTAAAAGATCCAGGGAGAATTTTCTTTGACATTAAAGATGAAGCGTGAGAGAACAAAGGAATACATCCCACTGCCCTTAAAAAAAAAAAGCTGTAATCAGCAATAGGACATGAGACTGAGGGGAGCTTCGAGCGTCTAAGGGAACATGTTAAATGCTCAAATGAGGTTTTAAAGCTTGCTCTGAGAAATCTGAAAGCCTGGCCATCTTCTCCATTTCCCTCGTCCATATGATAGAACAGATGGAGGAGAGATTTTAGCTCCCTCACTCTCTTCATCTCTCTTGCTCTCCTCCTTCACCAAGTTCCCTCACTTCTTATACAGACACACACACACACACAGACAATACTCCAGATCTCTCTCGCTCACACACACACATAAATGCTAATACATTCATATTCTCCAGAATGCCAGACAACTGACAGCAGAGAGTCCAGAAGGAGTGAAAGACGGGTGACCAGCACACTATTTTATCTGTAAGTGTCTGTTGAATTCAACAGGAACTCTGCACCAATAAATTAATCTTTTCAGTGTGGCAGGAGATTCCAGTCTATCCGAATGTAATCATGCATGTTTATTCAAGAACTCTTTATCTAAAATTGCTATGTATTAAAAAAAAAATGTAAATGTCTTCAACATTACTTGGAAAAATCCACCATGTGGAAGATCTTTCATGAACAGTCAGAAGCTTTATTAATACTATGCAAGAAATGTCATGTTTGTGATTCATCAGACTGACAAACTCTGCAAGGCAGGCTTGCAATTGCGCACATAGAGAGACGTGGTGTATCTGTGCGTGGACATGATTACACATGCTCGCACAAACAAGTCAACAGAAATTGCAAAAACTGCTGCCGACCATTAAATGAAATGAATTGCAAGTGGCTTAACAAATAAACATATGTGATGTTCTGAGTCCACTTGCTGAAACGGATATTTCATGTTCAAAAATGAAATTTTACTAAATTTACTTCCCTTGGTTGTTAAAGAGATAGTTCACTCAAAAGTGAATTTCTGTCATCATTTTCTCACCCTCATGTCGTGCGTGACTTTCGTCTGCGGGACATAAAAGATGATATAAAAAAAAATATATATTAAGTTCCAAAGTTACGTTGTACCCTATTAACACAAACACAGTTTCACAGAAGAAAGTCAGGCTCGGAACGACAAGAGGGTGAGTAGGGTTAACTCTCCTTTTAATGTGACTAAAATTGCAAAAGCATTAAAACGCAAAAGATGAAACACTGAAGTTGAACAATTTCAAGCAATTCTTCTACTTCATAACAGAGAAGTCAATTAAATCTGCACCCAGTCTCTCATGAGGTCAGATCATCGGCACAGGCACATGTCAATAATGTGCACTCTTCAAATACAGCTTTCAACTGTCACTCAAAAACGCTTCAGAACGTCAAATATAAACACATTGGAGCAGCACATTCAATGCCAATAATGATAGAGAACACAACAGAGGGCAATAGAGGGTTTCCATTTCCGTTTATGCATTTCTTCAGACATTTTTATCCAAAATGACAGACTGAAAATCAGACATGCACATGTATCCTCATTGGCACTTGATCAAAGATGCAGCAAAAAGCACCCGTCAAGAAATACTGTAACTCTTTTGATGGCAAGCTAACTGTCAAGTGTGGCTTGAGTTTTCAGCTTGTATAAATGTCTTGCTTAAATCAGACTGAGAACTCTACTTGGATTTACATGGGATAAGAGTTGAATGGGGACAGTTCACTCCAAAATGAAAATTCTGCCATTTATTGTCGTTCCTAACCCGTAAAGCCTTAGTTTGTCTTCAGAACACAGATTAAGATATTTTTGATGAAATCCGAGAGCTTTCTGACCCTCCATAGACATCAATGCACCTGAAACATTACCAGGCCCAGAAAGGTTGTAAGGACATTGTTAAACTAGTCCATGTAACATCAGTGGTTTAACCGTGATACTTTTCTGTGCACAAAGAAAAAAAACCCATTATTTTTGTGTCCCTTCTGCACAAAAAGTATTCTCGTAGCTTCATAACATTGCTGTTAAACCAATGTCACATGGACCATTTTAACAATGTCCTTACAACCTTTCTGGGCCTGGTAATGTTTCAGGTGCATTGAGGTCTATGGAGGGTCAGAAAGCTCTCGGATTTCATAAAAAAAAAAAAAAAGTCATAATTTGTGTTCTGAAGACAAATGAAGGTCTTATGGGTTTGGAACGTCATGAGGGTTAGTAATTAATGAGCGGATACAATTTTTGGGGGGTGAACTTTCCCTTTAAGAGCAAAAACTGTTTAAATAGCAAACAGGGTCTGTAGTTTGTGTTACAAAAGAAAAACTCAGCCTCAAAAAAATTTTAATGATCAATATTATGTTAGCAGATGATGCCATCTGCAATAGTATCAGGCAAGCCTTTGCTCTTTTCTCAAGTACATGGAAGTCCTGTGTCTGTTCCTTTAAACTGAATTATTCAGAACTTATGCAAAAGTGTGTTAAATGTTGTTACCGGATCAACCACAGAGGATAAAAACTGCATTTTTTTCCTCTTCCAAATCTTTAAATAAACCCTGACAGGTGCATGCTGTCATATGTCAGCCTTCATTCCCAAATGAACAAGTACAATTCAGTAAGGACACCAACATTTGCTCCAAGGTAAATTAAGCTTAGTAAGTTAACGTTAATTCATTTACTTATCGATTAGGGTCAAAGCAGAGTTCATAGTGCCGGTGAGCATGTTCTGTTCACTTAACACTAATGTTATCAGATTTCATTCTTTTCAAAAGCTACTTTTTTCCCATCAAATTTTTTGGCTTGATTCTGATCTGCAATCTGTGCGGTTTCGAATCACGTTATTTAACAATTTTTAAAAATAAAAATTGCTGATAAAAATTGCTGTAAAATGTCCTTATACATTTTGGCCTACTTAAAAATAATATCCAGTTCATTAGAACCTCTTTTTATTACTTAAAATCACGGTTTGTTTGAAAAATTCGGTTTTTCTCTGTTAGCAACAATGCCCAAGAGGGGAGGAGCTTATCAAAGGATAAACTGACTTGGGTTGCTGTGCAGCTTCAGATTAACCCATCATTTTTGTAAGCTGGTGCCAAAAATCTCTGCTAAAGAAAAAGCACCACTCGCTCTCATATCTCCAGCAGATAAAATATTAAAATCAGAATTGAGAGGTTCAAACCTCCCCACATGCCAGTGCAGGCTGTCCATATGCTCGCTCAGACTGGCATAAAGAGATGAGAGTCAGCCAGATGAACAACATATGAAGAGATAAAATAAAATAAATAAACTCCTGTAATAATAAACAGATATCAGTGTCAAGACCCATCTGGATAGGATTTGAAAAACACAGCACAAGTAGTTTTATGGAGGAAACTGGTTATCAATAAAAGTAATGGATTGCTATAGAGATATTCAGGAGCTTTGTTACTCTTTTTAAAGCAGATGTTAGTGTGTTTCTTTAACAGCTTGTGTGCTGCAGCAAAAACAGACATGTTTATGCAGTGAAATGGATGAATGGAAAAGTTTGATTATAGTTGTTATTCATCCAAAGGAACCGCAGCGCCACCTGCTGTCTACTGCACTGTACTGCATCCTCAGGTACAGCAATCAACCTACATTTACATTCACACCATTTTGTTTTCTAAATGACTTCATCCTTACTAGCTGCCAATAAAAATAATAAAAAAATTCATGTAGTAAAAATGAACTAAACATACTTTAAACAGATATGACGAGAAAAAAAACAATGCCATATATTATAAAATACACTATAAATATTTTCGAACAAGAACAATCTAGAAAGATATTACCTTTTTTTTTAATTCAGTAATCGGAGACTGACCCGCTTGACAAGCTTGTATAAGATGAAGCAGAACAGTGTAAACTACTAATAGTTACGGTGTAGTTAACATTGTGAATATGCTCCTTCTGTACCAATGAAAAAAATGCATAAAGAAATGCGCACTTATTAATATAATGTTATTCTTTCAGGAGATGTGTTCATAAGTACAGTATCCAAAAATTATTTTAATTATATAATGTTAATCATTCAATTTAATACTTCTTTTCATTTATTAAATAGTTTTATAACTTACTCATTATTTCTACTACTACTACTACTACTACTACTACTATTATATTGCCATTATTATTATTCAATTACTAGTATTAAATAATATTCATTTATAATTAATATTAACATTTAGTTTAATTTTGCGCTTTACACTAAAACGTTCTGTTGGCTACAATGTGTTCTCTCGGGACAATAAATTAAGTAAATTGACTAAAATAATGCATATTTTAATGAATAATGCAGTCAAGACAAAATATTTACTAAATTTAAAGGATGTCTACATATAAAGACAAAAACTGTAGAAATGAGCAGGTCTGGTCAGTGAGATTCTGTGGTAATATCAAGTTATTCAGATCAACTCGTTTCACTCAGAACATCCATTAAAACTCAGTGTTTGAGCACAGTTTATCCATACCTTACTTTCTAACAATAAACTTCTGTAAATCAGCATTTGTATACAGTTTGGAAAAAAGCCAGTGCTACCATCTGTCAGATGTTTTCACTTGTACCTGTCGAGCGAGGTTGACGGAGTCAGCAGTGAGTCGGTCTCTGAGGTGTTGGTCCAGCTGTGTGGCCGGGGCGATCTCCACCACCTTCTGGTGTCTCCTCTGGATCGAGCAGTCCCTCTCGTACAGGTGAATGACATTGCCGTATTTATCGCCTACACACAAAGGACCAATCAACTCATGGAGCCTTACACAGAAGTCTTACATCCATCTGGCACTGTAAACAAACCCATCTGCCAGTATTTCTCCAAAATATAATAACAAACAATCATATAACTAATCAATAAACACTATGCAAATCAGCAGGAAATAGAACTGCACAATTCGGTTCATTGTTGAGAACAGTGTGCTAATGTTTTAATTATATACCAGACAAAAAAAAAAAAGTAGAACTATTTACTTACTCATCCTTATGTCTTTCTAAACCTAAGTGACTTTCTCTCCATGGGACACAAAAGGAAACATTTGAATCCTTGTTGCTCTTTTACATTTAATAACAGTAAATGAGGACTGACGTTTTCAGGCTCTAATAAGAAATATATTATAAAATCTATACATGACTTGTGTAAATAATTTCTTCTGAAGCTTGGAAAACTTGACATTATACCTTTGCTTTGCATGGTTTGTCCATGAGAGAAGTATCAATTTATACACATGTGAGACATTCGATCTTTTCAACACATTTCTAAATGATTTATTCATAGCTTGGACTGATAAGGTAAACCTACAAGCAAATGTGGTTTTAGTGTTGTGTTTTATGTTTTGATACTGTTTTATTATGGGTTTACTTATTGTACAGCACTTTGGTCAAAGGTTGGTCGTGTAAAAGTGCTCAAATCAATAAAAAGAAAGAAAAAAAAAGAAATAATTTGTAATCAGGTTGAATCAGACTGAAGAGTCTTCATAGAAGCATTTAATTTGAGCTCAATCTGAATGGAGTAGATCTTTCATAAGGAATATTTTCATGTTTAAAAAAAAAAAATTTGAAACGTAGCAACCCAAAAATCTGGATTCATTCAGATTGACAAAAATTAGTGCATGTAAACATATCTACCGACTCAATGATCCAGTGAGAGTTTAATAACTAACTAAAAGGGGGAGATTTTTTGTGAATGAAGATTTAAATCTTAGTCCGTCCTCACACTAAGCTACTACACGGCTTCAAAAAACTGTAGCAAACAAGTCATGTGGGCCACTTTTATGGTGCATTTGTGTCCTTTTTATAACTGAAGACTTCAAGAACAAAAGATCAACGGTTTTCCTTTAATGTTCCATAGTAGACAGAATGTAATACATGTTCGGAATGTCATGAGGGTGAGTTAATGATGACAAACCATTCCTTTAATATTAAAATACTTTATCTGCAGTTCACTCACCCAAGATCTGCACCTCGATGTGTCTGGGTTTCTCAATGAACTTTTCCACAAACAGAGCTCCATTGCCGAAGGCTGCCAGGGCCTCGGAGTACGCACGCTGATAGTTCTCCTCTAGTTCCTGATAACACACGAAGCCATAGAGTCACCCAGTGCAAACAGCCAACACACCAATTCATACAGCACAAGTAAATCAAGAGCAAAGTGCACACACTTTTGTGTTCATTTAAAAGTCCTCCGTTGTCAAAGCTCACAAATGTCTCTCAGAAGGAACCGAGCAAATATTAATGTCTTCCAAACCCACACAAATAGTGTTACTCTGGGCCATAGTACCTCATACTCCCTGACCACTCTCATTCCTCGTCCTCCGCCTCCATAGGCAGCCTTGAAGATAATCGGGAATCCATAAGTGTTGGAAAACTCCTGAGCTTCCTGCAAAGATGAGATGGGAGCGTCTGTTCCAGGTACCACCGGCACACCTGCAGGATGACCAGACACATCTGCTTCATTACATGCGTTTTTCTTTTTTATTAGGAGAATGCTGGTAACCAAACAGTTGTAGGTAGCCATGATTTACTTCCATACTATGGAGGTCAATGGCTACCAGCAACTATTTGGTTACCAGCATTCTTCAACATATCTTCTTGTGTCCAAAACTATGAGCCAAGAGGTTGATAATCATTGGTAACAGGTTAGTAAGAATTTTTTCAACGTATTAATCAAATTATTCATGTTAAACAGCATTATTCCTGATATAAAATATATATATATATATATTACTTTATAATAAAATGTATAAATATTATTATACTATATTAACACTTTAGCACTCGTCCACTCCCATGAAGCACTGTAAATGCTGTAGAGTCAGTCTCCCAAGATCTCAAATAATGAGAATGAATATATATATATATATATATATATATATATATATATATATATATATATATATATATATATATATATATATATATATATATATATACATATATATATATATATATATATATATATATATATATACTTATTGTTTTGCATATTTTATATATATATATATATATATATATATATATATATATATATATATATATATATATATATATATATATATATATATATATATATATACACACACACTTATTGTTTTGCATATTTTACAATAAAGTTATATCTATAAGAGTTATATATCTCTGTTGTTTTTATTTTATGTCATTCATAATGCTTTCTGGGAAAACTATTCTTTCCCTCAAAGTTATTCCCTCATTAGTACACAGTCTTGTACATTTCATTTGAAGCAAAAAATATTTGAAAATCTCACAGGAAGACAAATTTTGTCATCTCATTTTTGTTGGTATGGTTCACAGCTTAGAATTCCCTTAGCAAAGATTTTTTTAAAGCCCTTAGGGAAAAGAATACTTCAGGAAAGGCCCCTGGAAAGATGAATATAATGTGATAAGAGAGAAGACAGAATGGTGTTCCCCGAGGAGACCCGTTGACGTATGCTTCACCTGCACTGATGGCAATGGAACGGGCCTCAACTTTGTCCCCCATCTTGCGCACCACGTCTGGGGTGGGGCCGATAAAACGGACCCCAGCATCCACGCACGCCTGAGCGAAATCTGCTCGTTCTGACAGGAAGCCGTAACCTGGGTGGATGGCATCCACGTCATTCTCCTGCCAGACACAGATTGTAAAATATCACCATTTGCCAGCACAAGTATTCAGTCACGGTGAAATCCTGTAATATCTATTCGAATGACTGTGATGCTGTCACCTTGTCGTTTATTTTTGAGAATGATAAGAGATGACACCAAAAGACCGAAATGCTGTACTGCTGAACTATCTATTCATTGAAAAATTCTTATGAAATGTTGTAGAAACAGCTTTCTGTAAGCAGATAAATGTTTTGTTTATTAGCCTGTATTCAAGGTTAGCCGACTTAATTCTCTAAACAAGCCAAGGCAGGAGGTTAGGAATGTTACAGGTGCTTAACACAACATGGGTCATTTTCTAAGACACATACGGCATTGTAAAACTGACAAGCTGCTGAAGCCATGGATTTATTCATTGATTAAGCCATTGACTGTCTGGTTGTCCATTGATTGAGGCATTTGAAATGTGAAAATGAAATGTGTGGCATCAGAAAATGAAATGTGGGAGAACGATTATTGTTTTACGGTTAAACTACCATCTCTTCTCAGTCGGACTCTGAACTCTTTGTCAGAAGGCATAATTATATACAATTACTGCTCTTCACAGACTTGTTTTTGCTCGGTCCGATAACTGCAGGCTGTGTGTGTATTTTACATGTCACGAGATCCTAATCTGCTGTTTTACCAACACAAACACTTTCAACAAAAGCTGCAGGTGTTAAAAACATGTGAATACACTCCACACCAAACACAGTTCTCACGCTGATTCAGGACCACGGTCATTTAGAGTGTTTTGGGCCAGATGATGGATCTGTCAGCTGTTGTGTCAATGCTATATCTTACATCTTCATGCATGCAAAACTCAAAAAAACATATGAAAAAAAAATATGGTTTTCGGAGACATCTTTTTGCTGAGCATAAGAAACCGTTTGCAAACTTTTTTTTTTCCACACACAACTTTTTAATGAGTGTGTAAATGTAAAAAAAAAGAAAAAAAGAAAACATTTTAAAAATTAGAAATGTCATATTATACTAAATTCTTGAAATGTATGTAATAGATAATGTATGTAATGTAATCTTGTGCAAAAGATTTACAGAAAAGCACTCGGGTGCAAAGTCTGACCTTGGCCACTTTGATGATGTCTGGTATATGCAGGTAGGCTGCTACAGGTGGCAGCCCCTTCCCGATGAGGTAAGCTTCATCTGCCTTTTGTCTGTGCATCTGGCCCGTGTCCTGCTCAGAGTAGACGGCCACGGTACGGATCCCCAGCTCTGTGCAGGCCCTGAACACCCGGATGGCAATCTCTCCTGCAAAAAGCATTGAATTAAATACCATTAATTTATGCAATCATGTGTTTTTATACCCGAGGAGGACAGAGTGAGACTAAAAACAAATTTGTAATCCATACTGAACACTGACACACCTCGGTTGGCCACCATGACCTTTTTGATGGGTTTGTATTCCAGAGTGTGGGGTGCGGTATGGGCAGAGCGGGTCATACTCCACACCCTCCTGATGGCCAACAGGCCCAGGGTGAAGCGCTTTCCTCCCACCTGCAGCAGCATCTAGTAAGCGAGAGGAAAGATAGATGTGTTACAAAAGCTTATTTTACTGTAGCGATATCTTCTGAGTGTTATCTGCATTTCTAAAGAACCAAAGTGATTAGTAGCCTTTCTCACAGGAGCCAAGCTACTGCTTTTATGGAGATAATAACAAGAGTCAACGCTCAAACTAAAGGGAAGGTGAGGTCCGAGATAAGAATGCATGAGACAAGAAAGCAAGCTTGATAGAATACAAATGAGCAAATAAATAAACTATCAACAAGAAATACTGGCCTCCACTCTGTGGGAAGATACTCAAGGCTGCCTTTAAAAAAAAAAGGGAAAAAAAGTATTTCAAGCATATCCACATACCACTGCAAAACATGAATACAGTCCAGTGCCCACAGGGCCAAACTGAACAAAACACAATATCATATTGCCCAAGCGCACAGCTTAAAAAGCTGAGACTGAACACCTGAAACAACAGCAGTGCTGATTAATCTCAGCGGGAAACACTGGAGGACCAGACTATGAGGAGACTAGGCAGAATAGTCTATAAAACAGACAATAAAAGGAGATTCACATTACAAATCTGATGAAAGAACATGACTGAATCAAAACATGATGTGTGTGCATTCAAAAAGTAAAATAGCTCACTTGGCTTATCTACTACTATTCAGGTGTCAAGAGGCAAAAACCATCAGTGCATCGAGTGTGCTCTCACTTACATTCAAAGAAAACTACCTACTAAACCGTAACTAAAACTCCATGGGTTAATTTCTTTTTTTTTTTTTTTTAAAGAAAAAAAAATTGTTACGAACTAAAAACAACATGTTAAATGCAATTAAACAGTTAAACAGCATATTATACTGAATTGTGCCATTTAGACTAAATAAATGAAAAAAATACAACAATAAAAAAAATTAATCAGTCATTTTAGATACAACAAGGGAATTTAGGCACCCCAACTAGGCATGGACGGTTACCGGTTTTAAGATATACCGCGATTTGATAGTTTAAAAACTACGCTAATATTTTCCATTATACTGTTCCTGCAGTATGCGCTGTTTTCCATGTCTCCTCAAAGACTGAAAGAGTAGAATCCCTCAGGCTGAGAGCAGTGTAGAGAGTCACACTGAGCCCTCCTCCTCATGTCGGTGCGAGCGAGCGGTCAGTCACGTGTGTGTAGGATGGCCCAGGTACACTTTTAGCATTCCTTTCACTCTGGTGCCCATGTTACCAATTTGGGGATTTTGTCACCAACTTTAACTACTTTCTCATTGTTGCAGCGACTGTTTTTTTTTTTTTTTTTTTTTTTTTTTGTGACAAGGAGCCATTTTAGCTATATTTAAAATAAAGCTAGCAATTTTTTATATTTTACTTGGTCACACCCTGCTGTTGGCCATGAGCTCTCACGTTTGCTCTCAATCATGCCAATGAGTCTGGACAGTGAACACACCAGTACTCCACGCCTGCCATGATGCACACCACAATTTCATTTATATCAGGACACCAACTACTCGGTGCATGGACATCTTATTTTAACCACGGACACAAAAGTTAAACCCCAATTCATGCACAGTCATATCAGCCAGATAGTGAGAGACACAGTGCATCGTCGTGCCTTGTGTGCTGGGATGCAGTATTTTGCACTTACTTTGTAATAGAGTGTGTTGACTGAAATAAGTTAGTATGAATAAAGGTTTTGTTTTTGGAGAATCATAATATCTCTTATCTGTTGTATTTGAGCAGGACAGGGATGCACTTTGGTGACACATAAAATAAATTCCATCATATTGGGACATTCATCCGAGTGAAAGAGAGAAAATAAATAAAATGCATTTAGGAAACAGATGTTTTTTCAGCTATTTGAACTCTCATTCTGATGGCACCCAATCGCTGCAGAGGATCCAGCGGTCAGCAAGTTATGTAATGCAAAAATTTTTCTGTCTGTTCCAAAGAAGAAACAAACACATCTACATCTTGGATGGCCTGAGGGCAACTTTTAGTTTTTGGCTGAACTATTCCTTAAACATTGTTACTAAAATTATATAAATGTAAAATTAAGAAAACTGAACATGTACATTTAAATATCATATGTCAGGAAATAGTGATATTGTAACAATATAACATGCATTCCTAAAACATCATTTGACCCAATGTTTGTACTTCATTTTATGTATTAGACATTTTTGATTTCTCTGATCAGTCCATGTCATGTTAATAACTTTGCTTACTGTTTGAACTATGTGGTCCATGGTGATACTATTGAATTCTTCTGTTTAGGAACATTATGTTGTTATTTTTTTTTAAACCATCCTGGTACTCTGATGGGTCAAGTGTCATCCAATGCACTGACGCAAAACCAGTTGAAAAATCAATGCTTTAAATCAATTCATTAAAAGAAACACACCTTTGTTCATATTTGCCAACTTCCTACAGAAAACATGCATTTGATAACTAAGGGGATATTGCAAAAACGTGCTCAAAGGTCTTCCTGCTTCAGAGGAAAGATATTTGCACAGCATATATGGCCCCTCAGAGGAAAGGGCAGAGAAAAAAACATGCATTTATATCGAATCTGCAAAACACATAATTGCTTAAGAAACATTCAGGCTGATTTCTTCTGGGAGCACATTTAAGGGGTCTTATTTCACTCAAACTATTCTATGGTTACGGAGTGGTTCAACCGTTCCTTAAACTTGTCTGCTCTTAAATAAGGAACATCCCTCTGCCAAAATCACAACAATACAGTGTCTGTTGTCCTGGCTGAGAGAGAACATGACACGGTCACATGAGCTCAACGGCAGAGACACAAACTGAAGCTGCTGTAAACAATAGTGTGAGAGTTTAGGACAGTATGGAGATGGGGCAATGTACTTGTTGGCATTCTGCATGTGTAATGGGGCATGTAGAATAGTGGGGGGTGAGTTGGTTGCAAAATTATCATATCTTCCTGACTGGATGGAAGCAGGTGGCTTTGAGAGGGTTACTGAACCATTCAGATTCAACTTTTAACTCAGAGTATGTTGGCACAGCCTGTGGTTTCCTATAAAAAAAAAGAAAAAAAAAAGAATTGTACTCCACTCAAAAGAAAACCTTAACAGATCCACTTACAAACTCACACACAGCCCGGTTTATGCTGTGAGAACACAAGGCCATTCATTTGCATTTACAATGGGGGAAAAAAAACTGCCTCTTTTCGTATTCGATCTACTAAAACTTTTATTACTCGTTAAAGCAACAGACAAAGTGGATTCATTTGTCTTTTACACGCAAACATAAGGACAATCCAATGTTTAAACTTTCTTCTGTTTGTTCTTCTGATTTAAATGTTTTAATCTACTAGATAGATAGATAGATAGATAGATAGATAGATAGATAGATAAGATAGATAAGATAGATAAGATAGATAAGATAGATAGATATTCCTGCTTTTGGCACTTCACAGATTCCCACCACGTGGCTGATGATGACTCGGATATATCCCAGAGTTCAAGAGTCATCAGATTCCAGGAGATGATCATCGTGTCATATTATCAGACACCTGCTGCTTTTCATAAAGCATGCTCAGTGTTATGTTACTGTGTTTAATATAACAAAAATCTGAGTCAGGGGTGATTCTCTTACTATGATAATGTGACAAAGAGCAAATCCAAGAACTTCCAACTTCAGATTTTATTGCAGTGACAACAGCATAGCTGTAAATTTCAGTAGATCTTGTTGAATTTAGAGGGAAAAAATGGTTTATGGACATCGAGATTATTTACATAAGAGAAACTGTAGATCACGGTCATGTAAATGTAATGTGTATCATCAGTTATTTTAAGGTATTTAAATCACCTTTCTGACTTCAATGGATCATTTTAAATGGAACCTCTGTGTGATATTCATTTTTAATCTTTCAATTTTAATTACTTTTTAAGTTTGTTTTTTATTAAAGCTCTCAATTATGAATAATTTCCGCTCAAGGCTCAACCCATCAAAAATATTTTTAAACTGGACATGAATTAACATACCAGCTGCAGAAGAACCTTTTATAAAAGAGATATGGTTTATGCTAATTTTTATTTATTTTTTCCCTATGCATGACATTCAGGTAACCAATGCAACTTTGCCATAAACAAGATAAAGATTCCCCAGTATTTGTAATCTGGTTTGTAATCCTTCCGCAAATAAAAAGGCTCGTGGTTAACGTGTCAATAAAATAAATCAAAACAAACAAAAAAGTACCTTGATTACATAGAACGCAAAACGACGGAAGTGTTCTAAATATTGGCTGTGCCCAAATAAACTGCACAAATAAAGACATATGGGCAACCCTAGACCGTTTTGACACTGTGGTGATTGGACTGGATTGGGCAAATGAACGTTAAAATGCCATCGACATCTGCCAACTTGAACCTGAAGTTGAATAATCACTTTCCCATTAGCAAGCTGCTTGCTGCTTTGCTTTTCAAACTGACTTGCTGTAATGAAGTGTTTATGTTTGGCTATGTGTTAACGAATAATTTATAGGTCAATCAAGTGAGCTAAACCCAACAGCTTGATTCAATCAGTTGGCACATGGGTTAGCAAACAGGAAAGCATGCCTTTTGGTCGCATGCTGCACGACTTCAAAAAAACAAACTCTCCGTTTCATAAATATTTACTGCAGAAGACACGGCTGTCTATTCATTGAAAATAAATAGACTTATGATTAAGTTTACCCATCATGCAGCTAATGTTTAGTAGGACAGCAACTTGTACACATCATACATGTAATATAGCAGTTTACGACAGCAGTCTAAAAAAAAACGTGCATCATCGGATCTGATGAAGGGATTACATGCGAGAATGCAGTCTTACCTTCTTATTCTTGACTCAAATCTCTCGCGTTCTGGTGCCCAATCCTGTTCCTTGAATAAGGAACGTCCAGACGTAAAAAACTCAATGCGCAAGATCAGTGATTATCAATGTTACGTCGCAAGCGTGGATACGTAGTGAAGTAACTATGTGCAAGGTCCGACCCATAGACAGTAAAAGACCTCCCTTATTTACATCATCTGCCCGTGTGTTATACCGTTGGCGATGGGTCTGTGCGCAGTCATGTGTGTTCAGGTTGTCTAAGTTGGCTTGTCCTGCCCCAAATCACTTTACACTCTTTTATTATTTTATTTGGTCCGTTGCAATATTCTCCTTGAATCAATAATCCACAGGCGGCCCCGCCCACGTCTCCCTTGTCATTGATGTGATTGGTTGCCGCTAAAATCGGCAGTAAATAATTCGTTCTGCGTCACGTCAATCAGCAAGAGCTCTGTACAGGCGCCGCTACTGGACATTTAGGGAAACCAAACAGGATTTGGGTGTTGTAGTTTCACGGCGGGATAAGACTACAAACGGATAATGGACTTACAATTTGACAAATTCAGAAATTATCTCTTAACGGTTGTAATATGTGCAGACCTTATACATTATGTAATTTGTTTTTTTTTTTTTTAGATGATATGCTGTAGACACTGTGGTTCGTAAATGGACTAAAAATTCAATTCAAAATTAAAAAACAGCTGAATATTGCCTTGTGCAAACAAATTACAATAAACACAATAGATATACATTAAATACACTTTTCTGTCTCTCTTACACTATTTTTTAATATAAGCCCATGCAGGTTTACAGTTATATAGGCAACAGCGTTCTGAACAAAACGAGGTAATTTAGAAACAGAGGTCCAATACGTTTATTTCGCAAGAAAAACAGAGTTCTGCAATGGAATGCATAACCTTTCATGTTTTACTATATTCCCTTATAGGCAGAAGAAGAGAGAGGAAAAAAAGAACCAAACAGTAAACTTAGATTTCAGAACGAAAAAAAAAACTGCATTTAAAGATCATAAAAAAAAAAAAATAGAAAACACAACAGTAGAATAAATTAAGAACTGGGGCAGAAGATGCAACACCACCATCATAATGTATGTGATTCTACCATTAAGCGCTGTTTTGTTTAACCTTGGTCTATACAGTTACAAAAAATGGATTTCATTCAAAGCACCTGCATTCACAGGTTTCATGGCAGCAGTTGCTGCACCAACATGGCAAACACAGTCAAACTGGACGACAAGCATTTCGCACCATCCCAATTGCCACTGTGCATGAACCACAACGACAGGACCATGGAAGAGGAGAACATGCTGTTCAAACAGGTTTCTATGAGAAAAGATCCTAAAAAGATCATAATATGCAGGTGTTTTTGATGTATACAAATATATCGAACAGCCTGCAGGAAGAACCAACACACAGCTTAAATGTAATATTTTTCCCTAGACAGAAATTGTCCACTGATTAGGACATTAAGTGCAGCATCAAAATGTAAGACTGTATATTAAGGTGTTAACCATTTTACTTCTTCAGTACAAACTCCACACAAACAGAGCTCCAACCAAACATTAAAACTCTCTACACCAGTCTTGAACAAATAGGTGGCACTGCTTTGCGGTAGTGAAATTACTGAGGAAATGTGAGTTTGAAAGAAGGTCAAAGCCTTTCCACCATTTTTCTCTGAAAGAATACAAAAAGGGGGCAAATGAGCAAACTAACTGAAATAATTGGTCCCCAAATAACCATTTCCGGATTATTCTACACAGGTTTGTCTAATTTTCTTTTTTATCTTACACGTTAGTTATGCAGTCCCTAAAGAACAAGCCCTATACCAAAACGTAAACTGTACTTCGTGGCTCCACTTTAAACCCAACTACAAGCACTCGCTCAGACACACAGATCTACACTTACAAAAACAATCACACTATGACATGGAAGTTTGAGCCATTTCGTTATATAAAGCCCCTGATTAACCATGAATGGTTATTCACCATACAGTTCTAAGACCACTGAGCAGAAGTTGCATGAGAAACATGCAGTTAAAGGAGAACTAGCAAGTTAGAAAAAGAGGCAAGCTGGGAAGAAGAAAAAAAAAACACAGAAACATGCCAAACGTAAATAAAGCATGCATTGCTCTTGTCCATATAGTATGTCACAATCTTTAAAATATTGATAAAATATTGATGTGTTACACTGATGTTATCATCACCATCATATATGCAATGTTTGAACTTTGTTGTGCATGTAAATATTTTCTTCCAAAGAAAACCAGATAATGTAGGGAAAAAGCTGACAGGAGATCATGTTGGAAAAACAAGCAGAGCAGAGGACTGATCAAATTAAGGGAAAGTGAAGGAGAGCAAAACTAAATGGACAGGAGTAAGAGACTGGGTTGTGAATGCTTGTTGAAGGTTGACAGTGAGAGTGCTGCCCACTGTTTGGTCTGTTTTGCTCCTTTTGGTTTCCAGTTTTTACTTTGCTGTCATCATCTGCACAAACTCTGTAGGGTAAAAAAAAAAAAAATGTATGAGATCAACATGCAATTCTTCATAAACTGATTTCAGAATTACTCTGCAGTGAATAAACTACAACTAAAGCCTTTCTTGGTGTCCATTTTAAGAAATGTTCTCAATCTCCTTAAACACAAGCTCAGCGTTTCAGACAAAATATCAATTCACATAAAAAAAAAAAAAACGCATCAATGACATTAATATATGGAAATACCTTCATAGTTGACCTGACCGTCCCCATCAATATCTGCCTCCCGGATCATCTCATCCACTTCCTCATCTGTAAGCTTCTCCCCCAGATTTGTCATGACATGACGCAACTCAGCTGCACTGATATAGCCGTTTCCATCCTGTAAAGCATTAGTCATTGAGACAGGTGAACATTCTTTCACTTTTTTTTTTTCTATAGAAATACCTTCAATAAGTGCAATTTATAAGCAAGTACACTTCCATACCTTATCAAAAACTCTGAATGCTTCTCTGATCTCCTCCTCGCTATCAGTGTCCTTCATCTTCCTGGCCATCATTGTAAGGAACTCTGGGAAATCAATTGTTCCATTGCCTGAAGCGTAGAAAAAGCCAACAGATTTAGAAAAAGAGAAGAGCTATTCTAACATGGCATTATTTGTGGAAGGGCTTCCTCACCATCAGCATCAACTTCATTGATCATATCCTGAAGCTCTGCCTCTGTAGGATTCTGGCCCAAAGACCGCATGACAGTCCCCAACTCTTTAGTAGTGATGGTGCCATCCCCGTCTTTGTCAAATAAGGAGAAGGCCTCCTTGAACTCTGAAAAATAATAATAAATTTATTGCACATCATCAAATTGCTGGTTTAAGATAAAGATTTGAAGCAAAGGTTAATCTCGCATACCAGCAATCTGCTCCTCTGTTAGCTGATCAGCCTATAGGAAGGACACAAAAAGAAAAAAGTTATTATTTTAATAGCACTGGCATGTCTTCAAATGTTTCCAATCAGTCTGAAGCTCAGTTGTATTGTTTGCGTGTTAAACTGAACGGAAGGTGTTTAACATCTGATACCTTGTGTTTCACTAGTTTGATGATGTCATTCATGACTACAACGCCTAGTTCTGGCGTTGTGAATTAGAAAATTGCAAAACGCTTTAAAAGGCAGACTGTCCTGTTGTATTTGAACACATTAATACAGTGTGTTGTTTAATTTGTCCATAATGAGGTTTACAGTTACTTAAAGACCAGCTGAATGGATTAACGTGAGTGCGCATGCTGTAGGGAACTACAAGCACGTTGTGACAGATCAGATATATTAGAAGCAAAGGCTATTTTTTCACAAGGGACGATACGGGTTTTGTATAATGTAAATGAGGGCGATCTTCACATCCATCACCGATGCTTTTCAGGCTGTTGTCTGCATGAGGCGAGCTGGCAACAGAGAATCAGTCAAGGATGTGCTAGTATAGCGCATTTTATGCTATGAACATCTCACGCCCATTTGCGATTAGAGGAAGCGCTCCAAAAACTCACACCGAAAGCTATAAAGCTGTTTATTGTACAACAAGAAAACTGTGTGTAACTCGTTTATGTGACGTTAGCTCGGGAGCTCGCGCGCTTTCAACTGAATGACGGTTAGCTCGCGAGGAGCTAGGCTAACAGTAGCCCATTCACACTCATCACTTCGCCATGGACGCTCAGCCATTTTTTGTAGCTACGCTGCACTTTAGCTATTAGGATAAAGAGTTATAAAGTAACTTACCATAGTATTTGAGTGTGAACCACGTTAGACTGTACGTACAGGAATTAAACGGAAACCCAAGCGTTTGCTTTCCACCCGTGCGATTGTCGAGCACTATCTTCTGCTGCTGTGCGCCCAAATGTCAATATCACTACGCCTTGGTACTTTGGTCCAAAGTGGGACGTCGCACTCCTTGACAACAACCTGTTACTATGGTCTTCCTCCGCCTTGTGGATGAAATGTGCGCACTCTAAATTGCACGGTGAAACTGTTCCGTTTTCGTTTAAAAAAACTTAACCGATATATTGTACGGCGTTGTTTAATTTTAAATTTTTGGATTATTCTTCTCATAAGCCATAGCACACAACAGTGGCTTTCAGAGTTGAATGAATGGTCCGGAGAGTTTATATATAGAAGTCTGATGGCGCTCGTCAGCTGACCTAGGAAACGTGTTTTGATTGGTTGACAGCCACCTGCAATGCGTCAGGGAGTCCTCGAAGAGAGCAGTTCTTAAAGAGACAGGCGCATCCTGCAGATGCAACACTAGCAGCATGTCACAGAAAGAGTCTGCTGGTGTAATTACGTCTTTTTTATGGTCAGTGCTATTAGGTTCTTGGTCAGGTTTGTGGTCCCAAATGAGTAATTGACATAGAAAAGTTGAGTTGTGAAAAGGTAGAGGAGACAAAAATGAAACTAATCAAATATGGATCTTTTTTTAGATCTAAAATTTAAAAAGATTATCTTTCATAAAAGAAGTTTTGTTTCTTGTGATCATTAGGTCAGTTTTTTCAGACATCATACACACTTGATATAATTTCCCTCATCACTCTTAGGCACTGAGCCGATCTCATTAGGGGTTCATAAATCTGTAATGAGTTAAAATAGCCAGGTGAGACTGTGCTCTCCATATGCATAATGAATAACTCTAAATAAAGAAGTCATCAGTAGAGACACCTGATATAATGCTATGCTGGAGACAATGAGAGGCGCTCCATTTTATGGCAGTAGATTTTAATAATTCAGCCATGTCTCCGTTACATCTCATTATGCTGGCAACACTTATCAAAACAGACGAGGGAACCCCACCTGAATACAATGACAGAACAAACAACAAAGATAAACTGCTTCACTTAATTTATTGTCAACAGCTTTCATTTTCATGCATCTTTTTACCCATTACATATCAGGAACAGCCACCGAGGTTTAGAACATTTTTTGTGTGTAGGATTGCGCTACATTTTAGAAACTAAAAAACATAAGGTTCCAAATAAAAACAAATAATTTTTCTTCCTATGGAATGTATTCCAAGTAACAGAACAAAATAAAACTAGCAACTCAACCAAATTTAGTAGTCATGTAGTGCATGTGATGCATGTAACAGTACAGTACAATGTGATAATATATGCCAGTGTTTTTGTACTAAAGGATAAATAATGTAACAGGATGGCCAAACAAACGCTTGTAAAATCAACATCCTCACACTAACTGCGGGTTTACAATGGGTCTTCAGGGAGTGTAAGGGAACTTCAGCATTATACCCTGTTCTGGCTTCAGCTTTAGTTGTGCAAGGTTAAGCACTTCATCAGCACGTTTATCATCACTAGTACTGAACACTACTGTAGCATGTTCAGGGATCTCAGCATGCTTAAGATGAAGAGTGACATTTTCTTCTGAGTGCCAGTTAATTGCAATGATGTAGCGCTCATTCTGGTCCCAGCTTCGCACATAGGCCATGGCGGAGGGCGAGCTGAACAAAGGCAAGTATTCTCCATGCTGCAAAGAGCGCTCTTTCGACCTTTTTTCACTCAAGGTTTTGAAGAACTTACGGAAAGTGGTTTTTTCATCCATCTTGCTCTGTAAAACAAAACATGAAAATGTAACTAAAGCTGCTAGTCACAACATTAAATAGGGTCACTCTGGAGATTCAGCACTGTGTGCATATGCTCCTTACCTCTGTCAGATTGTCTTGAGAGTCTTCCCATACCATGGTTGGGTTTTTGGTCACCTAAATGGAAGGGTAACAGCATTTTAGGATCTGCTCTTGGAAAAAAATCTGGATCTGTGTAAATTCTCTTACGTCCACTCACCTCATCTTGCAGTCCAATCTCATCCCCATAATTAAACACTGGTGTGCCTGGCAGAGTGAGCAGCAGCAGGTAACTCAACTTGACTTTGACAATCCCCACCAGTGAAGCCAGGTGTCCAGCAACACGCCCACCTATGTTTCCAAGCCAGTCTTGTCTGACCGTAAGTGGAATACAAGCGATCAACAGTACGGGCAACGTCCAGAGCAGATGTGTTTCTTAAAGCACCAGTGAGGAGCAGGTCCACACCAGTTTTGTTCAACACAGCAATGATATCATCAGGAGAGGACTGTTCCGTAACACCAATTAAGACCCTGGAAGGAAAAAAGCAAGAAAAGTCAGTGTAGAAATCGATATAATTAATAATAAGCAGCATGTGGAGCTGTTTGGTTGGCAACACAATCTCAAAAAAAGAAACGGGCCCATTAGTGTCCCCTTGACTGGAGTTCAGTTTGTAAAAGTCGCTCCTTTACCTCACAAAAGAGTCCACTGATAAAATGTAAAAGTTCAACTATGGATTGCTCACTTCTTTTTTCCACTGATTCCGTCTGGTTGTGGATAAGGACTTCAACATCCTCCAAAGGGACAGGGCTGCAGTGGAAACCTTCTCGACACCGTAGAAGAGGAATCCATCTACACCTTCTCCTAGCCAATGGACCAGAGCAGGCTGCAAAGACAGAAGTCACAATTATTACTCTGAAAACACAAGTGCACAAATCAATTTCAAGTGACAATGTCGATTAAAGAAAATAAAGAAATTATCCAGATCTATTGCTCACAGTCAAGGTCATACCTCAAGTTTGACCACAGTGCTGACAGCATCAGCAAACCAGGGCTCTTTGCCTTTATAGTTAGGGGTCAGGTCCAAAAACAACAGAGATACCTAGAAGTGAACAAAAAAGAAATGCATTTAATAAACAAAATATATATATATATATAGTGCTGGACTGCTAGTGCTGCTTTTTTGTGGAACTATCTATTGACAAAATGAAACAGCATATATTGATTATACACTGCTTGGATCATTGCATCATTATTACAGTGATTAATACATTTCTGATATACGTTTTGCAACATTTTGCTTATTTAAATCCAGACAGTGAAGTCAGATTGCAAAAAAACAAGATGACTCAAGTAGAAGATGCCTCATTTTATAGTGCAAACTATAACTCACCTCGCTTGTGTGCAGCCTTAATGAGCTCTTGAAACTGTATCAGATTACCAGCCTCTTTAGAAATCTCAGTCAGTTTCAGTTCCTCAGGCTCGTCAGCACTGGACACATGGATCGGGCCAATGATCAGACCTTCACCTTCAACTCATCCATCGCCTGAACCTTTTCAGCCAAACCTGAGAGGTAACCAGTCAGAACGAAATAAATATGCGAATATTGCAAAACATTACAGACAAAAAAATAAATGTGGAATGTTTCAGATCATGGACCACATTCATGTTAATACTGACTTCGTTGTACCTCACATAATTATTATTATTTTTTTTTAAATATATACACACATTACAAGAGGTTCTGCCACCCTTCCTTTAAAATCAATATGGTATTCATTTAACATAGTCCACAGACTG